>NC_070602.1:116162823-116470975 GCF_027172205.1 Podarcis raffonei | reverse complement strand
TTTAAAAATGTAGTATAAACACCAACAATTGGGAAACACTTGACTGTGAGTGCACCAATTGGAGAACAGCCTTTACCAAAGATGTCATGGGCTTTGAAGACACCCAAACTCAGGATGCAAGGGAGAAACATGCTAAGAGGAAGGCTTGCTTGGCAAATCCACACCATGATCAACTCCCACCTGGAAACCAATGTCCCCACTGTGGAAGGACATGTGGATCCAGAATTGGCCTCCACAGTCACTTACAGACTCACTGTTAAAACCGTGTTTATGGAAGACAATCTTACTCGGCTACGAGTGATCGGCAAAGAAGAAGACAAGCTTGCAAAAGGGAGGGAGGGAGGAAGTGATTTCCATCACCAGCCACGCACTAACCCAGCAGCCCTCCACTGCTTCCAGGTGTCTCCCTTAAACCACCACAGCAGATTTTCAGATGCTGAAGGGTGATGGAGCAATATGATGAAATTGCTTCTCCCTGCCCCTGGCCCCTTCTGCTTTCTTAAGGTTTTCTGACCAGAACTCTGCTCAGTGGAGGCTACCATTGGTGGTGGATTCACAAAACTACTCCAAAAGTTTCCCAGCCCTGTTTTCAATAAGGGCTGGACTCCAAAGATGACAATTTTCAGTAACATCTATTAGGCTCTTGGTTATCTGTAGGCTGATCTACAGGCCAGAAAATCTCTCCAAGCACAGGTACCGCTGCCCATCTCAGTTTCTCAAGGCTCATGGAAGGAAAATGATTTCCCTCAATTCTCCAGTGCTATTTACCACTCTATTAACAAAGCTAGATGCAAATGTTTTCATGCTTTGTAAATTTTTGGAATTAATTAACAGAATTCAATTAACAAGGCCAGGGGTCTACCTATTTAATTTTCATACTCATATGATCTCTATTATCATCACATTCAAATCACTTTAATGTATGTATCTGCACATCAGTCCTATGTGCTGGGTTGCTTCACGGAGTTATTTCGCACATGTATGATGCTGCCCCAATTTAAAAAATTTTAAGCACTATTTCAATGAATGCTACTTGAGCTATCAGAATACTTATAACACCATTACTCCACAAATTTGAATATGGTTCATGATATTATTCTGGTTAATGTTATTCCAGCAAAAGTTATTATGGCATCATTTCACACAGCTAAAGCAGAGAGCATGTTTCATTTATTAGAACGGTGCACTAGCAGTTAAAATCCGGACCTCACAAATGTTGTAATATTAGAATAGCGTGTATTTTATTATTAATGCCTCGTTCTGGGATGGCAGGCTACTGGACAGCCCCCATGGCAGCCAAATATGCACACCTTAAAAAAAAACCCTGGCACATAAACCCAAGGCTGAACTTCTTGCATGTCCTATATGCAGTGCTGCCCTTTGGAACACAAGATAGGACAGCACACATGTGCAGTTGAATCTTATCTTCTGATGTAGTTAACCTCAGTAAAAAATAATAATAATGGAAGAATTAGCCAGTTATCTGAAATGTCAACTGTGTCAACTATACATGTGACAGTCCCTTCCATGCCTGCAAGCAAATTGTATTGACAAGAGGTGCTCATCCATCATATCACTATGTAAACGGGTGACCATTTGATCTGAGTGTCTTTTTAATCCTTAATTAGAGGTGTTCATAACAGTAGCCCTTGACTTGAAGAATTCATAATTAAATTTTTGCTTTTTCTTCTTTTTAGCACTCTCTGGGTTGCGTCCAATGATAGTCCAACTCAAAGTAGACCAATTGAAATTTCAGTGGTACCTCGAGTTACAAATGCCTCAGGTTACAAACGCTTCAGGTTACAAACTCCACTAACCTGGAAGAGTTACCTCGAGTTGAGAACTTTGCCCCAGGATGAGAACGGAAATCATGTGCTGGCGGCGCAGCAGCAGCAAGAGGCTCCATTAGCAAAAGCATGCCTCTAGTTAAGAACGGTTTCAGGTTAAGAACGGACCTCCGGAACGAATTAAGTTCGTAACTAGAGGTACCACTGTAAAACACACAACTAACTTAGGTTAGTTAATTTCAATGGGTCTACTCTAACTAGAACTAGCATTAGATACAACTCATTGAAACCTTCCCTCTCACACAAAATAAATGCATTAATAAATATTAACACTATTTATTTACACATGTCATATTTCATCATTCCAAAACTATTTACAGATGCTAGTCATCATCCAGTTTGTTAATCTACTCTTGACAAGAACAATTTTTTAGGCAGTAAATGTTTTAAACATAAACCAGTACCTTATAATCCATTTGTTCAGAGCAGTTGAAAACATAGACCATCATTCCAAGAGAACGGCCTAAGTCCTTGGTGGTTTCTGTTTTTCCTGTTCCTGCAGGGCCTGACAGTGCACCACTCATGTTCAAGTGAAGAGACTGTGTCAGTGTAATATAGCATCTGTAGAAACGGAAGCATAAGTTGCATTCTGACGTGGGGTTTCTTGCATTTGTTTTACTGGCTATAATGCTAGCACTTCTAACCTGATTTTTAATGTTCCTTTTTATAGTAGTAGTAGTAGTAGTAGTAGTAGTAGTAATTTATTATTTGTACCCCACCCATCTGGCTGAGTTTCCCCAGTCACTCTGGGCAGCTTCCAACAAAGATTAAAAATACATTAAAATGTCACACATTAAAAACTTCCCTGAACAGGGCTGCCTTCAGATGTCTTTTAAATGTTAGGTAGTTGTTTATCTCTTTGACATCTGATGGGAGGGCGTTCCGCAGGGCAGGTGCCACTACTGAGAAGGCCCTCTACCTGGTTCCCTTTAGCTTCTCAGTGAGGGAACCGCCAGAAGGCCCTCGGTGCTGGACCTCAGCGTCCGGGCAGAATGATGGGGGTGGAGACGCTCCTTCAGGTATACTGCACCGCTGTGGGCTTTTTAATGAATATATACTGCCAGGTCACAATACATTTTAAATGGCAGGAAAGAACTATATGCTGGTATACTGCCACCAATTTCTTCAATGCAAAACACCCAGGATTTACTGAGTTGGGGAAATTGCCCCCCGAAACAATTAACATGGAAAGGAGCACTAATCTCTTTCTAGATTCCAATAGATTTGTAGAAGTGGTTTTTATGCTGTGTGAAGGATCACATAAAATGCAATGAACAACTAAGCCAATGTCATGGAGATCAAATAAACTGCCGTCTGAGCCCAGTCATATTTCTGTACATCAGAAAAGGCTGCAGAAGAAGCACATTAAAATCTAGCCAACAATGCAGGAATAAAGAGTACTTGAATATTATTAGGTGGTAGTAAAGTAACTACCATACTGTATCATTCTTGCCAACCCTGGCTAAAGGGAGCTCTCCAGGGTTCTGTTCAGTGATGACTCACCTTGGACTGGACTGGACTGGACTTCTGAACTGACATTACTCTTCAAAACCTAACAGTTTAGTTCAACCTTTGAGGACCCTGAGGACCTTACTACCACCACTCCTCCAGGAAGCCAATGCAAGGGAAGGCAGGAGTCTACTAGACTCCACATGTTTAGCAGGTTAAACTTCTCTGTTCCTCTTTCTCTACAACTTGCAGCGCTTAGCATGCAGTGTAAAGCACCTGGTAAGCATGGAATAAATGAAGTCTGTCAATTCATTTGTACAATCAGCACTTATTTGCATGTTATGCGAATTATGAAATCCAGTAGCCCATTTAGTCACATCTTGAGAAACTGAGGCTCTTCCAACCCACTCTCATTAGCATCCTCTAACCTAGATCCCAGTACAGTGGTACCTCAGTTTAAGAACTTAATCCATTCTGGAAGTCCGTTCTTAAACCGAAACCATTCTTAAACCAAGGCACGCTTTCCCTAATGAGGCCTCCCACCACCGGTGCCCTTCCACCATTCGGCTTCCATTCTTAGACCGATGTAAAGTTCACAAACAGGGACACTACATCGTTTTGCGGAGTTCGTAAACCGAATAGTTCGTAAACAGGGCTGTTCTTAAACCGAGGTACCACTGTATTATCTCCCCGCATTACCCTATCCCAACTTTCACCTGGTCCTCCTCACAAGCCTAGAGTTGTTGTGTTATAGCTAAGGTCCTTGTTGGTAAGGTCTCAGGTGGAAAAGAATCAGAATACTGGGTATTTTAAATTGACATCTTCATAGTTATTATGGACAGTGCATTCCAATCAGAGGTAACACCAAGAAGCAAATGGAGAGGTCACTGTCTAGCAGTGGCTGCAAATGATAAAAGCCCAGATCCAGAAACAACAGTAGCACCTTGAAAGGATGGGACAATCAGGGAACAAATACAGTGGTACCTCAGGTTACAGACGCTTCAGGTTACAGATTCCGCTAACCCAGAAATAGTACCTCAGGTTAAGAACTTTGCTTCAGGATAAGAACAGAAATCGTGCAGTGGCAGCAGGAGGCCCCATTAGCTAAAGTGGTACCTCAAGTTAAGAACAGTTTCAGGTTTAGAACAGACCTCCAGAACGAATTAAGTTCTTAACCCGAGGTACCACTGTAGTAGATTGTTTTATCGCTAGCAAATTACTATATGTGCACCTCCCAATTTATTATTACTATTCCTTGTTTTACTAATATTCACTGTGCTTCTAGATGAAGCAATTTTTTTAGTGTCAGATAAGACAACTCAGAGTGCCTCACGCACACATAATCCAAAAGGTGATTGTGGTGAACTCCATGTTTATCATAGCTAGTCCAAACAGCTGGCCAGCGGCCCAAAAGGAGCAACATATTGCTAGGGTTTTCTATGGAACTCTCCCACCAGGTAGCGTTCAGTTCCACCAGACAGAATTGATCACCAAAGGGACTTCTATTAATGGTGTAGAAACTCAAACAAGGTATAAAGCAATAGAACAATTTTATTACTTGAATCAGCGGACAAATGTGGGAAATTACTGGCTTGGCAATTGAAGAAAAGCCAAAAACTAAACACCATTACAAATTTGGAAGTAGAAGGAAAAGATATACATAATCCAAATGAGATTAGAAACTGTTTCCGGAAGTATTTTAAACAATTATATGCACAAGGGCCGCAGAATGAGAGGGGTATTGAAGAATTTTTAAAAACAAATGGATTACAAAAAATTTCACAAGAAAGTAAAGTATTGTTGAACTGTAAAATTTCTGATCAAGAGATAGAAGGTGCCAGTCTAAATATGCAGTTGGGCAAATCACCGGGACCAGATGGGCTGACCTCCAGATATTACAGATCTTTGAAGGACTGGTTAATTCAACCTCTGAAGGAGGTCTGCAATGAAATTTTGGAAGGGAAAACGGCACCAGAAACGTGGAAAGAGGCCTATATTACACTTATACCGAAAACAGAGACTGAAAAGACTCAACTTAAGAACTACCGTCCCATATCCTTATTAAATGTGGATTACAAAATTTTTGCTGATATTTTGGCTAAGAGACTGAAAAGAGTATTGATCGAAGAGATTCATAAGGATCAAGCAGGCTTTTTGCCGGGAAGACACCTTTCTGACAATTTGAGGAATGTAATTGACATTTTGGAAAAGTTAGAAGTGAACATAAATACTAAAGCTGTCCTGATATTTGTGGATGCGGAGAAAGCCTTTGACAACATCTCTTGGAGTTTTATGAAAAAGAATCTACAGGGTATGGGGGTAGGCCAAGGTTTCGAAAATGGTATAGGTGCAATATATTCGGAACAAAAGGCTAAATTAATTGTAAACAATGTGGCCATGGAACAATTTAAGATAGAAAAAGGGACACGACAAGGGTGCCCAATTTCCCCTTTACTTTTTATATCGGTCCTGGAGGTTTTGCTGAACATGATTAGAAGGGACCGGTTGGTTAAAGGTATTCAGGTCGGAGCCAAACAGTATAAATTGAGAGCTTTCGCAGATGACTTAGTTTTGACATTACAGGAGCCAGAATCTAGTACTAAAAGAGTTCTAGAATTAATTCAAGAATTTGGTCAGGTGGCAGGATTTAAACTGAATAAGTCTAAAACTAAGGTTTTTGAGAAAAACTTAACATTGTTTGAAAGAGAGAAGTTCCAGAATGAAACAGGCTTAACAGTTGTGAAGAAAGTGAAATACCTGGGGATTAATATGACATCAAAAAATGGGAATTTGTTTAGAGATAATTATGAAAAATGTTGGTCGGAAGTGAAAAAGGATCTAGAAATATGGTCTAATCTGAAGCTTTCCTTGCTGGGTCGAATTGCAGCTATAAAGATGAATGTATTGCCTAGAATGTTGTTTTTGTTTCAAACATTGCAAATTGTGGACAAGATGGAATGTTTCAAGAAGTGGCAGAAAGATATTTCTAAATTTGTCTGGCAGGGCAAGAAGCCTAGGATAAAATTTAAGATTTTAACTGATGCAAAAGAAAGGGGTGGATTTGCCCTGCCAGACTTTAAACTTTATTATGAGTCAGCAGCGTTTTGCTGGCTGAAAGAGTGGTTGCTTCTTGAGAACACAGACATTTTGGACTTAGAAGGTTTTAACAATGTTTTTGGGTGGCATGCATATTTGTGGTATGACAAGGTTAAAGCACATAAAGCGTTCAAAAACCATATTGTTAGGAGATCTCTGTTTAATGTCTGGATTAGATATAAGGATTTATTGGAAAACAAACCCCAAGGTGGTTGTCGCCAATGGAAGCGAAAGCTCAGAAAAAGCTCAATATGGAGGCCAATTGGCCAAAATATTGGGAAATTTTGGAGCAAGAAGGGGACAGATTGAAATTACAGAGTTTTGAGAAGCTAAAAAATAAAGTGCAGGACTGGCTACATTATTATCAGATAATGGAGGCATACAATCTAGACAAGAAAATTGGCTTCCAGGTGGAAAAATCTAAATTAGAAACAGAAGTGCTAGAACCTAAAACTAAGATTTTGTCAAAAATGTATAACTTGCTGTTGCAGTGGAATACGCAGGATGAAACGGTTAAATCTGCAATGATTAAATGGGCACAAGATATTGGTCATAACATTATGTTTGCTGACTGGGAACAGTTGTGGACCACCGGTATGAAATTTACGGCATGTAATGCCTTAAGAGAGAATATTATGAAAATGATATACAGGTGGTACATGACACCAGTCAAGCTTGCAAAAATCTATCATTTGCCCGATAATAAATGTTGGAAGTGTAAGGAAACTGAAGGTACATTCTTTCACCTTTGGTGGATGTGCCCAAGGATTAAGGCCTTCTGGGAGATGATTTATAATGAAATGAAAAAGGTATTTAAATATACCTTCCTGAAGAAACCAGAGGCCTTTCTCCTGGGCATAGTCGGCCAATTGGTGCCAAAGAAGGATAGAACTTTTTTTATGTATGCAACAACAGCAGCAAGAATACTTATAGCAAAGCACTGGAAGACGCAAGATCTACCCACTCTGGAAGAATGGCAGACGAAGCTGATTGACTGTATGGGATTGGCAGAAATGACTGGCAGAATCCGCGACCAGGGAGAAGAGTCGGCAGAAGAAGATTGGAAGAAATTTAAGGACTACTTAAAGAAATACTGTAATATTACTGAATTTTGAAGGGTGTTGGATTGAAATTAATGGTTTCTAGCTGTTATGGTAAAAGAATATGGAAGAAATGTTTTTTCTTTTTCTCTTGTTTTAATAAGGTTTAAGTTACAATTATTTAAGAAGCTGAATAGAGAATAAGGGGTTAATTAAGTGCGAAGTTAGGAGATCATGATTTGCTGGATAAATAATTTGATCTAGAAAACAAGAAGGGGAGGTTCGAGGAAGTCAAAGGACGATGGTTTGGAAACTAGGTTTTGAAAACTATGTGTTTTTAATATTGTTTTTTTTTCTTTGTGCTTTTTTTTCTCTTCTTTTTGTTTGTATAAAATGGAAAATCTTAATAAATATTTATTTAAAAAAAGAACAATTTTATTACATTTCCCCCCAAGGTGATTTATGTACAGTGGTACCTCGGATTACATACGCTTCAGGTTACATATGCTTCAGGTTACAGACTCCGCTAACCCAGAAATAGTACCTCGGGTTAAGAAGTTTGCTTCAGGATAAGAACAGAAAACATGCTCCAGTGGCGCAGCAGCAGCAGGAGGCCCCATTAGCTAAAGTGGTGCTTCAGGTTAAGAACAGTTTCAGGTTAAGAATGGACCTCCGGAACGAATTAAGTACTTAACCCGAGGTACCACTGTATTTATTTATTAGAAAAGAGATTTGCATACTGCCATGTGATTAAAAAAAATCAAAGCGGTTTACAGCGATAAAACCATAAAACCATAAATAAAAACGATAAAATAAACGATAAAAGCAGACATCAATTAGCAACTGTGGAAGGGTATATTCTTAGTTGCCTGCATAGACTTAGTGGAATAGAAAAGTTTTAAAACTGGCACAGAAATCATCTGTTGACTCACTAATCCACAACGGCAAAACTAACCATATAAAAAATAACTTTATCTGTGCAGATTTCCATGTTGATTAGTGCTAGCCTCAACCTCTAGTTGGAATCCAGCAGGATAAGCATGAGTGGAAGGGCACAAAACAATATCATTTGTAGAAAACAAAAACTGCACTTGGTTTACAACAATTTCTCCTCAAACTCTTCATCCGTAGAGGAAGCCATTGGCCTAAGCAAGTCCCAGAAGCATTAATTCTACTCACTGTGCTGTACTACACTGCTAAACATTTACCGATAAGTTTGACAAGCTTTCCCCCCCTAACGTTTCCTCCTTGATTCCTCTTTCCAAACTAAAAGTGTCGTGTATGAACTTTTGGTGACATTTACTCTTCCCAAGGCCCCGTCTTGGCCTTTCCCCTTCCACCATTTATTCAGCCTCAGTTGAGACAGCTTTCTAGGATTCCTGCCACTGACATTGTTCGCTAGCTTGAAGAAATATCTTCTCCTATTTACCGCCCTGTGGTCTTTCATCTCTCATTCTAGAAGGCCCCACCAGGTCCTCCAGCTTTCTCTGAATCCTCTTCTTCCTCATTAGTCTTCTTCTCCGCCCTTGATCTTCATCTCCCTCACCTTTGTGATTGTCTTTTGTGTGCTCTCTGATATCTTTGACTTCCATAAAACCTTTCCCCATAGCGCTACCATACTTTTGCTTTTTTCTGTGACCATCTCCACATGATCCTCTAACCCTACAGTACTTCTTATTATTACTGTATACCTGTTCTCCTTGTACTTTGCAAGTAGGTCTGCCTCCATTGGCTTCTGAAGGAGTGGGCTATTTCCTTTGTCCTTTCCTGATCACAATGCTCTACTTTTTTTCCTTAAACTCCACAAGGTGCCCTCCTTTGTTTGTTCTTGCATGCCCTCCTCCAGCACATTGATCCTATGCCTTTACTAAGATCTAATTGATCATGTCACTCTCTGCCCATCTGGTGAAATCTAAGTGGCCGGCCTTTCCTATCTTTTTTTTAACCAGCTGTTTCTGTCATGTACAAGAATGTTATTGTTCTTTTCAAAACTTTTAAAGTTTCACACACACACGCACACAAACGGGGAAGGATAGGTGAGGGATTCAGTTATAGCTAGGTGGATAACTTCATTGTTTAAAACCCACACACCCTGATACCTTTCTCTTAGAGGCCATAGGAAATGCCTTAACATATTATAAAGAATGGGAAAAAGTTTCTCCCAATGCACAACTTTGAAAGAAGCATGGGACATTATCTATTTTATGCATTTTTACTGCAGAGAAAGAGAGCACTTTTCTAGCAATTATGGAAATGTAACTTTTCTGCCTATAGTCAGCAGTAGTATGAGAAGGGCCATGGAGTAGGTAGAAAATTCACCACACTAAATGCTGATAGTTAAGAGAGTACTTTCCTGTTGCTTTGTCTCCTGTTACTTGTCAAAATAAGAGCTCTGTGAAACTTATACAAAGCATAGAAATCAGAAACATCTAGCTTAGCAGGAAGATAATATTCCCCAGCATACGTGAACAACATACATGTTGTTCTTAACATTATCTCTAACTAATTCCTTTGTGTCGGAGAACATTTGGTGAACTGGGTTAGCCTAAATAGTCTATGAACATTAAAAGCTTGCTGGTGGATGAATTTCTACTAAGACAGTCCAGTTAAAACAGTTATAATCTGAAGGAGAAAAGCTTGGCCCTTGGATGTGGCCTCTGATTGCACTGAGGTCAGGATAGCAACTATATCTACTTCTAAGTCAACACCATGGCAAATTCCTTTAGGTGACTGAAAGAGGTGCTTCTGTTAAATGGACACTTGGCCACAATAATCCAAGGCCACAGTTCAATTTGAAATTTCTGTAGTTTGTTTTTTTAAGCATCTACCTGTAGAGAGTATTGTTAAAGCTATGGTTTTCCCAGTAGTGATGTATGGAAGTGAGAGTTAGACCATAAAGAAGGCTGATTGCCGAAGAATTGAAGCTTTTGAATTATGGTGCTGGAGGAGACTCTTGAGAGTCCCATGGACTGCAAGAAGATCAACCCTCTCCATTCTGAAGGAAATCAGCCCTGAGTGCTCACTGGAAGGACATATCCTGAAGCTGAGGCTCCAATACTTTGGCCACCTCATGAGAAGAGAAGACTCCCTGGAAAAGACCCTGATGTTGGGAAAGATGGAGGGCACAAGGAGAAGGGGATGACAGAGGATGAGATGGTTGGACAGTGTTCTCAAAGCTACAAACATAAGTCTGACCAAACTGCGGGAGGCAGTGGAAGACAGGAGTGCCTGGCGTGCTCTGGTCCAGGGGGTCATGAAGAGTCGGACACGGCTAAACAACAACAAGCAACACCTGTAGAGATCCATTTAAGACTCTGTGAATCATGCCGCATGTTCTTGCGTTTGGTATTTCAAAGCCTATAATGGCCATTGAGATGCTTATTTATTAAGAGCTCAGTCCTGTATATTCACTGAGCCAAGTCTGAAGGGAAGAGTAATCTGAAAATGATTATGGAACAATACATTCAAACTTGAGCACTAATGGGGATCGTTTCCTGACATGGAAAATGAGTTTGCTTGGAGACAGAGCAAATGAAGGGAAAACATTTAATCAGTGATTATCTATGTGGTAGCTTGATATTCACTTCATCAACACAACCTGCCCTTGATTATATTTTTCAGAAATCCTACCTTCTTTTAAATGAAGGCAGAAAAAAGAATTAGAAAGGTCTGGACAGCAAAAGATAAAATAAAAAATGCCTCACAGTCCTCTTGATCTTATTTTCACTTCTAGCAGTTTACTTGTCTTTAGAAACCACACACAAGATTTTGATTTTCATGTACGCAGGCCTGAAATCTAGTCATATATGGTCGTGTCTGGTTTAGATAATTATGACAGGATCTGAGTCTTCTAATAAATCAACACCTAGAAAACAGGTGTGGACATCATCTTCACTAAGCTTCAGCACCATCCAACTATTATCAAAACAGGTACCCAAAGTACCCACGAAATCTTGTTCCCATATGCAACCCCATCAAAGATTGGTCCATTCAGTGGCTTAGACCCTATGTTGCCCTTCCACAAAGGAAACACACATTCCAGTCACTGCTGGCTCAATTTTTCTCTAATTTTCTCAGCACCTCCCACATTCTTCCAGTGGAGCAGATTTTCAGGAGACAAGAGAGGGTTGCTGGAGAAACTGGCAGAAATTACCTGCCTGCCTCCCACCCCTTCCTTCCTTCTGGAGCATCTCATGAGCAGAGCTCCACTCATGGCAACTTAGCATCCAAAGCCATTATCTTTATTCATATCGTCTCCGTTTCACACACCACCACAATGGCTCAATATGCCATTCTTCCTGGAACATTTCCAGATCAGCAAAATGTAGGTAGCAAAATGGCATGGAAATTCTCGATGCCAGGCAGAAAAACAAGTGCCATATACTACATGGTATGTTTGAGGCATGCATCACGATGAGGCTTTTACAAGCCTGGTAAAGTCAAAGTATAGGCTATCCCCCATGTAAAATGATCCTTATGAAGGTTGTGAGAATCAGCTTTTTCTTAAACGCAGCTTTGAAAATATCCTGTCTTTTGGAGATGTTGTCAAAACTTTCTCCTGTCTTGACTTTTTTATTTTTTTAAAAAATCTTTCCTGGAGCTAATCTTTATGCCCTGATCTCACTGTTCCCAGCCTCCCTTCATCTTCTGCAGAAAAGACGCCAGAAAAGAAATATGATTTTTGACGCTAGGCGGGCCAACCATGCCTGTTTAGAGCACCTAGGCTGTGCCCTGCTTTGTGTTTCTGTGCGTATGTGTATCCTGAGTACAAAAGATGCCGATGCCTGTGGAAAACAAATCTCATTCACTTCTTAGAAGCTTATTTCCTTGCCTGATCCTTACACAAAATGGTAAATTAATAGGAATTTTCCATATTTTCATGCCACTTGGCAGCTTGATTATTTAAGTGCTTACTCGGTGCATTGAAAAAGAAACCCTAATCACCCCTTCAAAGTACATGGCTCCACACAAGGCTTCCCATGTCTCAAAATACAGAAGGATCATCATCACCATCATAATAGCGTGGCAGCTGTGCTTTCTGCTAGCCAGGAAAGTTAGTCCTGTATATAGCAGACACACCTCAGCTACTGTCTGCCATCTGCCTAGTTAGCAGGCAGACAGCCACAGGAGGAGACAGAGACAGCTGCTCCCAACAATGCAGAAAACATCAGTACTTCCTTAAAGGCTCTGGCAATGTGGATAAACAATTTCGGCAGAAAGAATATTCAAAATTGCTGCAGATTTTCTCCCTGCAACTGTTATTATGCATTGCACCACAACAAGATGATTATGTTCAGTGGAAAGTGATTTTTATTCAGCAACTGTTAAAAGAGTTCTGCACAGGCGCTTTCTTTCTTTTTAAACAGAGTGCTAGATAACAAGTCTAAAGGACCAGTGTCCTGGAGAAAAAGCATTCATTCCATGCTAAAATAATAAAGGGACGTTCTTTTTCCTTTTTTAAATGAAATACATAGCTATTGTGGACCAATTCAGCACTGCTTCTTCAGACCCAATGGTCAACATTAAGAAAATACAAGGAAACCTCCTGAGTTCAGAGACGGGGAAGCTCTCTAGATGTCTTTGGACTCCCAACTCACTTTTGGCCATGCCGGCTGGAAAGGAGTCTGGTGGGAATTGGAGTCCAACACCATCTGAAGTTCCACAGGCTCTCCATCCCTGGTCTGTTTTAAGAAGGGAATTGCAAACGTTGCCCTCCTCTCTGAATATTCACATTGTTTGTCACAGTCCTGGACCTTTCGATATTTTATTCTTACATGTTCACTGGCAAATCATGAGATCGAGAAGGACCTCTAAGAGGATGGAACATGAAGGCCTACCACCTACCTCTCTTACAGCCACCTCCCTTCAACCAGTTTCAATGCGGTCTTCACCTGTCGGTCAGTGGCGTAATTACAAGCCTGGGGCTGTTTGGATTTGGATTTGATGTCCCGCTTTATCACTACCTGAAGGAGTCTCAAAGCGGCTAATATTCTCCTTTCCCTTCCTCCCCCACAACAAACACTCTGTGAGGTGAGTGGGGCTGAGTGAGAGACTTCAAAGAAGTGTGACTAGCCCAAGGTCACCCAGCAGCTGCATGTGGAGGAGCGGAGATGCGAACCCAGTTCCCCAGATTACGAGACTACTGCTCTTAACCACTATTTGTAAAAGTACTGAAACTGAGCATCACAAATGTTGACAAAGCACTTGTCCTGCTCTTCATCCCACCTACCACCTACCTCTCTTACAACCGCCTCCCTTCAACCAGTTTCAATATGGTCCTCACCTGTCGGTCAGTGGTGTAATTACAAGCCTGGGGCTGTTTCCAAGGTATTCGTAAAAGTACTGAAACTGAGCGTCACAAATGTTGACAAAGCATTTGCTCTGCTCTTCGTCCCACCTGTGACGCAACTGCGATAGCCAAGTAAACGCCTGTCCGTTGGAAACCTGAAATGTAAAGAGGAAGAGCGCAACAGGTTAACAGATGTTTCCGGAAACAGCCCAAAGAGTAAGGAGAGAAAAGGGCAGTCTGGACTGCAGCCTTTCTGGCCACAGTGGCTTCTTGCGCTGGCTGAACATAATCCGCTTTTGAAACTCCCCTGAATTTCAAAAGCAGCTTATCAAGTGCAGGGCTGCTGTATAAGAGCAAGGGGCAAAGGGATCCTACTGCCCCCACAGAGTTCCCTGCGTGGAGCCCGGTGGGCTATAGTTTAATGCAGAGATAAAGGGGCCTCTAAGCTCCTTGGCCTCACACTTGAAGCTTAAGTAGGACCCAGTCACCAAGCAGAAGAAAACAAAACACTCTTTGCATACGTTTATTGGGCACAGCTATTCAATTTACCTCTTGAAACCATCAGTTGGTTCTGCAAAGGGCAAGCCATTGACAAAGCCTAGCTACTTTTCTCCATTTCTTATATTCCTTCCTTAAAGACAAGCTACACAGAATATATATTGCCCTCAACAAGAGCTCAAATGCTTAGCACCTCACATTGCAGTAGCCTAAACCACTAGAGCAGTGTTTCTCAACTTGTGGGTCCCCAGATGTTGTTGGACTACAACTCCCATCATTCCTAGCCAGCATGACCAGGTCAGGGATGATGAGAGTTGTAGTCCAACAACATCTAGGGCCCACTCTGGTGAGACAGTCTGCGGGCAGGTAAGGTCTCAGTCTGCGTACCAGATGGAGCTGATAAACAGCTGCCCTGGACACAGAATTGACCTGTGCCTCCATGGACAGCTGTGAGTCCAAAATGACTCCAAAATGACAGGCTGCGCACCTGGTCCTTCAGGGGCACAGTTACCCCCTTCAGGGCCAGAGGGTCCACACCCGCCCACCTCCTGTCCCCCCAAAACAGTACTTCTGTCTTGTCAGGTTTCAACCTCAATCTATTAGCCACCATCCATCCTCCAACTGCCTCCAAACACTCACACAGGACCTTCACCTCCTTCACTGGTTCCGATTTGAAAGACAGGTAGAGCTGGGTATCATCCGCATACTGATGAACACCCAGCCCAAACCTCCTGATGATCTCTCCCAGTGGCTGCATGTAAATGTTGAAAAGCATGGGGGAGAGGACAGAACCCTGAGGCACCCCACAAGTGAGAGCCCAGGGGTCTGAACACTCATCCCCCCCACCACTTACTGAACACAGCCCAGGAGGAAGGAGCAGAACCACTGTATAACAGTGGCCCCAGCTCCCAGCCCCTCTAGATGGTCCAGAAGGAAGTTATGGTCAATGGTGTCAAAAGCCATTGGGAGATCCAGCAGAACTAGGAAACAGCTCTCATCTTTGTCCCTAGCCCGCCGGAGATCATCGACCAGTGCAACCAAGGCAGTTTCAGTCCCATGATGAGGACTGAAGGTTTAGACTACAGTGCCACCCAGTCCCTATAAGAAGCTGCAAGGTACATGCCCCTCCATCCGGTCTCTACTTCTCTCAGCATCTGCTACCTGAAGAAGCTGCATCACTCTGCCTAGTAAGAGAGCCATTCCTCAGTGCAGCCTACTGAGAGCATCTTGCTCACACACCTCCCTAAAAAAGAAAACCCAAAGCTGTAATTGCCTTCTGCGTGCAAGACATGAGCTTTACCACTAAGCTGTTAGTACACACACATTTTGAGTGAGGCCTAGAAGGAGCTTTTAAGTTATCATTGACGTCTTGCCGGGTGGGGGGTGGGCAGCCAACAATGCACTAAAAGAAGAGAAGAGAAAGTACTCTGCCAAATTAATATCCAATCATAGTATTTTATACAATTTAAATCGCAAAGCCAGCTGGAATAAATGCACATTTTCATGGTAACATTTAACAGGTCTGGGACAGATCACGGAGAACCTGCTGTCACTTTATAGCATACATTTTTAATAAGACACTTTAAACATTTGGACAAACACACACATATCTATATATATTTAAATAGCATTTTTTTCAACTGGTAAATGCAATTATCTTCAGTCCTGAATCGAAAGAAAAAGGACAGAAATTGACTGGATCAAAATATTCTGTCATCATTATACATAAGCAACCCGAAATCTTTTCAACAAATGAAATTATTCTTTATCTTATGCTTTTAAAAATGCATTAGGGTAATTGCTCTGCAACAAATTACCTTCTGTGCTATAAGCTTGGCTACAACATCTCTAGCATGTACATCAATTGTGCATATTGTCATGATCTTCTGACGATCTCCAGGGGTGAGTTCCCCTAACAGCATGTTTATAAGGGCGTTCAGTTGAGCAATCTGCAAAATAATTATATTTCAATGGAGATATTACACTGCGAAGGGGAAAAAACCTATTATATGTCAAGTGCTAAATGGAGCAGTTCTGGTAGCAAGGCATACTTATTGGTGCTTTTAATCAACGCAAATAACTTTTGCAAACTAATAGTGGTATTGTTTTCTCGTAATTGTAATTTGCTTCCTTAATAACAAAGATACACTTTTCAGCTAGTAGCCATTACTTTTATTCCAATATGAATTAAATACTGGTGGGCAGAATCATTTGTACTGCATTTGCTTTCGTGTTCAGTGTGATGGAATTATTAAGAGGTTGAAATGTAGCACATATCATACAGCATTTTAGAAAAACAATCCGTAATAGCCAAACTGTGCTTTGTTATTTAAACTCCTTTATCAAGATTAAGAGGGGGGGAGAGGATTGTGTTCATTTATTCTGCTGCATTAGGAGTACAATCATATGCTTAAGATTTGAAGGCTGAGGTACTGTAGAATTGGGCAGAAGCCTATCATGTCAGTGGAATGCCACTCCTGTGTAGGAAAAAGGGAGAAATTAGATTCAGTTTGCATTTAAAGGTGAACGAATGAGTCTGATGACTGTCTGCTACTACGAGCGGCTATGGTGGTGGTGGTTAGGGAACTGTTCTGTATTGTCTGCACTGTGGATTCGAGTCCAGGAATTCCCTCTCCTTTGCAGGCAGGGGAAAGGTGAGTGGGACCATCTCATCCCTCTGGTAAGGCTTAAACTCCCCTCTCCTGCTTCCTAGTCCCATGCCCATTGCAGAGCACTAGACAATGGCTGCTATCAGGGTGTATCTGCCATTGTTGCATATCCTTGGCAACTAGGCAAAAGGCTCCCTCCCCCCCCCCCGGTGACTCTGGAACCCTTGTTCTAAGAAGGGCTGTGTATGCTCTATGCCAGGGGTTGGCAAACTATGGTCCGCGGGCCAAATGAGGCCCGCAAGGGTCGCTAACCTGGCCCGGCCGCTGTCTGAGCTCCCTGGGAAAAAAGACAAGAAAGAGGGAAGCCGCTGCTCCTTCTCACGTGAAGTCCTCCTTCAGGAGGTGCAGGAGGAGGAAAAGGAGGAGGCGGAGATGCCGCTGGTAGGAAAAGAGGCACCATCCAGGGCGGGGGGGGGGAGACGAGACATTTACGGGGGGAGAGAAAAGAGAGAGGGTGGGGAGAACAGGCAGGAGCTCTCCCCACTGGCTGCGCGGCGGCAGTATACCTGAAGGAGTGTCTCCACCCCCACCGTTCTGCCCGGACACTGAGGTCCAGCGCCAAGGGCCTTCTAGCGGTTCCCCCATTGTGAGAAGCAAAGCTACAGGGAACCAGGCAGAGGGCCTTCTCTGTAGTGGCGCCCGCCCTGTGGAACGCCCTCCCATCAGATGTCAAAGAGATAAACAACTACCTGACATTCAGAAGACATCTTAAGGCAGCCCTGTTTAGGGAAGTTTTTAATGTGTGACATCTTAGTGTATTTTTGGTCTTTGTGGAAGCCGCCCAGAGTGGCTGGGGAAACCCAGCCAGATGGGCGGCGTACAAATAATAAATTATTATTATTATTATCTGGCCTCCGCTGCTGGCGGGAAGGCCTCTGGAGACCTTACTGCAGTCCGGAGCTCGCCCCGCCGCCAGTGCGGCGGTGATTCAGCCTCCGCTGCTGGCGGGAGGGCCCCCATCCCACCCCCAAAGCATGGAAGAGGTGCTGGCAGCAGGAGGCCCGGCAGGTCGCAAGGAAGCACCAAACCCAGGAGAGGACCCCCCATCCAAACAATGACTATCATCACTGCAGGTAATAATTTTTTGAAATTTTTATCATCTACGATTCCGTCTGGCCTGCCTCTTGCATGGAGCGTGTCCTTTTAAAATGCATCTGTGGGTTATTTGTGGGCCCCTCCTGGTGTGCATAGTGTGCATAGGAATTCATTCATTTCCCCCCCCAAAAAAATATAGCCAGCCCCCCACATGATCTGAGGGACAGTGGACCGGCCCCCTGCTGAAAAGGTTTGCCGACCCTTGCTCTATGCAGCCCCACTGAGCAGGGAGGCTATGTTTTATGCCTTCTTCCTCCCTTCTGTGTTTATGTGGCTCATCAGATAGCAAGGAGGAGAAGCAATAAGTGGATGTGAACTCCTGCTTGGAAAGGACGCCTGGGATCTGCTCCACCTCCAGCCACTGAGCTCTTTTGATGGAGCCCACTTTTATTCATGTATTTGTTGAAAGGAACTTGAATACTGCTGAATATTTCGCAAATTCAGAGGTCCCTCATGACTAGTGTGGCAGGCCATCCCCTGTGGAGCTCGCTGCCAACAGAATACTGACATGCTTTCTTTTAGAGTTTTTTACAAACTGTACTGAGTTCAGACAAGCCTTTGGGACATGAAATTTTTACCAACCAGTTTTTTTATGTTTGTATTGATGCCCTTGTAGTATTGTTTTTATGCGTGCACTGCCATATTCATTTTTGTGTGGGTGTGTGCCATAAATATTTTAATAATAATAATTGGTGCTGGAGGAGATTCTTGAGAGTCCCATGGCCTGCAAGAAGATCAAGCCTATCCACTCTGAAGGAAATCAGCCCTGAGTGCTCACTGGAAGGACAGATCCTGAAGCTGAGGCTCCAATACTTTGGCCGCCTCATAAGAAGAGAAGACTCCCTGGAAAAGACCCTGATGTTGGGAAAGATGGAGGGCACAAGGAGAAGGGGACGACTGAGGACAAGATGGTTGGACAGTGTTCTCGAAGCTACCAGCATGAGTTTGACCAAACTGCGGGAGGCAGTGGAAGACAGGAGTGCCTGGCGTGCTCTGGTCCATGGGGTCACGAAGAGTCGGACACGACTAAACAACTAAACAACAATAAACTGTCAGCAGCAAAGGCTATTTCTGGGGCTGATGCTGGGACATTTGTGTTGCAAGCTGTGTGTTTTGTGGCACGTTACACATGCTCCCCTTTCGAGGGCTATTGCACTTGCCTGTTTGCGATTGTAATCTTTCAAGGCCATTTCAAAGCCTTCCTCGAGCCGCTCAAAAGCCATTCTGACATCAGCTGCCCACCAGATTTGACTGCTGGTTAAAGCCACTTGGGCCGGGAAGTCAAACAGCCACTGGTCTCGGGACTTATCCTCGTAGGCTGCCACAGCTTCCATTATCTTCTGCTTGACTGTCCTGTGCATGGCCTCCTCTAAAGAGCTTAACCAGCATTCTGCCTGAAGCATGTAGACAGGCACACCAATATTATAGAGTCAAGCAGTAGAAAAACCCACTTCTTTTTAACATGCTTTCGTGCCTCTTTCATACAATGTACACAGACAAAGGAATAGAAGGGAAATCATTCATTCAGATATGTCCTTAGTCTCAGTAACTCCTGCATGCCCTCCCCATTCACTCCCCCTGCGCTCGACAATAGGGGGAACTCCACTCCAATTCTGAGGTTCTAGGACTCTGTGCTTTTAGGTGGTGCCTATCAATGACCTTTCACACAAGGTCCTGTTTTTTGCAGTGCCGAAGGTTGCATGAGATTGCAAGTTCCTCTGCTTTCCTTGGACCTAGAATTCCAAAAGCCCTTAAAGAGATGCAGGAAGAGGCTGCTGGCAGGCTGATAAACACAGTACAGCGGTACCTCGGGTTAAGCACCTAATTCGTTCCAGAGGTCCGTTCTTAACCTGAAACTGTTCTTAACCTGAAGCACCACTTTAGCTAATGGGGCCTCCTGCTGCTGCTGCGCCGCTGGAGCATGTTTTCTGTTCTCATCCTGAAGCAAAGTTCTTAACCCAAGGTACTATTTCTGCATTAGCGGAGTCTGTAACCTGAAGCATCTGTAACCTGAAGCATATGTAACCCGAGTTACCACTGTATTAAAAACATATATATATATTTTAATTGGTTTTCACATATTACTTTACAATACCGATGTACCAAAGCCAACACCATTTCCTCCCCATCCCCCCATACATTTACATTTCTATTTCCTCAATCTATCATATTATTCTTTTCTCCTTCCTCCCACTTCCCTCTGCCCCCACTCGATTTCCTCCACATTATACAATTTACAATAATCTTTGCATTCTACAACCTTCTCAAATCATCTATATATTCTTATTATCTTTCCTTACTAATTTTTCTTCCAACCATGTATTAAAAACATATTGGCTACGCTTCCCAACTGCTTCTGACCTTCCTTTTATTTTATTTTATTTTTAAAATAAAATAAAATAAAATACATAAATAAACAAAACAAAACAAAACAAAATAAAATACTTGATTTGCACTGACTTGCTGTGGACTTTGCTAAGCTAATTGTTCTCAGCTCCAGATCCAGATATGATACCCTTCTCCTGGCTTGCTCTCTGCCTCTGGATTTACCTGCCCCTTGCAGAAACAGGGCTCCGAGAAGACCACAAACTCTCCTTCTCTGCTGTACATCCCTATGGCCATTTGTGTTTCAGTGTTTGTGTCCTCTTCAAATTTAAGGTCGGCCACATTGTCAAAGAGCTTCACCAAGTGCCTGGTAATCTGTTGATCAGGTTTACAAAGTTAATAATGTTATGGCTTCAGTTTGCTGCCATCAAGAATTAGCAAAGCAAACAACGTCAGTGGGAGAAGAAGAAAAATACCCGCTTGGGATGCGTTCCTTTAGAGATGATTTCTAACAAATCCACTGCAGAGACAAAATAGAATCTTGGAAAGGTGAGTCTCTTGGCATCTAAGTAATCGGCTAAGGATTTCTCACAAAGTGTGAGCCTGAAAAACAAAGTCCACAAATGTAAAAGAAAGAAAGACAATGATTTCTAACATAAATTAGAATTGCCAGTGAGGTAGTCACTGGAGTCAAGTACCCATAATCTATCTTGCAGAAGATAGATTGCTGGCAGATCACTGAGCAAGGGTTTTGATTTTCAATTATAGCAACAAAAATTCTCCCCTCCTTCCCACAAAAAGGGCTTTTAGAACCCTGTTCAGATGTATACTTCCATAAGTAAGCCTTAAATCCATTTAAGTCAAACCTTTGTTGAAGAACTTCCAGTTTTCCAAGTAATCCCATCTGGTTTGTTACTTCTATGACTTTTTTTGCCTTCACCACCACAGCCATAAGTTCCTGAACAACCAAGAGGGAGGAAAAGCAGAAGGAAATGAAAATAATATTTCAAAGTGGGATGGAGCTTCTTTTTGAGAGTCAACAGGGCATTTCAAGCGGAGTGTTGCATTTGCATAGGGAAGAGGGTAAAAATCTCTGCTTAGCCATAAATGTGAATTTAAGACAATCTGGCTAAGTCATATTTAGTCTGAAAAAATATGTCTGTTAGAATTACCTGCTTTATGTGGTTAATTGTGAGAAAGGATCTGGGCAAAGAGGTTGAATAATAGTAGTAGTAAGTGATGCCAATAAAGGTATTTGATTTGATTTAGTAATAGTAGTAGTAGTGATTGGTTCCAAGGTGGGATACAAAAAAAATTTAATTCAGAATTTTAAAGTAATTAAAACAAATTACCATCATGGGACTAGACTGGGTACAAAACACACACATCTCAAGTGTGAGAGGCCAGGGTAAAGAGATGCATATTCAGCATTCAACTTCATTATACAGTAGTTTATTATTATAATAGTAACACAGCTTTGAAGACGGTCTTTAAGCTGTCACCAGATCAACATGACTACCCCTTGGAATTTGTATTTATGTAAGAAATGTGTCACATTAAAAACTTGAAACAAAAGCTAGTTCTGTCCATTATACAAAAGTATTTCTGCACAACTGCTTGAAAGTGACTCCTGATGACCAAATGTGACCAGATGAGTGACAATTCAATAGCCTCTAAAAATTCAGCAGCTACAGAGCTTAAGGGAGATTAAAATCGTGGGCTTCCGGTTCCGGTCCACCTTAATGGAGACAGCCCCCATGGCAGCGGGAGAGTGTAGGCGATGGAAAAACAAGGATGATATAGGGTAAATCATTATTGCAAATTCCTCCCAGGGGCGGGTGAGGGGAACGGGCTTCACTCACAGTCTGTCTCGTTACCTGGTTCTCGCTCTGACATGGAATGCAGGGGCCAGGGAGGCGCTGAGTGCAAAAGCACTTCGCCTGGCAAATACCCTCCTACACCACCATTAAGAAGCAGAGGTTCCCCTGTTAATTAGAGCTTAATTGGACTAAAGTATATGTGCATGCCAGAAGAGATGAATTACAAACTGCAGAACAAACCAACAGCGAGGACTTTAAGGTTTGAATTTGAGATAAGTCTTCATTCTTTTCTCTCTCACATAGTTTATGGAGAAGGAAAGATTGAGATGCTTGTTCATACCTTGAAATCCTTATCAATCCCCTCAAATCTTTTAGCATCTTCTGAAAGCTGCTTCCGTATATCCTCAGAATTGGTGAAAATACTCTGGAGATGAGCCCAGGTTTGCTGCACTTCCAGCCACAGTGAAATTACCATGTCTGCTACCATTAAGATCTTTTGCCAGCTACTGACCTCCACCAGGAAATATTCCACGTATTTACTCATCAGGATGTTCTGAAGCAGCACCTGCAACAATATTTGAATACAGCCATGTACGGTATTTATTAATTTGCAATTTATATTTATTAGTTGCCTCTTAAAATGATTTAACTAGGTTCTATAATATATATCAAATATAAACAAGGGCAGGATCTACATTGATCTGTAAAAATGTTATTAAATGTAACATCATATAACTCTCAATGCAATTTTCCACTGTCGAGGGCTCGCTGCTCTACAGCGCCCTCTGGTGTCACATTTTAATAACACATTTCTAATGTTATAAATGACCAATGTACATCCGCCCAAGGTTAAGACTAGGAGTGAATGAGTCTGTCAGTTTTGTTTTCTCTCTGCTTCTCATTTTTCAAAGTTTACTATTTGCCCCATTTCCACATTTAAGAAGTCCACATGAAAATTCATATAGATTTTAATGCGCATTTCTCCCAATGTATGTATTTTGTGTGCAATTTTGTCTAATAATACACACTCCCACAAATATTTTTTGCTAATATACTGCAGTTTTATAGATAATATTCACTTTCTGGTGGGAGAACTACAGGATAAAATTCAGAGAGGTGAACCTTTTGAAGGTTAGCTGTGTTTCAAATTCACTTACCGATTCAGGAAATATTGCATTGAAACAGTATTTCCTCCCATCCCTAATTTAAACAATGATCGTCATTTGGGTTACATTCCTCTTGCCACTCTTCCCAGAGGACAACCAAGATGGTTTTAGTGACAAAACCAGGCCTGAACTCCAACTGAAATGGATTTAGAAATTCAGTATCCTCCATGGGTAACTAGGCCCAGTTCCCTAAGTCTGCAAGTCATCCCCTTTCTGCTAGAATGACAAGCAAAAACATTGTCACATGATCATGACTGAACCACAAATTCGTCTGCCAGAGTCCAAATTACTGAAATTCATCCAACAATATGGGACTATACAGCATAATGGCCATCTCCACAGATGAACTGCAAGAACTATGGAATCTAAGTTGTGGTGGATGCAAACAATTGTACCCTCAAAATGACTCTTACATATGTCATAACATGCCACTGAGGGCTCTGCTACACCATCCAAAGGGCCAGAGCTTAAGAGGCCTCAAACCACTTAGGAAAGGTCCACTGGGAAATATTGAGATGGTAGCAATGGTGGCTAGTGGAAAAGAATTGATTCTTCAGCACCATCACTGCTGCGGAACAAGGCCTGAAAATGAGTTTTACTCCACTTGTATTCTAGTTGCCTCTCAACTCCTTTCATTGTCCTCAAATTGTCCTGCACCAAAGAATTGTATTGGCTCTGCCTAGCAGGGGAAAACTCCAAGGAACAATTAACAATTGCCCAGATCACCCTGCATTTCACAACCATGCCAGCACAGGAATCTCACAAAGCTCTTTAGAATCCACCAGCCTCTGTAGGGATGGCCTGTCTTAACAGATCCCTCGCCCTGCAGAGGGAACAAACTGACACAAGTCAAAAACTCAGCAGGAAGTCGTCTGACTATGACAAAGGAGGAGTTGCAAAACCCCCACTTTAGACCTGCTACTTGTCTTGGGCTGGTGATATATTGGGGTAGTCCTATGCTAGTCATGGCAGCCAAACACCCCATATCCAAGTGGTCTCAGCATAAACACTGAGATTCCCCCGAGACAATTGCCCTGGGACTCCTCAGCAATGAGACCACTTCAATCAGCTCAGACTGGGAGACTGATGAGCAGCTGAGTGAGAAGCACACTGACAGAATCCCAGCACATTCTGCTAACACAAACACACTCCAGATCAGCACATAAACAGACCAGGAACCTGGTCAGAGAGGGGGAGGGAGAATTTTTATACACCAAACCCTCCACCCCGGACCCTCCAGCCTGTTCTGGTGCTGAGTGCCAGGAGGGCATAATAAGAAAGACAAACTCCTCTGAGCTCTTCATTACATAATGCTTATTTTAACTACTATGATCATGAAGAAAAGTGGGACCTTGAACCATTACTGTAGTGTGAAGTACTCCCGTTCAGTGTCGTGGTCAGCCATACCCATCTCCACAATATTCTACAGTGGTACCTTGATTGTCAAATGGCTTGGTTCCCAAACGCCACAAACCTGGAAGTGAGAGTTCTGTTTTGTGAACATTTTTTGGAAGTCGAACGTCCAGCACAGATTCCACGGCTTCTGGTTGAGTGCAGGAAGCTCCTGCAGCCAATTGGAAACCGCCCCTTGGTTTTCGAACTGTTTCGGGAGTCGAACGGACTCCCAGAATGGATTAAGTTCGACAACTAAGGTACCACTGTATTCCATTTCCCCTCCCACATGGTTTATCATTCCTTTTCCACAAGTCAGCCAGAATTTTATGGTCACTGAGTACCTTCAGTCCTCATTAGGTTATTTTTTTGGGGTGGGGGAGAGAACTGTCTTCCCTTACGTTTTTGCTAAGGATTCTTTTTTGTAAGCATCAGCAGTCATGCCTGAACATCAGATTTTTTTCCCCTGAAGCATTTGCAAGCACTCCACTTAACTAGTGTGTGCTTAGTTTACTGAAGTCAACCTGTCAATAACTTGACACAGTAAAGTAGTGACTCAGCATTTAATTACTGCCAGTTTTCTCAACCCATGGCATCATTTTTTTGCAGCTACCTCAGTGACAGCCTCATAAAAGTCATTCTTGTGAACGGGTCCAGAATGCAATTTGCATCAATCAGTTCAATGAGAACACACTGTGGTTGTGCTTTTTTAAATAGCCCTAAGAACTGCAGTCCCTATAAACCACCATCAGTGCATTTTTTTTCTGGGGGGACGCAGGGGTACGCATACCCCTAAACATTTTGTGAATCATTGAGGGGCAGCATTTCAATATGAATAGGACAATGAGAGTACCTCTAAACATTTTTTAGGGGGGAAAGCACTGATTCTGATGATTCAAAAGAAACGGAAAGCTTGAGCAAATTGTTTTTTTCACAGCCAGTGGAAAATCACCACAGTATGTGCCTGCCATATCTGAACGGAGAGCTTATTTCAGAGATTAGGGGACATCACAGAGAAAGCCCTCCTCTAAGTTGCCGCAGGACGAACACCTGCAGCATAAGTAATAGTTCTGGGTACAGACCAACCAAACTGGAATGTGTACAAATTATTGCCAGTTTCTGTTTACCTATAAATGTTGTCATCACAGATTGTCTAAGTGTACCAATTAGAGTAGAATATTTTGTTTGTTTGTTTTAAAAGCTTTCCCTGCCCCCCTTCTCCCTCTGAATAGCACTTTTGATTGCGTTTCATTGTGTTTTTTAATTGTTTTTCAATTTGACTCAAGATTTTGAAAAGGCAGGATATACAAACAGATTTTAAACTCCTGAGATCAATTTCATGTTTAGTACCTCCCAAAAGAAATGCCGTCAAAAAGATGTTGAAAAGTGTAGTGGACCCGATAGAACCAGAGAACAAGAACCAATCATTCATGTAGGACATGGGTAGGCAAACTAAGGCCCGGGGGCCGGATCCGGCCCAATCGCCTTCTAAATCTGGCCTGCGGACGGTCCGGGAATCAGTGTGTTTTTACATGAGTAGAATGTGCCCTTTTATTTAAAATGCATCTCTGGGTTATTTGTGGGGCATAGGAATTCATTCATTCCCCCCCCCCCAAAAAAATATAGTCCAGCCCCCCACAAGGTCTGAGGGACAGTGAACCGGCCCCCTGCTGAAAAAGTTTGCTGACCCCTGCTGTAGGATGTGTGGTGCCAAGTGTAGCACTATGATCTCTTGCAGATAATATGCATTCATAAAGATCCACTGCATTTTAAAAATTTGTTTTGACTTGACAAAAATTAAAAACTCTGGAAAATCAGGAGGGTTCTGATGTGGGTTAAAACAATTTAATATCTAATATAAAAAAAACTATTTGCGTTGTTTTGTATGTATTCTTTAAAAGTGCATGGAAATATTAGAAGGCATTGTTTCTGTTTAAATGAACTCTCACGGGATCCCATTCAATGACTTACAATCACGCTAATGTGGCTCACCCACAGAACTTCGAAGTCTTCCCTGAAATCACTGCAAAACTGATCTCTTGCTCATGCCTATTGTTTGGAACAATAACGGGTTATGTACTTTGCAGTTGACACAATACATCGACTGCTTCTGGGAAATAAGGGCTAGAATTGAAAAGGCCACACACACAAAGTTCTGCATGGGCCTCCAAAATGCTCAGAGAGTTGGATTAATGACTCTAAATAGTTGGCAGGCGTGCTACATAATGCCTTGGAGAAAACATTCAGGGCAAGCCATCACCTGGTTGTCTTCTAGTGTTTCTATAAGGTTTTCGTCGGATTTCAACAATGGCGTGCCTGTGCTGTGATGTTCTTCATAGGAGAAATCCATAACACCCCATGTCTGATTGATTTCCATGAGTGCCTGTGGAAAAAGAAAACAAATCGGTTCCACGAGTGCCGCCCTGGTCCTGTTAACACTATATGCACATCATGCCCCTGACTTCAGTGTCATTAGGACGGTTGACTATTTCCTACGAAAGCAGCTGTTACTTATAATACATTAACTGTGGCCTACTTTTTCTATTGCCATTTCTTTCACAGCTTTATCCACAATATGTTTCACTTCATCTTCTACCCTGTGGAGCTGGAGAGCTAAAAGGTCCCCTAGTGTAGTGTCTTCGTTCATGACAAAGCAGACCTGGGAAACGAAATTGAAAAGAAAAGTCATTTGCAGCTCAGGAAAAGACATGGCATTTGTGTGCACACAGCTCCAGTGTACGAAGCCAAAAAGCTATACCCCTGTTGCAGCCATAAGTTGTTGCCAGTGTCTTTTCCGGACGGCAGGGTTCTGAAGTTCATTCACTGCTCTCAAGGAGGTTAACAAATTCTTAACTGTTGACTCTAATCCCACGTATACATGCCAAGCACGTATTCCTTTATCCAAAGTCTTCATGTCCTGTGTGGTACAGAAACCATGAAAAGAAAGCAAGCAAGCAAGCAATGGGAGACAGATGTAAAACACAAAGTTGCTTTCAGAAACTACATAAATGCTTAAGCCAGGCTTGGCAAACTCGGCCCTCCAGATGTTTTGAGACTACAATTCCTATCATCGCTGACCACTGGTCCTGTTAGCTAGGGATGATGGGAGTTGTAGTCCAAAAACATCTGGCAGGCCGAGTTTGCCTATGCCTGGTTTAAGTTTTCAACAGGCCAGATATCATCCAAATGTAACACTTTGGGTGGGGGCATGTATTGCACAATGAAGATCCTTTGCAACTGCAATGCTCCCTACTAGAGATTTGTTCAATTGACCAAACAGGGGGTGCTCAATGCATTGACTGGGCTGGGCGGCTGAGATCAGAGGTGCCATCTTCCGAAGAACATTGAGGGGGCCCAATACAATGTTTCCTTACATCACTTTGCTTCCAGTTCTGCATTTGGCCTCAAACAATGAGGGGCCCTGGCTCCCTAAAAATAAACACTGAGAGGGCCCAAAGAGCCTTGGCCCCCAGACAGGCATCTATGGCTGAGATTGTGTCCATTGCTCCTGTCCCCTCATCAGTGGCGTAGCGTGGGTTGTCAGCACCCGGGGCAAGGCAAGTAATTTGCGCCCCCTAACCCGTGGATTTGTGCCCCCTAACCCGTGGATTTGCGCCCCCTAACCCTAACCCCCAGTTGTTGCGCCTGGTGCGACCGCCCCCCCCGCACCCCCCACGCTACGCCACTGCCCCTCATCATTCACAGATTGTCCAGCTTTTCCACAGAGAGTCTGCATGCAGACAAAATGGACGCACATAGCCATTGGTCCTGCAATCTTTGCCCAGCAAAAATGCAGAGACAGTTCTGTGCAGGGGCAAAGCTTGCACACACATAACTTGTATCTTCATAGGCTGTATGTAAAAGAGCTGTATCAGTGTGTGAGGCCATATGTATTAATTTACAAAGCCATAGATAGATAGATAGATAGATAGATAGATAGATAGATAGATGATGATAGATAGATAGATAGATAGATGATTGATAGATAGATGATAGATAGAGATAGAGATGGTAGATAGATGATAGATAGATAGATAGATAGATAGATAGATAGATAGATAGATAGATAGATAGATGATAGATAGAGATAGAGATGGTAGATAGATGATAGATAGATAGATAGATAGATAGATAGATAGATAGATAGATGATAGATAGATGATAGATAGATAGATGATAGATAGATAGATAGATAGATA
Source organism: Podarcis raffonei (assembly GCF_027172205.1). Lineage (NCBI taxonomy): Eukaryota > Metazoa > Chordata > Lepidosauria > Squamata > Lacertidae > Podarcis > Podarcis raffonei. The sequence goes on along the minus strand of NC_070602.1, from coordinate 116,442,090 downwards.
GATAGATAGATAGATAGATAGATGATAGATGATAGATGATAGATAGATAGATGATAGATGGATAGATGATAGATATGATAGATGATAGATGATTGATAGATAGATAGATGATAGATGATAGATGATAGATGATAGATAGATAGATAGATAGATAGATAAAAAGGTAAAGGTACCCCCCCGTACGGGCCAGTCTTGCCAGACTCTAGGGTTGTGCGCTCATCTCACTCTATAGGCCGGGAGCCAGCGCTGTCCACAGACACTTCCGGGTCACGTGGCCAGCGTGACAAGCTGCATCTGGCGAGCCAGCGCAGCACACGGAACGCCGTTTACCTTCCCGCTGGTAAGCAGTCCCTATTTATCTACTTGCACTTAGGGGTGCTTTCGAACTGCTAGGTTGGCAGGCGCTGGGACCAAACGACGGGAGCGCACCCCGCCGCGATAGATAGATGATAGATAGATAGATAGTTAGATAGATAGATAGATGATAGATAGATAGATAGATAGATAGATGGATAGATGATAGATGATAGATAGATATGATAGATGATAGATGATAGATGATAGATAGATGATAGATAGATGATAGATAGATAGATAGATGATAGATAGAGATGATTGATAGATAGATAGATAGATAGATAGATAGATAGATAGATAGATGATAGATAGATAGATGATAGATAGATGATAGATAGATGATAGATAGATAGATAGATAGATAGATAGATAGATAGATAGATGATAGATAATAGATAGATAGATAGATAGATAGATAGATAGATAGATAGATGATAGATAGATAGATAGATAGATAGATAGATAGATAGATAGATGATAGATGATAGATAGATAGATAGATAGATAGATAGATAGATAGATGATAGATATAGCTGGCAGACAGACAGATAGATAGATGATAACATTTTGTCAGATAGATAGATAGATAATCAGACAAAATAAAATATGATCAATTCATTTAACAGGCAAATTTTATAAGTGCATACCATTTAAACACTTCTCAGTGTTTAATGCAGTGATCCCAAAGTAGGGGCTTCCAATCAAGGCTTAATTTGAGGTTGTTGTTGTTAATAATAATAATAATACCAGATTTTCCCTCGAAAGGATAAATTGGGATTCAAAGAGAGTGGAGAATGGCAGCTAGCATTTTGATGCCAATGGCATGATGCACACACAGCAAATGAGTGTGGGCTCATTGCATGCATGAGGAGCACTGATCCCACAATCAATGCCTGTCTGGAAGCACCCCACAGCTCAAGACAAAAGGACAAGAAAGCTATTATCTACTCTGCAAACCTATAAAGCAACTCTACAAACCACTTTCAACTTTCTTGGCTTCCGCCAAAGAAATGTTGAAATCGTAGCATGGTAGGGGTGCTTGCGAATTCTCTGTTACAGCTTGCTAGCCTTGACAGAAGTCAGCCCCTGGGGTTCTCTGAGGGGGAAGGAATTACTGTTAAACCAGTGTAAGTAAGTCTAGCTGAGAGTTCTCATGCCTTTTCTCTGCAGTGCTTCTCAGGCACTAGGCATCACTTCAGTTCAAGAACCAAAAGTTACTGTATACTCTACTGTATGGAAAAGGATTGGTTTGCCAGTTCAGTTAAGTACAGTGCATATAAATAAAGGTAAAGGTACCCCTGCCCGTTCGGGCCAGTCTTGCCAGACTCTAGGGTTGTGCGCTCATCTCACTCTATAGGCCGGGAGCCAGCGCTGTCCGCAGACACTTCCGGGTCATGTGGCCAGCGTGACGAAGCTGCTCTGGCGAGCCAGCGCAGCACACGGAACGCCGTTGTTTACCTTCCCGCTGGTAAGCGGTCCCTATTTATCTACTTGCACCCGGAGGTGCTTTCGAACTGCTAGGTTGGCAGGCGCTGGGACCGAACGACGGGAGTGCACCCCGCCGCGGGGATTCGAACCGCCGACCATGCGATCGGCAAGTCCTAGGCGCTGAGGTTTTACCCACAGCGCCACCTGCGTCCCAGCGTGCATATAAATACAATATTGTAATTTGGAGTATTTATCACCTTTGAAAATCTTCTAAGGTCCACATCCATTTGCTCAACATTTATTTGTTTCCATGGAGTTTTCATCCAGTCTTTAATGCTCATCTGTAGATAGGAGGAAAGAAGAATCCCATAACTTTTATTTTTTGCAGCATCTTATGATGCAAAGAGAGTTTTCAAGCTCACCTGTAGGTTCTGTGTATAAATATGTATAATGTACAATGCATACAAAATGATTTTCAAAATCTGAAACCTACTGAGGCTGAAATCTAATCTAAGGGGACATGTATTCTTGATTCTGTGCACTAGAAAGTCTTGCTAGCTTTTTAAGGGAGAGAAAACATTGTCCAGAAGATTCATATTCCAAAGGCATTACATCCCCACAGAAATTCTCTTGCGTTCAACAGAAAGCCCTCTCATCAAAACCTGGAGAGAGGAGGTTGATGTTTTAATCATTTGCTAGAAAGCCTCTCTTCCCCTGCTCCAAATTCATTTGTCCGACTTGCTATCATCAGTCATACTTGGTTAAGAAAAGGGAAATGTATAATCAAAAAGAATTGTTGAAATTCTGTCTGTTCGTTTCCTTGATGTTCATTAAATGTTAAGATCAATGTGCCATTTCGGGTTTCGGTAGTGGGGCAATATTCAAAGGTTTGTCTTAAGATATACCTGAGATTAACAGTGCAGTGTTTTCTCACCAGTCAAGATGGCTTAAATGGGGCTTAGATGGGCTTAAGGTAAAGGTAAAGGGACCCCTGACCATTAGGTCCAGTCATGACCAACTCTGGGGTTGCGCCGCTCATCTCGCTTTATTGGCCGAGGGAGCCGGCGTACAGCTTCCGGGTCATGTGGCCAGCATGACTAAGCCGCTTCTGGTGAACCAGAGCAGTGCACGGAAACGCCGTTTACCTTCCCGCCAGAGCGATACCTATTTATCTACTTGCACTTTGATGTGCTTTCGAACTGCTAGGTCAGCAGGAGCAGGGACCGAGCAACGGGAGCTCACCCTGTAGCGGGGATTCGAACCGCCAACCTTCTGACTGGCAAGTCCTAGGCTCTGTGGTTTAACCCACAGCACCACCCGCATCCCATCTATGGGCTTTGATGGGACTTAAGTGGGTTCCGGGGTGCAGCCTCAGTTGCAAAACAAAACCAAACGAAAACTATAACCAGTATATTTTAAGTTTTGATATGACTACTTTTCATATTTAACCAGAGCTCTGACAACTCACATATATGTGGTTTGAAACTACCTGCCCCCTCCCTAAATGACTCCCTTACGTTATCCTAGAAGAGAGATCTTACGATCCAACCCAAACTTTCTTTCTATAAATAGAACAGAGTTAATTTTCACCAAAGTGGGCTTTCGCATCTCCCTTTCCTTCTGCAAATCACAGCACCCTCTGAAAGTCTACTCGTTGGCAATGGTAGAGATTGAATGAGGTGAAGGGGCTACAAATGAAGGTGAAATTTGGTGGACATTTCTGCATTTTTGTGAACAGAGGAACACTTTAGTGCCAATGCCAAATTATATCTTTCATACAAACTGTTTTCAGTTTGTTATTCATCATGGACTACACAGATGGAATGTAGAGTTGATAAGCTGGCTCAGGCCTTCCTTGACTCAGTTGTCAACTTAGCAACCCCCTATAAACTGATTCTATAGAAATAGCAGCAGCAACAGATGTACAGGAACATCTGGGCCCTTGCAGTGGTGGACTGCTCAAGCAACAGCTTCATCATTTTCACTTTTACATTGACTGATAGGAATGACAAATTGCCAAAAAATTAAAAAATGTAATTATGCTCATTGAAATGTCTGGGTTTCCAAGATTTCATTCAGAGCCTTATCTGTACGCTGGTTCCCTCGGCCAGTAAATCGAGATGAGCGCTGCAACCCCAGAGTCGTCCATGACTGGACCTAATGGTCAGGGGTCCCTTTACCTTTAAGAAACTGTCAGGCTCAGCATCTTATAGTCTTATCTGCTCATAAAATAAAAATTGCCAAAGATGGAAGGACAAATGATGAAACAATACACATTTTTTTAATGCTTCTTTTCTCTCCCCCCCCCCTTTTAAAGCAAAAATGGACTCCATCGGCAGGCTAAGGAAACACATTGTACCAAATTAAATGGTTCCTTTCCTCTGATGGAAGGACTCTTCTATTGTAGAAAGGAACCATTTGCTTCCATCTCAGGTTATGCATTTATATGGAATGTTGTATAAGGAAAGGAAAGGAACATTCTCTCTGAGTTTCTTTTTTTCCAGGTTTAGCACTGACACCCGCTATTTCCATTCGTGGTTTTTGTTTTTTTATGTAAACAGACTTGGAAATGACACAAAATGGAAATCCTAGGATCATTAGAGACAGAAGATCATCAAATAGAATATTGATGTGCATCTCTAGCATCTGGTTTTTCTTAGCATTGTTCCTGTGTGTTTTATTCATTTTAGGCACATGTTCATAAATAATTTAGCATTGTCATACATGCACTTGCCACATGGCACAAAGCAGAAATAGAATGGAATTAATTTTCAAGGACATATTTTTCTCCCATCAGAGGAGCCTATTTCAAGCTCATTCAAACCACAACAATCCCCATCAGGAAATTCTCTTTTATTTTGTCAGATGAGGGATACAACAAGTAATTTCAATGCTTTCAGCTTTGTCATCATTTTCTGGGATCTATGGTAGCAAACTTCCACACCTCCCTAGATTTTATTTTATTTTTGTAGTGATGGGGAATAGCAGAAGGTTCCATATTCAATCCTCAAATCTCTTGATTAAAGCAAACTCAATAGGGCTGATGAAGCACGCTACCTGAGACTGTTTAAGAACTGCTCTATGTCAGAAGAGACAAAAGTTGGCTAGATGAAGCAGTCACATGATTCAGTAAAAAACAGCTTTGTGTGCCCACAGAAAACAAACACAAATATGAATCTGTTTTGATCTATGGATGGGTCAGTAAGTGTGCCAACATCATCCCCACTGTACATCAGGGTGGGCTGTGTGGAGAGAGTCTCTTCATTTAAATTCCTAGGAGTGAAGACCTTACTTGGAAAATCAATACAACCCAGGTGGTTAAGAAAGGCCAACAGAGACTCCATCTCCTCAGAGCATTGCGAAAGAACAATGTCAATCAACATTTTATGATCTCCTTCTACCGGTCCACAATAGAAAGTGTCCTTTCAAACGGCATCACGGTGTGGTACGCTCAACTGATAGGAAGTGAGTATAGAGGGTGGTGAATACAGCACAAAATATTATGGGCTGTCCCGTGAATCCGCTGGATGAAATAGCGGAAGAACGTTGCCTCAGGAGAGTGAGGAAAATTCTCAGGGAAGATTCACACCCTGGCCGGCACTTTCTTGATCTCCTGCCCTCAGGCAGAAGATATAGAAGCATAATTAGTCGCACCAACAGGGTAAAGAACAGCTTCTATCCATGGGCTGTTAGGCTGCTGAATGAAAAGATAACAACAGGGCAAGTGACTTTTGGGTTTGGTGGGTGTGCGTCAGTAAACAAGGGGAATTAAGACTAAGAGAGCTGAGTGGGGGGTGCTCGTGTAATCTCACTGTATACAAGTTGTACAAGTGACAATAAAGTATTTCAATTCTAAATTCTCTTGAGAATGAGCAATTTGTTTATTTATTTAATAAATTTGATATGCCACCTGATGGGGGAACCATTATCAAGCCTGATTGGCTCTATCCCTGTTCTTATTTTTGAAGTGTGATATCTAAGGAGAGCCTTTGTTCTTTAGACACGGGAAGAACTTTTACAAACTCCAACAAACAGGCTCACAACAGGTTCAGAAGCAATGGCTAAACCATAGATTATGAGTGGACTTCTGACACGTGCTCATCTCTCCCTCTTTCTAGTGTTCTCCACTCCCTGGTTTGAGCAAGCCATAGTTAGAAACCACAGTATGAAATGGCTTTCGGTTTCTGTTTTGGACACCAACTTTGGTTTGTTTGAGCAAAGCAAGGGGACAGGAAGGAGAGCATCAGGGCACCAGAGAGAAGGAGGGAGGCAGAGGTTGAATCCTGACAAGACAGAGGTACTATTTTTGGGGGACAGGAGGCAGGCAGGTGTGGAGGACTCCCTGGTCCTGAATGGGGTAACTGTGCCCCTGAAGGACCAGGTGCGCAGCCTGGGAATCATTCTGGACTCACAGCTGTCCATAGAGGCACAGGTCAATTCTGTGTCCAGGGCAGCTGTTTATCAGCTCTATCTGGTACATAGGCTGAGACCTGGTACATGTTCTGGTTATCTCTCGCTTGGACTACTGCAATGCGCTCATGTGGGGCTACCTTTGAAGGTGACCCGGAAACTACAACTAATCCAGAATGCAGCAGCTAGACTGATGACTGGGAGCCGCCGCTGAGACCATATAACACCAGTCTTGAAAGACCTACACTGGCTCCCAGTACGTTTCCGAGCACAATTCAAAGTGTTGGTGCTGACCTTTAAAGCCCTAAACGGCCTCAGTCCAGTATACCTGAAGGAGCGTCTCCACCTCCGTCGTTCTGCCCGGACACTGAGGTCCAGCGCCGAGGGCCTTCTGGCAGTTCCCTCGCTGTGAGAAGCCAAGTTACAGGGAACCAGGCAGAGGGCCTTCTCGGTAGTGGCACCCGCCCTGTGGAACACCGTCCCACCAGATGTCAAAGAGAAAAATAACTACCAAACTTTTAAAAGACATCTAAAGGCAGCCCTGTTTAGGGAAGCTTTTAATGTTTAATAGGTTATTGTATTTTAGTGTTTTGTTGGAAGCCGCCCAGAGTGGCTGGGGCAACCCAGCCAGATGGGTGAGGTATAAATAAATTATTATTATTATTATTATTATTATTATTATTATTATTATTATTATTATTATATCAGCCCAAAGCCACAGTAAGCCTGAACGGGTGAAGTGTTCAAATTGCTTATTGACTGTCTGGAAACAGACTTGCCTCTTCAACAGACTTGAAAAACACCAACAATTATAAAGGGATAAATGGTCATTGATGGGGTAGGTGAATTTGGATTGTGATCTGGTATGCCTGTGAAGGAGCTGACAAGAGGCTGGTTTAGTTTCTCAATTGCTGGCTGGACAAACAAGCTTGAATGCACGATATCATCTTGAGTTTTGGGTTCTTAGTAAACTCCTTTTACTATTTTGCTTCATTCCTTATCTCCATAAACTTGTTACTGTTTCCATGACCCAGCAGGTCACAGACACAATCAACACAGGACCCACCACATCACAAAGTAATCTTGTACCACTTCATTCCATCCTCTCGGAAATAACATCCCTTTAATGCAAATGGCAAAAGCAAGTCCTTACCTGGACAAACACCACCATATCCCAGACTGATTTAAGCAAGATGGCATCAGTACGGCACTGTTTCAGCTGCTTGTATTCTGGCACACTCACTTCAAAAAGCTTTGCAGTTTCCTGCAGCAGTTTCATTTCTGTCTCTAGTTTTGCAATGTCTTTATGAGTCTGCAAGGACACCATTTTGAAACATATTATCAAGCAAAAGCACCAGGTTTTTGCTTACATGTTCACAAGAACCTGGATATATGGATGTCTCTAATGGGACACGGGTGGCGCTGTGGGTAAAAGCCTCAGCGCCTAGGGCTTGCCGATCGAAAGGTCGGCGGTTCGAATCCCCGTGGCGGGGTGCGCTCCCGCTGCTCGGTCCCAGCGCCTGCCAACCTAGCAGTTCGAAAGCACCCCCGGGTGCAAGTAGATAAATAGGGACCGCTTACTGGCGGGAAGGTAAACGGCGTTTCCGTGTGCGGCTCTGGCTCGCCAGAGCAGCGATGTCACGCTGGCCACGTGACCCGGAAGTGTCTCCGGACAGCGCTGGCCCCCGGCCTCTTGAGTGAGATGGGCGCACAACCCCAGAGTCTGTCAAGACTGGCCCGTACGGGCAGGGGTACCTTTACCTTTACCTTTAATGAAGACACTGCTTCTGATGTTCTTTGATTTTGATAAGTATTGGTGAAACACATTGCTAATTTTTTAGGGGTAAATACTAGAGAAGTAAAAGATTACACTAGATCTGAAGAAGAGTGATTCTTCCATAGGAATTCTATCCAGGGAAATAATTTGAGTGTTTCACAATGTGAAATTCCCTCTTCTTACAAGAGGCACTGACATTGCTACTGTTTTGGTGCCAAGTCTTTTTTTTTTTAAAAAAAATATTTTTTATTAACAGGCCAATCACATCACATTATCCAAATCACATTAGTTCCAATTTATACAGCCAAATTTTAAATTTTATTGGGGGTGCCCATACATCAAGCTCCGAACGAGTCCAAACATCACTTATATTGCTGCGTTAATTAAACAGTTCTATCCAGTTCAATCCAGATAGTCCTTTATTACTTTCTCCATCTTCTTATTGTTATCATATATTCCTTTCTTTGCGATCTCTGATAATCTTCACAAGCAAATTGGAGACAGGCATCCTCTGTGTGGGTTTTGTACTCTCCAAAAATCATATCACTCAGGGACAGCCGCCATTCCAAGCTTCCATAAAAAATTTATCTTCGGTCTGTCCTTTAATTTTCTCAGGCTTGCCAAGTATATCAGGAGGGCTCTGTGAGGTTAAGATCACATTCCAGTCATTCTCATTCCAAAGGTCCTGATTCTCCTCCCCCTGTCTTTCTTTCTCAGGCAAGCCTGTCTTAGCGAGACGCCATTTTAAACTGCGTCATAAAATTTTCCTCCGTTCTCGTTGTTTACCAATCATCTCTTTAATTATAATCCACTCCACACAGTTCTTGAATTCCTGCTTGTGATTAATAAAACGCAACAATCTTCTTTCTGGGGTGGAGGGTTATTAATATCACATAATGCAAAGAAAAGAAAAGTTTTTTCCTCCACCCCACCTTCTTTTTCATTCCAAACATACCAATCTCTTAATGGTGGTTCATCAGTTGATTTACTTATCCATCCGTCACTCCGGTCACAGAGATCCATTAGTCAGCAGTCTTATCTCCCGAACGTTGCTTGATGTATGTGCTTTAGCTTCATTCCAATCATATATTTCCAATTATAATTCCGAGCTAAAGCGAACCAGCACGTGCTGATTGGAACCGGTGTCAGGTAGAGCGGACCTCATCGAGGGCTCGTGCCAAGTGACCGGCACCCCCTTCTCTCGAATCCGGGGGTGCGTTGTGGACACCGCTGGCCAGGCGGACCCCCCATCTCCTTGGGGGGTAGGAAGACTGCATACTGCCCATAGCAGCCTCTTAATTACCTCGTATGGGTCTGAGAGATGTTATTGTCGGCCACCTTCCAATGCGCCACCTGGTGCCCCCCCCCCCGTTTTGGTGCCAAGTCAACTTAAAAGTTATTAATTTGTTCAGAAATCTTAAATGGTTTTAGACTTGCTTTTTGTGTGGGTGACTGTTTAGCCTGCCCTGTTGTTTTCTTACAAATACTCTTGCTGTGAGTATTTGTGTTCATCTTGATGAGCTGGGTCTCTAGTGTCCTTTGCATAGAAGTTTGGTTGTACGCCACCCTGATTATCAGGACTCATGCAGAGCAAGCTATAAATGCTTTAATACATAAATAAATGGAGTCAGTTTTGTTTGCCATCAATCGAAGTATGTAAGATAATTGATGGGTTTGCTAAACTGTTGCATCCAAGGTCACACAACAAGGTCAAGGCCCAATTCAGAAAATATTGAAGCTCCTCCCAGTTATGTTTGGAGAGAAAGGCTAACACTGTTACTTTTTTAAACAAGGATGGGAAACCTGGGGCCCTGAAGATGTTGTTGGACTACAGCTCCCATCATCCTTGACTATTGGCCATGTTGGCTTTAGCTGATGGGAGTTGGAGTCCAATGACACCTGCTGGACCACAGGCTCTCCATCCTTGCTCTTGAACCAGGCCCTCCCTTTTGACCTTGAAGCCCCCCTCTATAATGTGGAACATTTTAAAAACTGCTTGAGATTAAATTGTAGTGAAAGAAATTAGTCAAAACATGTTGCACAAGTAACATACTACAATAAATGTCTGCTTTCTGAACACCTATTTGGGGTTTTGCCTTAAAAAGGGGGGGAAAGAAACATTTTGATACTGCCTTCTTTCCTCTTGATTGAGGTAAGGTCTCCTAAGCTAGGTTCTAGTAAGTCCTGAGTAAAATGGGACTATGGAAAACCCCAAGTTACATCTGGGAAAATATCATAATTCCTTTCACTGAGGCTAGTCTTAAACGGATCATACAAATTTTACGTCCCTCACCCAAGATAGTTGTGGAAAAGTTCGAGATATTTAGCTTCAGGTTGTTGGAACTCTCTTAGACATACATACGTACAGTGGTACCTCGGGTTACATACACTTCAGGTTACATACGCTTCAGGTTACAGACTCCGCTAACCCAGAAATAGTCCTTCAGGTTATGAACTTTGCTTCAGGATAAGAACAGAAATTGGGCTCCGGTAGCCCGGTGGCAGCAGGAGGCCCCATTAGCTAAAGTGGTGCTTCAGGTTAAGAACAGTTTCAGGTCAAGAACAGACCTCTGGAAGGAATTAAGTACTTAACCCAAGGTACCACTGTATATATCTTAGATATAGAGAGAGTTGCCACTCAGAACTTGGCCCTGCTGCCTTTGACAGCAGCTTAATGCAGAGAATCAGATAAGATACGCATCGCTCACTACTTTTCTCCATGCCAGGAAAATATTTGTCTGTCAAATATTTGTGCGTTGATGACACAGGAACAGGGCCAATAAAAATGCCAGAAAAATGTAGCAGTTTCTAGTTTCTCTTAAGTGTGACTGAAGTGTCTAATCCAGAAAAAAAATGTTACCTTGTCCATGCATGCATATGGATTCCCAGCATCAAATCTAAAGATGGCTTCATTTTTAAATCTGTTTCTGAACTCTTGCTGTTTAACCTGAAAGACATAGTACACACACAAACACAAAAGTTGAGTTCTTGAAAGGTTAAGCAGGTGATCCATTGAGATGATACCGTAACATTTCCTTGGCTGCTATCCTTTAAGTACGTTCCATCCCATGAACCCTGAATCATTTCATTTAAGTCCCCTTGAATTTGCTTAAAACTTTATTTAATACAGCCTGCACAACCCTGACACAAATCACATCGCACATACATTTAAAACATTCCCGGTGGATAAGCATAAAACATTTAAAATCTACATTTGATCTGACAACAGTGGCAGGCACCATGTTTGAAGTAGAAACAGATTAGACATAATTGAAGATAAAGAGGACGCAAGCATCATTCCCACTTTTAGGTGAAGTGGGCTTTAAATTATCAGATTCATCCGGAATATATTACCAGAAACATTGAATTGTTATCTTTAGACAGCCTTTTCTAAGAGTTTACAATTTCTCAGTTCAGTGAAGCTTGCCACCAGCTTGTTATCGGAACAAAAAACGAAAAATCATCCGGTTCACAGCACAGAACTGATCTCACCTCAAAAAGTACACATTTTCTTCTGATAACAGACACTTCATTGGACTGTAGAGGAGCCACTTCATGCTTCACAGTGAAGGCAATCTTTTTAAGATTCTTCCACTTTTCAGGTAATTCCTAACAACGCACAAACCGATATTGTTTGTTCGTTGGCACATCAAGTCAGCAAACCTTCCTTTCACAAAGGGTTGTACACATGTCTTATTTTCACTTTCTTTTCCCCCCTACCCTGGTACATTTACACCTTTCACTCTCCACCTCATTATCCTCTGCAATTGTAGACTCATTGCTCATAGTAATTCATAAAATATATTTTTCGCATTTTTAGAAAAATGTTTAGGTTCAACAGTCCGCATCTCAGTAAGCTTAATTTATATTCAGTCTGAAAATGAACTCAGCATCTCCATTGCCTGCCACATAGTATATGGCAGGTATTGCTTTTTGTTTAAAGAACAGCAGAACCCACACTTTTTTACCTGTGAATATTTGAATACACAATAAGTCGCCCACATAGTCAATATCCAAGTGGCATTACAGTTCACTTCAGGTATTCGATATTTCTGTTAGGTTATGGCCTTCTCGGTAGTGGCACCCATTCAGTGGAATGCCCTCCCGTAAGATCTCGAGGAGATGAGTAATTATACATCTTGCTTTTTAAGGTTTAATATTTTACTATATTTTTATATATGCTGGAAGCTGCCCAGAGTGGCTGGGGCAACCCAGTCAGATGGGTGGGGTATAAACAAACAAACAAACAAACAAACAAACAGGTGGATAACGCACTGGTTCCACCGTCACCCACACTCGTATTCCAGTCACCATCCATATATATGGTAACTGCCTGAAGTGGGACTTTTCTGTACTAGCTCTCCATTTCAGAAGATTTCCCTCCAACTTAGGAGACCTTCAGGAAGGCCAAAGCAGAAGCTATACTTCTGAGCTTTGACTCTTTCCCAGCCTGGAAGTTTAGAACAAACCACATACATCAACACTGAACCAGTTCTGAAACCCGGGCCATCAGAAAAGGAGAATCGTTTCCCTTACCTATGTAGCAGTGCTTCCCTTGTATGAAAAAATGGAGCTGGGTGTTATTCACAGATTTGTGACACCAGGCTCCAAATATCCATATAATATCTCTCAATAGCTTCATATAAATGTGTGGGGAAAGATGGAAGGAACCAATAACGTAAATGCCATGGGGTTGAGGAGACATCTCCACAAAATGGTACACCTGCTAATGGTCCTTAGAGGCAAGAGTAGAACCAAAGTACCCCAAATTCCTAATAGCCACACCAAGAGGATACCATGGTCAGTGGTATCAAGAGCAACCAACTGATCAAGGAGGACCAACAAGAGCCACACTCCCGTTTGTCCCATCATTTCTAGGCATAGGTCTGAGAGGTTTTTCTTTTGTCCCGCCTCTTTCCCCAGGAAAACCTGTGCTTTACTGCTAAATCGGAACAAACATCAACTGGGTTTTCTACAGATTGACGTTTATGCTGATTTAGCAGTAAACAGTGGGTTTTCCTGGGGAAAGCGGCAGGACAAAAGAAAAGCCTCTCAGAGAACATGCCTAGAAATCACAGTACAAATGGAAATAAATTAAAAAATAAAAAATTGTCCACTAGCACCCTAGACACCAACTAAGTTTGTTCTAGGTATAAGCTTTTGTGTGCATGCACACTTCTTCAGATACACTGAAACAGAAGTCACCTTCTGCGGCGGAAGCAATTGATGTAAAGATCTAGTGTGGTATTGCGTCCATCAAGAGGGGTCCATAATGTGGAGTCTCTTTTTTTGGTAACTTTTTTTGATGGCAGTTGGTGGTCAATGTTCTGTTCACTGGTGGGTTGGGAGGGTGGTAGCAATTCCCCAGTAGGTTGAGAGATGTTGTGTTGTGAAGATGCTGTTTGTTCTTCTTTGTCTTGTTCTTGTGTGTGTTGAAAGTACTCCTACAGGCATAGACGGCGGAAAAATGCTTCCAAGTTCCCGCAGAACTGAATACGGTGTATCTGAAGAAGTGTGCATGCACACAAAAGCTTATACCCAGACCATGAGATTTACAGGATGTATGGCTTTGAAGGAGAATGTACTAAAAATGATGTATAGATGGCATTTGACGCCAATAAAATTGGCTAAAATGTATAGAAAGAGAGACAGAAAATGATGGAAATGTAAGGAAGTAGACGGGGATTATTTTCATATGTGGTGGTCCTGTGACAAGGTTAAGAGATTCTGGGAATTAATTTACAATGAACTTAAAAAGATATTCAAGTACACTTTTCCCAAAAGGCCAGAGGCATTTTTGCTAGGTCTAGTGGGAAGAGAGATTAAAATAAAAGATCAGAATTTGTTTATGTATGCCACAGCCGCCGCAAGTACTCTACTGGCCCAAAAATGGAAAACACAAGATTTACCAACCATCCAGGAGTGGCAGGTGAAGATGACAGATTTTGCGGAACTTGCCAAATTGACAGGAAGGATCCGGAACCAAGAGGACCAGAGATACAACAACAATTGGAGTAAATTCATTGAATATTTAAAGGAGAACCACAAAAGTTTAAAGACACTAGCAGGACTGGAATAACACCTTCAGTGTAAAATAGTAGAGTTATGACAATAATGTACGCAATAAATATGTGATGTATATACCAGCTGCAGGGAGGGAGGGAAGTCAAGACTCGGCAATGTCAAAGGGATTATATTGTGATAATAAGGAATGTTGGAAAAAGGATTATATGAAGAAAATAATAAAAATTCATTTGAAAATAGAAGCTTATACCCAGACCAAACTTAGTTGGTCTCTGAGGTGCTACTGGACAATTTTTTAATTTTTTATTTGTTTCGACTGCGTCAGACCAACATGGCTACCTACCTGAATCTAGTATAAATGAAAGTAATCATGGGATAAAGGGGAGTGGGGATGAGTGCAGAGCCACAATTCTTACAGGTTTAGAACCAGAGGTAAAATGCGGAAATATTGGGAATGTTATAACAAGGATGAATTGGAGTGTTAGGTACTAGAAGTCTGAGAAACGAAATCTGTAAACATGTAAAACCCCTAGGAGAGATTTTTTTAAAAGGGGGGTAAATAGATAGATGGAGTTAAGGAGAAGCAATAAAAAATAAAATACAGTGGTACCTCAGGTTACAGACGCTTCACGTTACAGACTCCGCTCACCCGGAAGTAATACCTCGGGTTAAAAACTTTGCTTCAGGATGAGAACAGAAATCGCGCCTTGGCAGCAGCAGAAGGCCCCATTAGCTAAAGTGGTACCTCAGGTTAAGAACAGTTTCAGGTTAAGAACAGACCTCCATAACGAATTATTAACCCGAGGTACCACTGTATCAAATAAGATACTGGCATCAACTTTGTTCTAAAACTTTAATTCCAAAGGAAAGGTTAGTAAAAAAACCAAAACTGTTGCAGTATTACTGAGCCCACCTTTTCATAAATATCTAGTTCTATGCATAAATCTGCTGGCCTTCTTTTTTTGTGTTGTGTTATTTCCCAAGAAATGAAAATATTTCATGCTTGGTATGAAACTTGGAAGCATGTCAGCTTGATTGGCTTATTTTTTCTGTTCTAAATTCTCATTTATTTTAAGTACTTCATTGAAAACATGTTGTTGCTTTTTTACTATGGAAATCTTGTCTTTAAGGTGCAATTTATAGGCAGAAATGTCTTTGTGCCCTCATTTATGGATTCATTGTCAGTAGATTGCTTATGTATATTAAATTCTCAGGCCTAGTGAATGAATGACAATTTTTGCATCCTATAAGAACCTGTGTTTTCAGCAATGACTCACCTTGTGAGATGGCCCTCGTTTCAGAGCCGACTCAGGGCTGCTTTCTAAGGCTGGTTCTAAACATAGGGCAGTAGCCAATGTTATATAGATAGTATTTAGTATTAGATAGTATTAGATGTAAGCGAAAGGCTGGGCTGGATGAATCCCTAGCCGGAATTAAGATTGCCGGAAGAAATATCAACAACCTCAGATATGCAGATGACACAACCTTGATGGCAGAAAGTGAGGAGGAATTAAAGAACCTTTTAATGAGGGTGAAAGAGGAGAGCGCAAAATATGGCCTGAAGCTCAACATCAAAAAAACGAAGATCCTGGCCACTGGTCCCATCACCTCCTGGCAAATAGAAGGGGAAGAAATGGAGGCAGTGAGAGATTTTACTTTCTTGGGCTCCATGATCACTGCAGATGGTGACAGCAGCCACGAAATTAAAAGACGCCTGCTTCTTGGGAGAAAAACAATGACAAACCTAGACAGCATCTTAAAAAGCAGAGACATCACCTTGCCAAGAAAGGTCCGTATAGTTAAAGCTATGGTTTTCCCAATAGTGATGTATGGAAGTGAGAGCTGGACCATAAAGAAGGCTGATCACCTAAGAATTGATGCTTTTGAATTATGGTGCTGGAGGAGACTCTTGAGAGTCCCATGGACTGCAAGAAGATCAAACCTATCCATTCTTAAGGAAATCAGCCCTGAGTGCTCCCTGGAAGGACAGATCCTGAAGCTGAGGCTCCAATACTTTGGCCACCTCATGAGAAGAGAAGAGTCCCTGGAAAAGACCCTGATGTTGAGAAAGATGGAGGGCACAAGGAGAAGGGGACGTCAGAGAACGGGATGGTTGGACAGTGTTCTCGAAGCTGCCAGCATGAGTTTGAACAAACAGCGGGAGGCAGTGGAAGACAGGAGGGCCTGGCGTGCTCTGGTCCATGGGGTCACAAAGAGTCGGACACGACTAAACCACTAAACAACAACAAGAAGTATTAGATGTTAGTGGTTCGCAGGGCTTCACAGGCAGGGTCGCATTGCATACCTGGCTTCTGAATGCTACACATTGCTGTTGGTTACCAAGGGCAGGCAGGCAACGTGGAGATCAGCACAGCAAAGACAAATGCTCCTTTCGCCACATCCACACTGCGCCAAGCTCCCCACTGCTTCTCCCTTCTTCCTCTGCTGGCGTGTTTGCAGATTCAGGGAGAATAAAAGGAAGCACTTATTCATGCAATGAAAGATGCAGTGAAGGTCTTCCAACTTGGATGGCCTTACATGGGTAGTAGACAAATTCATGGAAGATGTGACTATTAGAGCCCCTTAGTCATGACCATGGCTTTGTTACACCTCCGAGTATCAGAGGGGGGATGCCTCAGAATACCAGTTCCTGGGTATCGTGAAAAAGAGGGGGCCTGTTTTTGTTCATTCTCTGCTTGTGGGCATCTAGTTGGTCACTGGGAGAACAGATTGCTGGGACCAGGTGAGCATTTGGTCCAATCCAGCAGGACTCTCCTTAAGTTCACTTCTTGCCTCTGATCTCACTGGGACCTAACATGCTGAGAAGACCTCTGTAAGCAGCAAACGTTATGAAACTTATTTTTATTATCAGTTTCTAAATATTGAACTTCCGGGTTAGCGCCAGCGCTGAATGGCGGATTTCTCCCGGAGCTCCGGGAGAGATCTGCTTTGCGGGTTCGGGTCCCGTAGCTCACGGCGGAGCAAGGACCCTCAAAAGTCACAGGCGCGTAGCCTGTGAACCGGAGACTCGGCGGGCACCTTTGCCCCCCCCCGACGTTGTGAAATAGCCTTTTTAAAGGCTATAGATCAGCGGAGGGTGCGTGGAGCGGTGCTGAGAGTCGCTTTCACCCAGCCTGCGAAGCGAAGCCGCGTCGCCATTAGCGGAGAGCGCTGACTTCTTCCGAAGATTTTGGATTAAAAAAGAGCAACTTTCCGTGAGTAGGATTGAGCTTGCATTATTAATTGGACACTAAAATTAAAGAAATTGGGCACCGAGACGGATAAGCATTAAAAAGGAAGTCTGCTTTCCGTCCTGCAGCAAGATTAAAGCGAAAGGCATTTAAGCTGTAACTTTTGACAGGAGAGTTTACGAGCCAAGAAACCCAACACCAAGTAAAGAACTCCCCCCCCCAGAAGGCAGGAGGGGGGGGGAAGAAGATTTTAAAGGGATTCCCTGCCTGTTTTAAAGGAGATTGAACTGTTTACCGCTGCTCATCTACCTGGGGGTCGGACTGCCGGAGGAAAGGAACCGGCTAAGGACGGTCGTTACAAAAAAGGTTAGAAAGTAACTGTAATATAGACTCTGGTTACTCTCAACTTGAAACATCGTATTTTGCTACATAGTAAGTTACTTGCAGGACATTATTGATTTGGATCTTTTACAAAGAAAGGGACTTGGAGGGCTTTTGCCTTTTGGAAGTGTGGGAACAACTTAAAATTTAAGAACTGACTTTACGCCCTCTAGAGGATTTGGACAGTTTCAGCAACAAGTGGAATTTAAAACCTGAGAACTTCTCTCTTTTGACAGCTTAAGAGTGTGGGAATGACCTTGAGTGAAAGACTTTGTTATGGCAGATGGTAAACAGAAAGAAGATTCACAAGAAACAACTTTGAGATCTGGTAGACAATACAAAGTTGATCTTTCTATGCAAAGAAGGGCCTCTGTATCAGGGGCCTTGGGAACTGCAGCTGTCACAAAGGCAAAAGTGAAAACAATGTCTTCTGAAGAAGCGTTTGCAAAGGCATTGGGAAAAATAAATGATTCTTTAGAGGAATTGAAGAAGCAAGGTGCTGAAACAAATAAGAAAATTGAAGAAATCTCTGGGAAAATTGATTTAAATACTAAAAGTATAACTGACCTCGGGAATAAAGTGAACTCCAACGCAGAAGCAATTGGGAAACTACTGGAAGATTCATCTACAACACGAAAGATAGCTGAGGAAGCCAAGGAAATTGCTACTGCTGTTGAAGGGAAACTTCCACCGGTGTACAGGAAACTGGATGAGTATGAACTGACACTTTCTATGCAGGATATGCAACGCAAGGAGAAGAATTTAAGGATTAGACTTGTGCCGGAAAAGGAAGGAGACAACTTGGTGGATTATTTGACAGAAGAGTTTTCTGACTTCTGGAAGCAAGATTTGAAAGAAGAAGAGTTCAAAATAGAGAGTGCATTTAGGTTGGGAATAAGGCAGAGGAAGAATAGACCCAGAGATTGCTTGATAACTCTAAGATCCAAAGAAGAGAGAGATAAAATATTGAACCTGCACTACCAAACAACCCTTCGAATTGAAGATTTCCATATTGAGATCTTTAAAGATATTCCCAAAAGTATTTTGGATGCAAGAGGTCCTTACAAGGATTTGGTGACACTACTGAAGAGGAACTACATACCATTCAGGTGGGAGTTTCCCCAAGGCCTGTCTTTTAAATACAAGGGGAAGAAAAGAAGAATAAAAACAGTGAGTGATAAAGACAAGTTCCTGGGAGAACACGAAGAAGACCTACAGAAAGAGACCTATCCAGGAGAAGGACATCCTTCAAGACTAGATACGGACACAGAACCACCGACAAAGGACGAACAACAACTGGGAGCTGTAGGAGGAATTAAATAACCCCATCATGGCTTTGCAACTTCTAACCTGGAATTGTAATGGTCTAAACAATCCCCGAAAAAGGAAAAACATATTTCATGCTTTAAAGAAAGACCAATTGGACTTGATTTGTTTACAAGAGACCCACGTGACAAGAGCACACAGAAAACTATTAATAAATAAGAGACTGGGACAAGAATTTATATCTTCAGACAAAGTAAAAAAAAGAGGAGTGGTGATCTACGCAAAGGAAAATCTGCAACCGAAACAAATTTTTAAAGATGATCAAGGAAGATATCTGGCAATTGAAATTCAATTTCAAGGAGAAAAACTTTTGATAGTGGGGATATATGCACCAAATGAAGGGAAAGCAGAATTTTTTAAGAAGTTGCATGAGACTTTAATGGACTATATGGATTATAAACTAATCATGATGGGAGACATGAATGGAGTAGTTTCAACAAATATGGATAAAGCACAAAGACAGGTAGTTACAAAAGATGGAAGACTACCAAAAACTTTTTTGAAATGACTGACAATATGGATTTGATAGACATCTGGAGAACAAAACACCCATTAGAGAGAGAGGGAACCTTCTTTTCTGAAGCCAAAATGACATGGACTCGGATTGACCAAATTTGGGTGACTAGCAACATGGCGTCGAACATAAAGAAAGTGGAAATCTGCCCAAAAACTCTCTCCGACCATAACGCAGTAAAGATGGTGATGAAGCAAACAACAACTGGTTCCTTCAGATGGAGAATGAATGACACCTTACTCAGAGACGAGGAGATCTGTAAAAAGGCCCAAAAAACTTTGAAGGATTATTTTGAAATTAATCTAAGATCTAAAGTAGAAAAAAGAATAATATGGGACGCAAGTAAAGCCGTGATGAGAGGGTTTTTGATACAACAAAATACATTAAAGAAAAGAAAGCAAAATGAGAGGAAAGAGAAAATTCTGGAAAAGATAAAGGAAGGGGAAAGGAAACTAAGATTGAAGCCAAAATCGCAAGTGGTTTTAAGAGAAATTAAACTGTACCAAACACAATATATGGAACTGATGAATCAAGAAATAGAATGGAAAATTAAACAAATGAGACAAAAGACCTTTGAATCCGCAGATAAATGTGGCAAGTTACTGGCTTGGCAAATAAAGAAGAGACAAAAACTCAAAACGGTAACAAATTTAGAAGTGGAGGGAAAGAACATATGCAACCCAGTGGAAATTAGGAACTGTTTTCAGAGCTACTTTAGACAATTGTATACACAAGGGCCGCAGAAAGATAAAGATATACAACAATTCCTCGAGAAAAATGGGCTGAAAAAGATTTCCCAGGAAAGTAAGACAATTTTGAATCAGGAGATATCAGCACAGGAAATAGAAGATGCCATTCAAAACATGACGTTGGGCAAATCACCTGGACCGGATGGATTGACTTCCAAATATTACAAAGTTTTGAAGGAAGGGCTTATACAACCTTTGAAGGAAGTCTGCAACGAGATCATGGAGGGGAGAAGGGCACCCGATACGTGGAGAGAGGCCTACATTACACTTATACCAAAGACAGAGACTGAAAAGACCCAACTTAAGAACTACCGACCCATCTCCTTACTAAATGTGGATTACAAAATCTTTGCTGATGTTTTAAGCAAAGAGACTGAAAAGAGTTTTGATGGAGGAGATTCATGGGGACCAGGCGGGCTTTCTCCCGAAAAGGCATTTGTCGGACAATGTAAGGAACATAATTGACATTTTGGAGAAGTTGGAAGTGAATATAAACACTAAGGTTGTTTTGATATTTGTGGACGCCGAGAAAGCCTTTGACAACATTTCTTGGAGCTTCATGTTGAAGAACCTCCGGGGGATGGGGGTAGGCCAAGGGTTTGAAAATGGTATAGGTGCAATATATTCTGAACAGAAAGCAAAATTAATTGTAAATAATGTGGTAACAGAAGAGTTTAAGATTGAAAAAGGGACACGTCAGGGGTGCCCTATCTCCCCATTACTTTTTATCTCGGTCCTGGAGGTTTTGCTTAATATGATTAGGAAGGACCAGTTGGTGAAAGGGGTTCAGGTCGGAGTTAAACAATATAAACTAAGAGCATTCGCAGATGATCTAGTACTTACTTTACAGGAGCCAGAAGCTAGTACGAAAAGAGTTTTGGAGATAATTCAAGAGTTTGGCCAATTGGCAGGATTTAAACTGAATAAGTCAAAAACTAAGGTATTGGAGAAAAATTTAACACAGATTGAAAAAGAAAGGTTTCAGAATGAGACGGGGTTGACTGTGGTTAAAAAAGTGAAATATCTGGGTGTGAATATGACAGCTAAGAATGTGAATCTATTTAAAGACAATTATGAAAAAACTTGGACAGAAGTGAAAAAAGATATGGAGATTTGGTCAAACCTGAAGCTTTCCTTGTTAGGTCGAATTGCAGTTATAAAAATGAATGTATTGCCAAGAATGTTGTTTCTGTTTCAAGCATTACAAATAATGGATAAAATGGACTGTTTCAAGAAGTGGCAGAAAGATATATCTAAATTTGTCTGGCAGGGCAAGAAGCCCAGAATAAAATTTAAGATATTAACGGACTCAAAGGAAAGAGGGGGGTTTGCCCTGCCAGACCTTAAACTGTACTATGAAGCGGCAGCTTTCTGCTGGCTAAAAGAATGGCTGCTTCTTGAAAACACAGACATTTTGGATTTGGAAGGATTTAACAATATTTTTGGGTGGCATGCATATTTGTGGTATGACAAGGTTAAAGCGCACAAAAGTTTCAAAAATCATATTGTCAGGAAAGCACTATTAAATGTCTGGGTTAGATATAAGGACTTGCTGGAAAATAAGACTCCAAGGTGGCTATCACCAATGGAAGCCAAGGCAGTTAAAAAGCTAAATATGGAGTCGAAATGGCCGAGATATTGGGAAATCTTGGAAAAGGAAGGGGACAAATTGAGATTGCAGAGTTTTGAAAAACTAAAAGGGAAGGTGAGAGATTGGTTACATTATCACCAAATAAATGAAGTGTTTAAATTGGACAGTAAAATAGGCTTCCAGGTGGAAAAATCAAAATTAGAGACTGAACTGTTAGAATCCAGTACTAAGAATTTGTCAAAAATGTATGATCTGCTGCTGAAATGGAATACACAAGATGAAATGGTAAAATCAAGTATGATTAAATGGGCTCAGGACATTGGTCATAACATCATGTTTGCTGATTGGGAAAAGTTGTGGACCACCGGGTTGAGGTTTACGGCGTGTAACGCCTTAAGAGAAAATATAATGAAAATGATTTATAGGTGGTACATAACCCCAGTCAAGCTTGCAAAGATCTACCACTTGCCTGACAATAAATGTTGGAAATGTAAAGAAAAGGAAGGTACATTCTTTCACCTCTGGTGGACGTGCCCGAAGATTAAGGCATTCTGGGAAATGATTTATAATGAACTGAAAAAGGTATTTAAATATACTTTCCCCAAGAAACCAGAGGCCTTTCTCTTGGGTATTGTCGGCCAGGGGGTGTTAAAGACAGATACAACTTTTTTTATGTATGCTACAACAGCAGCCAGAATACTCATTGCAAAGTACTGGAAGACACAGGATTTACCCACACTGGAAGAATGGCAGATGAAGGTGATGGACTACATGGGCTTGGCAGAAATGACGAGCAGAATCCGAAACCAGGGAAGAGAAGCGGCGGAAGAAGAATGGAAAAAGTTCAAGGACTATTTAAAGAAATACTATAAAATTAATGACAGTTAGAATGATGTTGGATTAAAATAAATGGTTACTATTAGTAATGGTTAAGACAAAGAGAATAAGGATGATTAACATAAATTTATAGTAAAATAAGGGAAGATTCGCTGAATAATGATAAGAATTTGGAATACAGAAACGGGAGGCAAGAGGAAGTCGAGGAAGAAAGGTTTAAGAAATTAGGATATGAAATGATACTTGTTTTTTTGTTCTGTTATTGTTTGTTGTTTGTTTATGTATGTTTTGTTTGTATTAATATAAAAATTGCTTAATAAAAATATTATAAAAATAAATAAATATCAGTTTCTAAATATTATGTATTTTGTGGTTTTATATTGTGGTTTTATGTTGTAAATGCCCTGAGACCTGTGGGTATAGGGTGGTATACAAATTTAATTGATTGATTAAGATAATAATAATAATAATAATAATAATAATAATAATAATAATAATAATTCACCCCCATCGTTTAACCCGGACACTGAGATCCAGTGCCGAGGGCCTTCTGGCGGTTCCCTCATTGCGAGAAGTGAGGTTACAGGGAACAAGGCAGAGGGCCTTCTCGGTAGTGGCGCCCGCCCTGTGGAACACCCTCCCTTCAGATGTGAAGGAAATAAGCAGCTATCTTATCTGTAAAAGACATCTGAAGGCAGCCCTGTTTAGGGAAGTTTTTAATATTTAATGCTGTATTGTTTTTAACACTCAATTGGGAGCTGCCCAGAGTGGCTGGGGAAACTCAGCCAGATGGGCGGGGTATAAATTATTATTATTATTATTATTATTATTATTATTATTATTGAAACTCAGCAGATACAACAGCAGTTGAATTTTTACCTCAAGTTCTGTGTAAATCTGCTCTGGTAGCTGTTGCCCATAGCTTCGCAGCAATTCAGCCGTGGATTTTAGAGGCTTGAAAATATCTTCAATGGATTGTCGGTCACGGATAGCCATGAGATGTCCCATTATTTCAACCAGAAGCGCGTAATCTCCTTCATTCACTTTCTTAGCTAACCCTTTTTCCGTTTCATGGATGAACTTGGCTAATTCTGTAATGCTAGAACAAGGTTATGATGTCAGCAACTAACGCGTACTGAGTTTGCTGCTTTCACAGAACTTCATTATACTTTTAAGGACCTTTCCAGACCCATGTGCACACGTCCATTCAGCTGTTCTACACCCCTCCACACGCATCCCCCATCCTCCAGGCAAATAAGAAGCACTATCACAACTCTAGAGTACATGCTAGCCAAGCAAAAATACTCAAAGAAGGAACAGAGCAGGGCTGGCAGAAGGTGTTGCCTGGGCAGAGACACTGTGGCATGAGGTGTGTGTGGAGTATAGGCCTGGAAAGAGTCTCTAGAGATGCCACCTTTGGCTCCTGGTCTTGAGGTTCCCCAGTGTGAAGCTTCTATCTGCATGTTCATTGGCTCAGCGCACAGGGCTATCCACTGACATGCAGCCTTCCACAACAGTTGGTTGTTGTTGTTTAGTCGTTTAGTCATGTCCGACTCTTTGTGACCCCATGGACCAGAGCACGCCAGGCACTCCTGTCTTCCACTGCCTCCCACAGTTTGGTCAAACTCATGCTGGTAGCTTCGAGAACACTGTCCAACCATCCTGTCCTCCATCTTTCCCAACATCAGGGTCTTTTCCAGGGAGTCTTCTCTTCTCATGAGGTGGCCAAAGTATTGAAGTCTCAGCTTCAGGATCTGTCCTTCCAGTGAGCACTCAGGGCTGATTTCCTTCAGAATGGATAGGTTTGATCTTCTTGCAGTCCATGGGACTCTCAAGAGTCTCCTCCAGCACCATAATTCAAAAGCATCAATTCTTTATGGTCCAGCTCTCACTTCCATACATCACTACATAATTGGGGTTCTGGCTCATATGGAAGTCTGTGTGTATATATCCTTGCCTCCTGCAGACATCCACACTCCACATCAGAGGTGTGGCCAGGGAAGCTGCACAACGTCAAGGCTGGTGCCAGCAGCAGACCCCTGCTTCTTCTTCACTGCAATTAACCCACAAAAGGACATATTTAAGGACCATTCAGCAGAGCAAGTCCTTTGTACAAGATCATCTGCGATTCTGCTTTGCTGGGATCAAACTCTTTATGGTGGTTCTTGTTTGGCTTTGGTGATGCTCCATGGCCTTGTTTCTCCCCTACTCAATATTTCACGAAACGAGCACAGTTCCACCCCCGTTTCAAAAGATGTAGAATTCAAAAGCCTTTTTAAAAGACATCAAAGATGGCTTACCTTTGGGCTACGTAGTTGAGCAGATGCTCCTGAAACATCCAGCTCCATTTTTTAATAACATTCATCACAGCTATCTTGAAAGGCTTAATATCCACCTGAAACCAGCCATTAAAAATCTTCTGGTTTTCAAACTTGCTTACTTCTTCATGCAGGGCTTCATAAATGCTGATCTTAAAGAACAAGATGTGATTAAAATTCTGGTGTTTTAATTAGAAGAGCAAAATCGTGTAAATAGCTTAATGGAACACAACTAACAGAGGCAGATGAAAAGACCTTTAAAAATGACAAAGTACCTGTTGTTTAAAGTGATTTAACTGTGGGGAGCATTTCTGAAGTTCATAGTCTGCATATAATTCCAGCTCTTCAGTACGGAGAAATCGTCCATGGAGAAGGAGCTGCTTCATAAATTTGGCTTTATCATCCATCCATAAGTGGCTGTATTTCCTAAAGTAGCTATGATATTCCTGAACATTAACAATGACCGAGTGCACCCTGGCCATGATTTCCCGGTGCATTTTATCCAGTGTATCCATCTGGTCCACATCATCCTAAATGTGAAAATAAAACCAGAGAGAGTTGGTTCAATGCTTTTTGAGAGAGAGAGCGAGAGAGAGAGAGAGACTGCAGCAAGGCCCCAGGACAACTGCAAGTATATACAGTGGTACCTCGGGTTAAGTACTTAATTCGTTCCGGAGGTCCGTTCTTAACCTGAAACTGTTCTTAACCTGAAGCACCACTTTAGCTAATGAGGCCTCCTGCTGCCGCCGCGCCGCCGGAGCACGATTTCTGTTCATAACCTGAAGCAAAGTTCTTAACCTGAAGCACTATTTCTGGGTTAGCAGAGTGTGTAACCTGAAGCGTATGTAACCCGAGGTACCACTGTAAACTAATCTCATGGTTTACAAACACATACTCTGGCTTCCATCACAGTGTCCTGTTGTGCCAGAAGCGGTTTTAGTCCTGCTGGCCACATGAACCAGAAAGCTGTCTGTGGACAAATGCCGGCTCCCTCGGTCTGAAGTGAGATGAGCGCCACACCCCATTTGACTGGACTTAACAGTCCAGGGGTCATTTACCTTTGCCTTTTACTTTACACTAAGCTGAAATATGCCTTAGGCTGCATTCCTGTACTCACCCAGAAATAAGTCCCACTTAACTCAATGGGGCTTACTTCTGAGGAGACACACATAGGATTGCGCACAAATAATTACATTACGAAACAAGTGTCAGAAGCCACACTGCAAATCTCTTTTAAGATTCCAGTCTAGGCTCTCAGCCCCAAGAATCCTTTGGCGTGCGATTTCAGATGTGACTACTCACATAATCCAAAATGCTGTTGCCATGGCAAGCTGTTTCTAAGTGGCAAAAAAAGAGAGAGCTAAAATTCGATGGAGAGAAAATGATGTCCTGCCCCTAAGGTATATACCAATGAGATGTGAGTCAAAGGCTTTCAATAAATGCAAGACTAATTAGTGTGTCTGGATGTGTTCACAATTACACACACACACACACACACACACACACACACACACTTTTTAAGTCTGAAAAATATTCCAAACTTCTTCACATATTATGAGCATGCATAGGTAAGGAAATGGAATTGTTCCCATTTGACTTTGGCCTTACCTCCTACATGTGTTCAGCATAACCAGCAAAAGAACCTACATGCCTTCAAACTATATGCCCTTTAGCTGTTGTTGGATAACTTGTCTCCACCATCATTTAGACTGGGGTAGCCAACACAGTGTCCTCCAGATCTGAGATGTTGCTGAACTGCAACCCTCATCCTTTCGGGCCCTGCTATCAGAGGCCACTGAGAGCCTTTAGGTATTTTTGTCTAGGTCCCCATCCCCACCCCAAATAATAAAACCAGACAATTTTAGGCATGGTTTTAAATATGTATTTGTGCATGCCCATGCCTCTTTGTTTACAAAAAGCAGCTGTGGGGGATCCCCAATTCAGACTGGAATCATATAGCAGGGGGACTTTAACCTTTTTCCCACCTGAAGCTACTTCAAGGGGAGGAGCAATTTTCAGCGAGGAAAATGTGGTAGAAAAGGGTTAAAACCCATTGCCCTGAGTTGTGGTCCCAGCTGCTTTCTGTGAGCAAAGAGATGAGGTTGGTTGCAAGCACATTTTTTTTCAAAATCTTGCTTATAGTCACATCATGTTTGATTCAAACACACATTACCATTAGTACAACCCACTTTTCTGGGTGTCTCCCAAAACAGAGTTTACCATTTTGTTTTATTTTTCATGGATGCCAGCGGTGTCATATTGGCCAAACCATAGCATCATAGGCCTGATTCATCAAAGGTAGAACAAAGCCAAAGACTATTATTCAGTACAATATAACCTTAGTTGAAATGGCTGTTTAAAATATTCAGTGGTTAAAGAAAAAGATAATAGATACATTGGTGATTATACCTGATAAGTGTTATATCCAAGATGCTTAGCAACTCTGTTTATATTTGATGCAATCAGGTAAATGTTCTGGATTAGGCCCTCCACGATGTCGGAAAAATTGCCGTTGACAGTATGCTCCAAAGAAGGCTTAAAAGTCATTTCATTGTCGTTAAGGATGAGCTGTGCTTCAAATAAGGGAGTAGGTTTTGAGGTTGTCTCGGTGTTTTCAACCAGATACTGAAGAGAACACTTGATAGCTTGAAACAGTCCATCTGAAATCATGTGGTCTATGTATTCAATGTAGGCTTTCCATTCATCAGAAAGAGGATCTGCCTGAAGCAAGTTCTGATTCTCCTGAAGAAAGCAATTTGCCCGAAAATGAGCAGCAGAATTTAAAATTGCACTCCCCAACACAGAATTTCCCCTATTCCAATTAATTAACTTCTTCAAAAGTGAAAGACAACTCTTTTTCCCGTTTCCTTTCCCCCCCTTTCTTTCAAGGAGGAAAAGGTCCCTGCTATTTACAACATAATTGCCTGCCTGATCACTCAAGTGTCCATTGAACAATGCTCTAAAATAAAGGACAACACCGACGCAGGAAGTCTGAGAGCTACAGAGGCTATGCAAGCTGTACATGCTATAGCGTCTCTCATTTACCTTGTTTCCAGCAGCACCTCTGTCTCTGTGATTTGGTGAGCAAATCTCATCCTAGCATCAATGATGGCCAAACTTGGCCCTCCAGCTGTTTTGGGACTACAACTCCCATCATCCCTAGCTAACAGGACCAGTGGTCAGGGATGATGGGAATTGTAGTCCCAAAACAGCTGGAGGGCCAAGTTTGGCCATCACTGCTAACATGAAAGCCCTAATATGTGATTACAGGAGGGTAAACCAGATGACGAAGGGGGGAAAGGAATGGGAATCCAATTTACTTATTATAATTTATTTATTTATTAAAATTCTATACCGCCATTTACCTGAGGATCACGGAGATGTTTACAATTATTTGTCCACTCAGACGGTTGTAATACTTTCATTTAAACTCATTTAAGCAGGCCTGCAAACTAGGCTAGGCTGAGAAACTATGACTTCTCCAAGGACACACAATGAACTTCCTGGCAGGATTTTAACACCCTTCACACCATGCTAAGTAAACCAACTTTCTGATCTGCATACTTCAGTCTAGGGCAGGAATGGGAAACCTGTGGCCCTCCAGAGAGTTCATTTATTTATGTTTAACAGAATTTGTATATCACTTAATCATAAAAAACCTCTAAGCAGTTTAAATAAAATAGACATTAAAATTATCAATCAAAGTCAAAAGTTAAAAACAAGGTGGTTTAATTGTTTTCCACGATATAAATAAAATTTTCTGGGAATTTTCTGGAGGGTGTGTGTGGGGGCAATAAATTACATATTACCTGAACCAATTGGTGGATCCTGGTGCTCATCTCTTGCACTGATCCATATAGCTGGCACATTCTTTCATTGTTATCAAGGCACAGCAGTGGACAAGCGACACCAGTTTTCCGCACGA
The DNA here is from genome assembly GCF_027172205.1 of Podarcis raffonei. Taxonomy (NCBI): domain Eukaryota; kingdom Metazoa; phylum Chordata; class Lepidosauria; order Squamata; family Lacertidae; genus Podarcis; species Podarcis raffonei. The sequence goes on along the minus strand of NC_070602.1, from coordinate 116,413,262 downwards.
GGAACGAAGTTTCACTCAGTCTATGCAGCAGGTTCTGGATCAACCCCACATTCTCCTTGGCTTTCTGGAGCCTGCTGCCTATGTTTTCAACGAGTTCCCTGGTTTCTTTGATATAGTCCCACAGTCTCTCATTTTGCCAAGTCAGTGTGTCGAAAGCAGGCTTCAACTGTTGGTCGATTCTCCCAATCTCATGCGCTATGAGCTCTGCTTCCTCAGGCAGAATTGTCCTCTGCAACTGGTTATATTGCCTGGTGATTAAATTTAAATTCCCAATGTACTGAGGGGAAAATAAAATAATAATAGTAATAGTAATAGTGTCTATTATTCAATGGTGATTTAATGGAGACATAGAGTGAATCATTCGTCATAATTTAGAGATCTCTCTACCATCAGAAGTATAATAATGATAATAATAATAATTTATTATTTGTACGCCACCCATCTGGCTGGGTTTCCCCAGCCACTCTGGGCGGCTTCCATAGAAACCAAAAATACACTAAAATGCCACACATTAAAAACTTCCCTGAACAGGGCTGCCTTAAGATGTCTTCTAAATGTCAGGTAGTTATTTATCGCTTTGACATCTGATGGGAGGGCATTCCACAGGGCGGGCGCCACTACCGAGAAGGCCCTCTGCCTGGTTCCCTGTAGCTTTGCTTCTCGCAATGAGGGAACCGCCAGAAGGCCCTGAGTATACTCAGAGCCCTTGCATGTGAAGACTGATCCATTCCTTCCAATGGAAGGAACAGAGCTGTACGAGACAAGGGGCTTATCCACATTTGTCCAGCTACTTTCCCCCGAGGAATCCCATGATTAACAGCTGAATTGGAGAAAAAGTTAATCAGGTTTTTCTGTCGATGGATGTTTGCTGCAATTTATTGGTAAAGAATGGATTTCACCGGGGGAAAGCATTGAAGAAAGCCAAAAAAAAACCAAACCCCCAAACCTTGGACCTATGCTTTCTAAGAGGGAAATCTTTAATATGATTTTTTAAACACACACACACACGGTTATGGTCTCCATGCTGACTTGCATGTTTAAAGTTAGTGTGGCCGCAAGCATGGAGGTATAGATTATAGAATCTTATGACCGTAGAGTTGGAAGGGACCACGAGAGTCATCTAGTCCAGGCTTCCTCAACCTTGGCCCTCCAGATGTTTTGAGACTACAATTCCCATCATCCCTGACCACTGGTCCTGCTAGCTAGGGATCATGGGAGTTGTAGGCCAAAAACATCTGGAGGGCCAAGGTTGAGGAAGCCTGATCTAGTCCAACTTCCTGTAATGCAGACATCTTTTGCCCAACTTGGGGCTTGAGCTCATGCCCTTGAGATTAAGAGTCTCATGCTCTACTGACTGACTGAGCTGTCTCAGACAGCCCTCCCGAAGGGCTACCATTATTTTAACCCTTCCCCTGATTTCATGTGACCTTTATGTATGCGTTTATTTATTTTTGTAAGTACTGGGTAGCAAAGAAGATCTCTCAACTGGCCTGTCAATTGCTGTTCCAACTTTTCCATTGTTGTGTGAGTATGTGGTGCTTAGAAACAGGCCAACCTACACCCATTTCAAGTGGCCAATCAAATAGCTAGCCCATCATTACACCACCATGTCCCAGGCTCTTCTAGAAGCAGGAAGCAGGAGGAGAAATGTCCCAATTTAGTACATTGGGATGTACTGAGCCCAGTCATCTGAGCTCTACAGGGGATGCCAAGAATTTTCACACCAATCCCCCACCTAACGCTGTCAGTCCCTACTCCATGTTTTGGTAGGCCCCTCAGCAAGTTGTCCCTCCTTGAGTGGGCTCTCCTCTTCATCCTTGCTGCTGTCACTGTTGCCCATTCTATTGCCCTGTCTCCTTAGGCCCAATCCACACAGGTGCCCTGGTTCAAAGCAAGTGGAAGGTACTGCTTGGCCTCCTTCAGGCCAGTGCTCACTTGCTTAGAGAGGACATGTAAGCAGGTTGCAACTGTGCAGAAGAGGAGAAGTTGCAGCAGTAGTGATAGGTGTTCCAAGGATTGGTTGTGCCTCCATTTCCTCCTCCTGCTGGGATGTGGAACCTCTACCTCTCTCATGTTCTACATCAGTGTTTCCCAAACTTGGGTCTCCAGCTGTTTTTGGACTACAATTCCCATTATCCTTCACAGCTGGTCTTGCTAGCTACGGATGATGGGACCTGTAGTCCAAAAACAGCTGGAGACCCGAGTTTGGAAAACAGTGTTCTACATGCATCACTGAGCCAATCCTGTACATGGTTTTGGTCCTTTTTGTCCACACAAGCACAAGGAACAAGTTCTCATTGGTGTCTATACTTCCAGTTCAGCACCAGATTGCATTCTCAGCACTGGAGGAAGCTGCTATTCCAAACACAACCCTACTGGATAACATTTGAGTTTGTGATGGCAAAGAATCCCACAGTCCATTAAGACATCTGCAAGCTCTCCCGCCTTCTGTGAATTCTTGGTCTGAGAAGCCCATTTTCCTACCAGTGCTTTTATAGGAGGAATGAGAGAGGAATAAAGGGGCCTTCCCCCACCCCCAGGTTCTTTTCTCCAGTACCTTTAGAGAAAAGGAAAGTGTGGAGACCCTAAATGTAGTTGAAGTGTTCGGTCCTCCCGCCCCCTTTGTAATTTGAACACTGCTATTTTGCTGTCAATAGAACCGCCAACTAATTCAACAGAGAAGAGAAGAGGGCCCTTTGTATTCAAAGGAACACATATGCGTGCAGTAAGACTGAAATACAAGATTAACTACAAACTACAATATAACAACCATCCAGCTGACAAAATAATTAGGAAAAAATAGTTGTGCACTCTTTGCTTTTGGTTTAGATAGTTGAAGACTCAAACAGATTACTGCAGTTATGTCAATTTTCTTCCATTTCTTTATATTCGCACACATCTTTCATACGGAATCGCTTCTATTTACCTTGTAAAGGGTTTCTCTCTTGGAATACAATTGCATGGCAACCTCAGGTATATCAGGGTGTTTTAAAACCTCAAGGTATTTCACTTCCCTGAGGACGGCAGAGAGCTGCAGGAGAAGATGTAAATGATTTTGTCATGTTGCAAGCAGCTTCTTCAAAACCACCTCGCTTCAAGGACACCCGTGCAACTTCCTTCCAGGTGTACCATTGGATATTTTAGTTCAGATGCCAGACAGATCCTCCAGGTGCTCTATGAGCATAACTGTATTACTAGTGGTGTTGGGTTTTTGGTTTTTAGTTTTCTTTTAAGTCTAACTTGTGTGAAGGCAAGACTCCAGGCATTGCTGATGGTTGCAGGAACCCCGTAAGCCTTGCTGGAGAATATAAGCAACAGGAAGTAGGGGAATAATGGCCATCGACCACGCACCAGTATTTCCTATGGGCCCAGGAGAGGGCTCAGAATCATGAGTGCAAATAATTCTGAGGCTCCTCACCAGACGGAAGGTTGTGATAAGCATCAATGCTATTTTTCTAGAAAAAGAGGTGCCAGAATTCACTGTGAATTGGTGCCCACCTGAGAGATGCCGGAACTGAGTTCTGGCTGAAAAAAAGCCCTGATCATCATTCCCTGACGTCCCAGTCTTCCTGCCTGTCCCCTGAAGCCCATAATGAAAGTTCATAATGACTGAAAAATGATTCACCCTAGTGTGGTAAAGGTAAAGGTAAAGGAACCCCTGACCATTACGTCCAGTCGTGACCGACTCTGGGGTTGCGGCGCTCATCTCGCTTTACTGGCCGAGGGAGCAGGCGTACAGCTTCCGGGTCATGTGGCCAGCATGACTAAGCTGCTTCTGGCGAACCAGAGCAGCGCACAGAAACGCCGTTTACCTTCCCGCCAGAACGGTACCTATTTATCTACTTGCACTTTGACGTGCTTTCGAACTGCTAGGTTGGCAGGAGCTGGGACAGAGCAACGGAAGCTCACCCCGTCGCGTGGATTCGAACCGCCAATCTTCTGATCAGCAAGTCCTAGGCTCTGTGGTTTAACTCACAGGGCCACCCGTGTCCCAACACCCTGGTGTGAGTTGATGCCAAATGCAGTCTTCCATGCCTCTCAATCTGGCCTTTGTAATACCCCTCATTAGCCCTGGATTCGCGCTTCTTTAAGTGCTTTTGATGGATGGGATGTGTTATTGAACTGCGATGATGTATTTTGCTTTCTGGGGTATAGGATGTAGAGGGGTACAGGGGTAGAAACTTCTGGCTTTTGCGTGATTTGGATGCATCCTACTGTACAAAGCTAAAATCTGTTGCTACACCCACTTTTGCCTCTGGCCCCGCCCACACCATGCATGCAGCTCCTCAAAACGGAATTGCGACCCTCCACCTCAGAAAGGTTCCCCACCACTGGTTTAATTGACAAAGGTCCATATAGTTAAAGCTATGATTTTCCCAGTAGTGATGTATGGAAGTGAGAGCTGGACCATAAAGAAGGCTGATCGCCAAAGAATTGATGCTTTTGAATTACGGTGCTGGAGGAGACTTTTGAGAGTCCCATGGACTGCAAGAAGATCAAACCTATCCATTCTGAAGGAAATCAGCCCTGAGTGCTCACTGGAAGGACAGATCCTGAAGCTGAGGCTCCAATACTTTGGCCACCTCATGAGAAGGGAAGACTCCCTGGAAAAGACCCTGATGCTGGGAAAGATGGAGGGCACAAGGAGAAGGGGACGACAGAGGACAAGATGGTTGGACAGTGTTCTCAAAGCTACTAACATGAGTTTGACCAAACTGCGGGAGGCAATGGAAGACAGGAGTGCCTGGCGTGCTCTGGTCTATGGGGTCACAAAGAGTCAGACACGACTAAATGACTAAACAACAACAGTAAAGAACAAGTTGTCTACTTTACCTTTTCATTAAAGTTTACTTCAAACAATGCACAGTCGTCGTATCTGAGAATTGGTTGACCAAGATGTGTTTCACAAAGGTGGCTTAAATCTTGTGCCCATGTGGTATAAATTTCCTCATCGTGTTTATCCAATAATTCCAACATTTTCTCACATTTTTGGAAGACAAAATTGGTTTCCTCTGTCTGCAGAATCCTAGAGAGAGAAAAAGGATTTCCTCCTCCTCAATGTCATTTCTAAGTACACAGTGGAAGGTGCTTTGGGAAGTGGTTTAAGCCCTATTGTACAATTTTTATAGCAATACTTACAGATGATTGATGCGCCTAAAATGTGTTCTGTGCTTCAGCAGTCTCTCTCGTAACTCCTGAGACCATTTTAAATTGCCTGCAGTCACTGGCATGTTTTTATGAAGTGCATTGCCTCCATCCCTTAACTTAAATAAACAGAAACTGTTATGATGATGGACTGTCAATACACCATAAGTAAAACCTGCAATAAAACTCAAGAATGATCCCATTGGAGCTGAATCCAAAAATCTCCCACTGAAACAGGTTCTAGTTTGCAAATTCTAAGCAGAGTGACGCAGAATTAAAATTCCCAACGGGAATAAGCGAGCCTTCCTTCTGAATACATGCTATTGCCATACTTTTCCATGTATAAGACACCCCCATGTATACAACGGCCCCTCTTTTTGGGGACTCCAAATACAGAAAATGGGGGGAGATTTCCCAATTGTTGAGCGTTTTTGGGGCTGAAAATCACTCACCCGCAGGAACGCAACAGCCAATCGCACGCACATCAGCGAAGCCACCAATCGCCTGCAAGCTCGCTGAAAGCAACCACCAATCACCCGCCCAATTGCCACAGCATCCAATAGGCAGTGGACCTTGCAGCACCCACCAATCACCCGCCAAAATGCCACGGACAATATCCTGCTCACAGCAGCCACCAATCGCACGCCCCACCTCTCCACTATCTGTGTATAAGACGACCCCAAGTTTTAGCAAAACATTTTGATAAAATAACCTAGACTTATACTCAGAGAAATACGGTAAATGTTGAAAAACTACTCTTTTAAGAATCCTGTGCTATGATAAAGAATACCATACATACTTGTTGAAATGTATGGTAATGGTCAGGCATAATATGAGCTGCAGCCCAAGAACACCAGAGGGCTGCAACTTCCTCACCCCTTCCATAAATGCTGTAAGACTGGTGAAGTGATGAAGTCACTTAAGCATCACAGACGGCTGTGCGAGTTCACAAGCCTATACAGTGGTACCTCGGGTTACAAACGCTTCAGGTTACAGACTCCGCTAACCCAGAAATAGTACCTCGGGTTAAGAACTTTGCTTTAGGTTGAGAACTTAAATTGTGCTATGGCGGCGCAGTGGCAGCAGCGAGAGGCCCCATTAGCTAAAGTGGTGCTTCAGGTTAAGAACAGTTTCAGGTTAAGAACGGACCTCCGGAACGAATTAGGTACTTAACCCGAGGTACCACTGTATTACATCACAGGCTTGATAAAGAAACTGATGCTCCAGGGCTAGAGTTTCTCTGTCAATGAGAATCGAGTCCTGTAGACTTTCGATAAAGCAGGCATGTCCAAAGTCCGCTTTGGGGGCCTAATCCAGTCAGTTCAATCTGGCCCCTGTGGCAGTTTATCTCCTAGGGTAAAACTTCAATCCTAAAAAAAACTCAACAACTTTGATCGGCCCTCATGAATGCTCACTTCATCAAATCTGGCCCTCTCTGAAAAAAGTTTGGGCACCCCTGGGATAAAGGTTTGTTTACATTTATAACATTTATTCCTAGGTGGTATACACAAGGCTCCAAAGCCAAGCTCTGAGCCAGCTGCTTGCTTTTGAAAATTCTCAGTTACAACTGGAAAGAAAAAAAAAGGGAACACTGTCTGTTTCTCTTTTAACATTTCTTTTACTTCTACTCAAGTTTTTTAAAAAAATAAAAATTATTTTTTAAATGCCTGAGCTCTGGGCTGTTGGCATATCTCTCCCCCTGAGATGTCCCTGGAATGACTTTGTAGATGTTCAGAAAAGTTCTTCTGCTGCCATAGCCACCATGGGGGATGCAAAGATTGGGGTTGACCCAAGATATTGGGGCCCCAAAATGCTGCTCCCCTCCCCACCAAGGAAGAAGGGGAAGATCTACATCAGGAACAAGCAGGGGGGAAAAGATCTACATCAGGATCGGCTGCCCCTGTGGATTCTACTGCCTAAGGCAGTAAAAAGGTAAAGGTACCCCTGCCCGTACGGGCCAGTCTTGACAGACTCTGGGGTTGTGCGCCCATCTCACTCAAGAGGCCGGGGGCCAGCGCTGTCCGGAGACACTTCCGGGTCACGTGGCCAGCGTGACATCACTGTTTACCTTCCCGCTAGTAAGCGGTCCCTATTTATCTACTTGCACCTGGGGGTGCTTTCGAACTGCTAGGTTGGCAGGCACTGGGACCGAGCAACGGGAGCTCACCACATTGCGGGGATTCGAACCACCGACCTTCTGATCGGCAAGTCCTAGGCTCTGTGGTTTAACCCACAGCGCCACCCGCGTCCCTGCCTAAGGCAGTAGACTCACCTAAACATATGGATGGGCCAGTCCTGGCAACACAAATACAATGGTAAAAACAAAATAAGGCGGGAAGGTTAGAAAAGGGGGGGGGGGAATCTGTTCACCAGCATTTCTCACTATCCTGAAACCTAGTGAAACTTACTCCAATGGAAAGAGTGCTACCCAATTCATCACAACCTAAAAGCACATTATTGGAAAGAATCTTATGGGCATTCTAATTGCCTCCAGACACTGTGCCTACCATATATATGCCAGACAAGAGTTGTATAAGTTGGAAATCTATTCATAGAAACAAACTTTTTCAGTGTGTCCCCTCCCCCTTCAGTTTGTACTAAAACACAAAGTAATGAGGTTATTCTTGACAACACAATAGCTAGTCACCAAGGAGAAAATAAAATTAATGTCTCTGTAAATAAGTAAATAACACGAAATAATAAATTAGAATGCCAAAGACTGTTACCCACTTTTTCTATTTGATTGTCAAAGATTTGCTTGCAGCAGGTAATTTCCTCATCAAACATTGAAAGAAGAACAGCAACGTTTGGATAAAAATGAGAATAGATGACAGGCCTTTCCAGAAGTTTTCCAAATATCTGCAAAATCTTGAATTTTAAAAAAGAAGGTAACTGAAGCACCTGTGTCAATTTTCATCTGTTTTAAAAGATGCTATTTTAGGTGGTTTTATAAAAATTATAAAGGGCAGAATAATTTCTTTATCTGTATTGTATATTCTGTTTTAACAGATTGGCATTTATGTGTTAGCCTTCAAAGATTATTTCAGGTAAAATTATTGTATGGGTTTAAAGTGAAATCACTTTGATGACTAAATTCTTGTCTTTACATTCCTCCACAATCTGTTTAGTAGAGTGTTTCACAAGAAACCAGCTATTAAAAGAACAAGATTCTCCTCTCATTTTTTTTAGGGTCTCACCTGGGACTGAAAGAAATGCATCTCTAAAAAAGGAAAACCTAGAAGGAAAAAGCAGATCAGAAAGAGACCTCTGGACTATACTTAAATGTTTCAGTTCTGATCCCTGAATTCATTGATAGCCCAATTTGCTTGGTATTTTGTTTATTTATTTATTCTATCATTCATTAAATTTCTATACTCCCCTTCATCTGAAGATCACAGAGTGGTTAACAATATAAAAACACAAAAATGCATCCCATAACAACAAACAAACAAAATTAACCAACACCCCCACATAGTATTTTTATTTGTTTGTTAAATTTGTAAGTGATAAACGGAAGAGCAGTTGTTTGATACACATAAAAGAAGTTATATGATGGCCATTGAACCCTGATTACTGTTTCAGGTACAAATAGGATTGCTTACAGTAGAAATGAGGAATCTGTGCCCCCCCCCAGATGTTCTTGGACCACAGCTGCTATCATCCCTGACTTTTGGCCATGCTGGCTGGGGCTGATGTGACTTGGAATCCAACAACACTCAGAGAGCCAAAGTTCTCCCATCCACGAATTACAGATTCTATATAGCTTCCTGCAGCAGTGTTTCTCCGAGGTCAAGAGTTACAGTAAACATGATGATGGAGTTGTGTGAACTATGAACAACTATCTGGCCTCTTTTAGATTTTAGCAAATAGACTGGGGACATACCTGAAGGAGCAGCTCCGTCCCCATCATTCAGCCCAGACACTGAGGTCCAGCGCCGAGGGCCTTCTGATGGTTCCCTCACTGCGAGAAGCCAATTTACAGGGAACCAGACAGAGGGCCTTCTCGGTGGTGGTGCCCACCCTGTGGAATGCCCTCCAATCAGATGTCAAGGAAATAAACCACCACCTGACTTTTAGAAGACATCTAGGGAAGTTTTTAATGTCTGCAGTTTTATTCTGTTTTTAGTGTTCTGTTGGGAGCTGCCCAGAGTGGCTGGGGAAACCCAGCAAGATAGGAGGGATATAAGTTATTATTATTATTGTTATTATTGTTATTATTACACATATCCTCCATTTCTCTAATGAAAATAGGGACATCTTAAGGAAAAGTGGGACATTCTGGGATCAAATCAGAAACCTGGACAGCTTCTGTAAATCCGGGACTATCCCTGGAAAATAGGGACACTTCGGTGGTCTGATGGCATGGGGAGGGTAGGTGGGGGGGCTCTTTTGTTCTGTACCATTTCCCCACAAAAAAACCCCTCTACCAGCTGCTATTTGTTCACTTAGGGAAAATGTGCTCATGTATAGGTTTTCCTCACAGTGAAAATAGCAGCTTGGGTGGATGTGTTTTTTTCTGGTAAAATGGCATGAGGGGATGTTGTTGTTTAGTCGTTTAGTCGTGTCCGACGCTTCGTGACTCCATGGACCAAAGCACGCCAGGCACTGCTGTCTTCCACTGCCTCCCGCAGTTTGGTCAAACTCATGTTAGTAGCTTCGAGAACTCTGTCCATCCATCTAGTCCTCTTTCGTTCCCTTCTACTTGTGCCCTCCTTCTTTCCCAACATCAGGGTCTTTTCCAGGGAGTCTTCTCTTCTCATGAGGTGGCCAAAGTATTGGAACCTCAGCTTCAGGATCTCTCCTTCCTGTCAGCACTCAGGGTTGATTTCCTTCAGAATGGAGAGGTTTGATCTTCTTGCCGTCCATGGGACTCTCAAGAGTCTCCTCCAGCACCAGAATTCAAAAGCATGAATTCTTCTGTGATCAGCCTTCTTTATGGTCCAGCTCTCACTTCCATACATCACTAGGCATGCGGGGATGCCAAACAGCTATTTGCAAATTTGGATAGGAGCCAGAGAGTTATTCAAGCATCTCCATCCTCACACAGGCCTAGCTAGGCCCTGAGCAGAGGCCAGTACAGTCATGGTGGGTGCAGAGACTCGGGGCGCCATAAGGGACACCTCAAATATGCTTACAGTGGAGTGAGACAGGCAGGGGGAGCTGAATTTTTGCACCACACAGGGCACCACTGAAATTTCAGGTGCCAAGGTCTGCTGCTACCCTAAGGCAGGAATGGCGAAGCGCAGAGAGGGAGGGGAATCTGGGTGCTGCATTGTACTTAAGAGGTCACTGTATAGATTGAGAACACACAGCAAGCAATTGCGCTGTCGTTTTGAATTCTTTGAAGAGCCTTCTGTGTGCAAGGTCAAGAAACACAGCCACCGAAAAGTAAAATGCAGATCTCTCGTGGGCAAACTCAACAAATGGAACCAAAAAGTTTACAGAAGTGATTTTATATCATTTTCCTCAATAGCACGGTTGCTTTATTTGAATACGAACAGCAGCAGCTTCTCCTGGCAGTTGTGGTTAAATATCCCATAAAAGCTAACTCACTCCCTACTATTGTGAACTGTCTACTCTCTCATGCTGGCAGCCCAAATTACAGCATTTTATTATATTGCATCTTTGCTGTGTGTTTTATTTATCTCTGTTGTGCCTTCCCATTTTTGGCATCAATTCAAGCGCCTTTACCTGCATCCCCCTGCTGTTTGTCCTTCTGGCAAACTGTTGTGTGCCTTTTACAGTTTGTTTTGTTGGGTGTGTTTTTTTTATTAGTCGTTCCTATTTTGTCCCCCCCCCCCCCTTTTGCTACAAAATTTGTCAATCTGGATTCACAGACAATTATGCTCTATAACGTGCCCATTATGCGAATATCTCACCCAAACAATCAAGGAATATGCCTCCCACGTAGTCCTATAAAAACAGTACTTTTATTCAACTGAAATCCCTGCCCTTTCAAAGCTCTCAGCATCCATTGAGCTGATATTTCAGATAAACACATTTTTGCCTCCTGTAACTAAGAGGAGTCTATATAGCAAAACTATTGGATAAAGTGTTGAAGCTGACACAGAGAGGGCTTGACTCAAACTCCTTTTCAGCCTGAAGTCTTATTAAAATAATTGTGTTCCTATACTGGATTCTGATTTTTAAATCCTAACTCCCCACAAACATCATTTAACAGGACTCATTGGGCTGCTGGCGGCATGGGGAATAATAATTCCTGAAGGGCTACTAGGACTAGGTACTCAGGGACATGGACCCCATCTCCACTATGCATTTAAAGCAGTATCATACCACTTTAAACAGTCATGATACCCCCCATCCCAATAATTTTGGGAACTGTAGTTTGTTATGGGTGCTGAGAGTTGTTAGGAGACCCCCTATTGCCCCCACAGAGCTAAAATTCCCAGAGTGGTTTAATAATCAATGCTTTTTCCCAGGGAACTTGGTGATCTGTAGCTCTGTGAAGGGAATATGGGTATCTTAACAACTCTTAAACTATAATTCCCATGATTCTTTAGTGGAAACCACGAGTGTTTAAAGTGGTGTGAAACTGCTTTAAATGTATAGTGCAGATGAGCCCTTATCCTGTGTAATCTTTGGATCCAAGCGCCCATGTCCCGCCAATCTATAATGACATGACCATGGAGAATCAGAAATTGCCTGAGGTAAACATTTTTTAAATGATTTGTAAATATAAAAATAAAGAATGCTTATGAGGGTAAGATTGCTGTGTTCATATATAACTGAGAGGTGATCTAATGAAATCTGCTATTTTGAATACAGCTTCTTGCTTACTTATCACAGTTGCAAAGCCTTACTGGTTCTCAGTTAGACCTCTCGGTTTTTAAATTAGAAAAGTGAGATTGAAAATGTCAGGTTTTGATAGGCCAGTTTAGGAACATTCTGCGGGCTCTCATTGGTCCAGCATTACAGGCCAATGAACTGTCAGAGATCAAGGCAGTGAGGCAAGTCAGTAAAGCCAAAATGTGACCTGGTGGTCAGTTGTGGTAACAGCAACAGAAGAAGAGCCCAGGAAGAAGCTGAAGAGCTGAGGTCACCAAGCAAGAAGCTGTGAAAGCCAGCAAGGAGAGGAATGCTCCAGAGATAGTTCTCCAGGGTAGCATCTGGCCAGAGCAACCTCAATTGGTAGTTGGCCTTGGGAAGTGCAAAGAATTCCTCTTGGCTGTCCTAATATCCAAGTCCCTGGCCAGAAGGAGGACTTCATGGGAAACTGAAGCAATCCTGCTAATTAAAGACGGTCCGCCCCAAGAGACAGAGAACTGTCAGCTGAGTGACAGCTGAGGGACTTCTCCTGAATCCTGACCATCTTTCTAGGAGAGCTAACTTGGAATGGAGTTAGGAAAAGGGTCATTGACATATGGGACGTAATTTAGGAAAATTTTAAAAAAGAAACTGTTTCATTTCCCTAAATTACGTCCCATATGTCAATGGCCTTTGCGAATTCATTTAGAAAAAGAAACTTAAAGATATTGAGAATAAAATATCACAATGTGCTGTGCTTCTGGAACGTGCCTTCTGGTAGTGCAGGCAGTGATTTATGAGGGAGTAAGTGGCCTTGAATAGTCAGTGCACAGGCTCATAAGGGAATCCAGGCTTAACATCTTTGGCCTCTTTCCTTCGGGATTGTAAAGAATGCTATAAAAGCATGATTTGGTTTGACATCGTACTGAGACACTGCCTGCATCCTACCCTTTTCTGACTACTGTAACAGGTCAAGGGACTGGACTGGAAGAAACAGCCTTCTAAATTCCATTGGATTTTCACTTGGTTTGGGATCCATAAATTCATTATTAGGTTTTCGGACGAAAATCACTTGGCAGCTTCTTATATCTCAGTTTCTGTCACAGAAACATTTCTGAAGGCGACTCCCGCAATAGAGATTGTTGCAATAATTCCCCTCATGAGGTTAACCCACAGGTGCCTGCTCCTGAATTTCTGTCAAGCGATCATATTTATAAAACTTCTCCGGATTGCAGTATCTATTGGGAGAATTATAGCAGGCTACAGCATTCCTGTGATTGTAAATCATAATACAGTGGTACCTCGGGTTACAAACACCTCGGGTTGCAAATACCTCAGGTTACAGACTCCGCTAACCCAGAAGTAGTACCTCGGGTTATGAACTTTACTTCAGGATGAGAACAGAAATCGCGCGCTGGCAACAGCAGGAGGCCCCATTAGCTAAAGTGGTACATCAGGTTAAGAACAGTTTCAGGTTAAGAATGGACCTCCGGAATGAATTAAGTTCATAACCAGAGATACCACTGTATGAGAAACAAGCCTCAACCAAGTTCCTTAGCGTTACAATCTGCCATCTAGAAACATCACTCTCAAACTTTGATTTTGTAGTTGCATTCTCCTACGTTTGATGAAAACTGAACTTCGGGGAACATTTTTCTGTCCTCCAACAACACATTTCTCATGTAGTTTGTTCTGTGTTCCGCAGTCTGTTCATAAATATACTCTTCCTGTTCCATTATAAGTATCCTTATCCTCTCGCTTGTCCTCTTCCCCTGTTCCTGTGGGGCACCATGGAGATGTAATTTTCTCACTTCTCTTTTCCTACTGTCATCCTATTCACCCTTTGCTCTGCCTCTTCTCCAGTGCATATGTCAAGTCTTTTTGTCCTACCTTCTTGATTTCATGATACATTTATTTCTATGTTTATTGTATTTGCTTGGATGTTTTCTTACAGAGCTGATGGTAAAACTCTCCTGTCTCAGCAGGAAACTGTTCCTCACAGCAATTACACCTGCTGTCTTCCTTTTCATTTTCCTTCAGCTTTTGATGAAATTGTATTTTCTGAAACCCTATGAATTCTCTTTCAGATTCTTACCTAACTCAGCAATTCAACCACCCCCACCCCACACCCCTCTTTTTCATCAGCTTTTCCATTTTGTAAGATATTTTCCTAATTTTCTCATGTGTAATACTTCTCTCCGATACTTTATATTTGGTTTCCTCCACTGTACAGATTGTCACTTTCCTTTAGGTTTTTGAAGGTTTTGCAAAAGATACAGGCACACAATTTCTACTGACTTAAATAACCCCCATTGACTATAATGGGATTTGTGTGGCTAAATCCCATACAACTCTTGAAAAGCACAGGGCCTCATGGTTTAAGATTTCACCGCCCTCCCTTCTTTGTAATGCCCCCAAATCTCTTCTTCATAGCTTTAAAAAAAATGATGGTTCTGCTTGCTTTTGTCTTTGACTATTTGAAAAACTTAAAAGAATATGGGCACAATCTCTCACAGTGGGCAGAAGGTTGAATTTGGATACAGGGAACCTGACTTTAAATCCAGGGCAGCCATGAACTCACTGGGTGGACTTTGGAAAATCTTACTCCTTCTGCCTCAGCTTTTCTGTTTGTAAATGGTCATCTTATTATAGCAGTTCAATTTCATACTGGTCAAAATGGATGTCTACGTAACACAAAGAGTCTATGGATACACAGAACAGACTTTTTGTACCTAACATTACAAGAGAACAGGAAACAGAAGCTGGTTCTCAACATTTAATGAAAAGACTAATTCTAACATTTGTTGTGGGGTGGGGTGGGGAGGAACAGCAAAGATGACCTGGGAAAATAAAGCTAAACTAAAAACAAACAAAGAGTGTTGAATGTTCAGCTTTAGGTTTTTCTGTTTAAAAAGTCAAGGGCTGAATCTGTCTCCATAATGCAGTTCTTACTGCTCTTACCAAGAGCCTTTGAAATCATTTGTGCTTGGAAAAAACAGAATTAACCGTACCATACACTCAAGTATCTGATGCTTGCCAATGTAAGATACAAAATGTGGGCCTTAGTGGAAAACAAATATAACAAATATGCTTACCTTGAAAACTGATTCTAGTCCCTTTGGCTCTTGAAAGGCAAAATTTAGTATTGTTCCCAACCGGTTATCAAAGTCATTAATCTGCTGGATGTATCTTTTGTAGTCAGACAGAAATTCCTGCATAGGAAACATGAGCATTAACACGAGCTGCAAATATTTGTGTAGATGGCATGAGTGACTCATTTCTTTCAACTGAATCCCCACCATGCCAAAATAATCATGTAAGCCCAGGCATCAGTTCAGACATGTTTTTACAGACACCAGGGTCATCCTGTGCCTGTATATGAGAATAGGCAGTTGTCTAAGCAGTGGTCAGTTGTTGCAGAAGGTGGACTGTCCCAGGTCTAGTGGCAGGAGCAAAAGGGGCTACACATTTATTGGGGAGCAACTGAAATCCAGTGCTTTGTTTTAGAGATGAGAGAGAAAATCATGTGGCTCACATTTTAATACACACTTCTCAAACCAATATATTAATTTCAACAGACAACTGCATTTCATTTTGCAATGTAGTTAAAAAGTGTATGTTGGGGGAAAGCACACTGCTTCCATATACCGTATTTTTTGCACCATAACACTCACTTTTTTCCTCCTAAAAAGTAAGGGGAAATGTCTGTGCGTGTTATGGAGGAAATGCCTACGGGTGGCATGCCTACGGATTTTCCTCCTCTAAAAACTATGTGCGTGTTATGGTCGGGTGCGTGTTATAGAGCGAAAAATACGGTACATGTGTGTTCCCTAGGAGGAGCAGGGAGTCCTTTTTCACAAAATATTTACCATGTTGTTGTAGTCCAGTGGGTCATATTTACTTTCTTGAAGGACCTTCCAGCTTTCATGAAATTCTTCATTCATGCAGTGAATCTCCTCGCTGAAAATCCTTCCTCTCAGGCCCCCAATCTCAATTTTTTCTAACTTGAGAAAGTCAGTAGCTGATGTAAAAAGCTCCTTTAAATCAAAAGAGAAGTTAGGGAGCTGATAGGACTTAAAGAACATTTGTAAACCTTATAAGGTTTACAAGCCTATGCTAACATTTAATCCTTTGTTAAGCCAGCCTTACAATGGATTTTGAAAATTCAAAAACACACTATCTTATGATCAATTATGTACATTAACATTTATGTTCTTTATTATTGAAAGGTTTCACATCTCCTTTCTGTAAAAATGTACCCAGAGCATCTTAAAGTCCTCCGTTCTGAAGCATGAAAGTTATTGTTTTAAAATCTTAAAAGAACGAGAAACGAAGCAGAAACAAAAATACACACTTCAGTATTTGTGTGCCAAGTGATGGCAAAATATTGTGGATGGGGTATGGAAATATAATATGTGTAGAGAAGATCCACCACTGGAGGCTGTTAAGAGCAAGTATTTGGCTAGGTAAATCCAATCCCTGAGACCAGAGGATTAACTAGCAGTGACATCAAACACAATCATTCCTGTAAATGAAATTTAAAATATGCTTTGAAGACCAATTGTAACAGTCTAAATGGACACTGATTATAAACATTAAAAATTCTACCTCAATATGCAGCAACCTCTGAAGGATCTTATCCATCCTAGAAAACACCAGGTGAGAGGGAAAGTCCCACTGCTTCACACTGTGATCATTTCTATGATCGCAAGCAAGCTTTTCTTGACACGTAGAGAATGTATTCTTGAACATTCCGAAGGTCTGTATTGTTCGCTTTATTTTTTCCATTCCCTCTTCCAGGTCCATCGTGAAGATCTCCTCAGGGATCAGAAATGAGAAAGCCTGTTTCGGCAGAAAAGATCCAGCAAATGAAAATTATTTTTAAAGCTGTATTTTGAAATCTTCATCTAACATGGGATTTCAGCCAATTGCAGTATTATACTGCTGGGACAATTTCCCAGCATCCTTTAAACCCCAAGCCACAAGGGCAGATTCTGGTGGACCGGAATTATTTTTCATTCTATTTCAGTAATGATTAAGGCGATGCTTTTTTTGTCACCAAAAGGAAATGTGCAAGGATGCAATTAAATGCTCCCCCTCCCAAATTAGTCACTTCACTTGTTTCATTTTCTCCACTGTTCACTTGTTTGCTCTGCAGTCATTGTCATAAATAATTTGGAAGCAACCCATTCATTTTCATTATTCACATCCATTTTCAATTTCTGTTTATTTCAATGGGAGATGCAGCGTCTTCTGCTGCCTGTAATCTTGGTGTTTTCCATCCAAATAGCATGACATCTGCAGATATTATTCTACCTCTCCAAAACATCAGACCTGCCAAATTTCACCTTGATAGGGTAAAGGTTTCCCATTTACAAGGTTACACTTTTTAATGAGCTTCCTGTTGCTTTCAGTGCAAAATCCAGCTGCTCTTCTGCTTCTGTATTTCTTTTTTTTTAATAAATTTTTTATTGATTTTCCAACTTAGATTAAAACACATTACAACTTACAATACAAAGACAAACAAACATATAAACATGTATAATTTCATAACCTCTTTTTCTTAAACCCAATTTCAACGACTTCCCCATGCCTCCCTTTTCTGCATCCCTGTTTTAAACTTTTTCAGCAACCCCTAATCTCAATTACTTGTAATTCACTTTCTTTAATCCTTTTTCTCTTACCCAATCATTTACCGCTGCAAATCTGTTTTACCTTACCCATGACATTTTAGCACTCATTAATTTTACAACAGTTCTTAAGGTAAAGTTTGAATTTCTTCCAATCTTCTTCCACCGTCTCTTTTCCTTGGTCACGGATTCTGCCAGTCATCTCAGCCAGTCCCATATAGTCAATCACCTTCGTCTGCCACTCTTCCAGCGTGGGTAGTTCTTGTGTCTTCCAATACTTTGCTAAAAGAACTCTTGCTGCTGTTGTAGCGTACATAAAAAACGTCCTATTCTGCTTCTGTATTTCATATCCTATTTGTATGAGAATCTTAGGCATTCTGCTACCTTCTAGACCAGTTGTGGGAAACTGTGGCCCTACATGTTGCTAGACTGCAACTCCCAGAAAGTGCCTTCCATCAGATTTGGCTGGTGGCCCAGCTGCGCCAATGTCAGGACAGGGGTAGCCTAACCTATGTGGTCTATGTTCTGCAGACCTCTAGGTTACATTGCTACAACACCTTATACATGGAGCTGCCTCTCAAGATGGTTCAGAAACTTCAGCTGGTGAAGAATTTGGTGGCCTGGACTTTCGGGTTAGCGCCATCGGCAATGGCGGAGTTCCTCTGACCGGGAGGAACCCGCTCCGCAGAAATCGGGTCTTGCCGCCGCGGCGAAGGCGGAGACCCTTAAAAAACCCCAGGCGGATGAAGCCTGGGGACGTGGGATTCGGCTGACACCAGGAGCGCCTCCCCTACTCACAGGGAAACCCCTTTTTCGGGGTCCCGAAAAGACGTGGGGTGAGCAGTGCGGTGTTTTGAATCAACCGCTAATTTTGTGGAGTGAAGCCACATAGCCGTTGCCGGAGAGCGCTGACTTTTTCCTGTGGACAATTGGACTCTAAAACAAGTACCCATGAGTAGAAACGGAAAATTGGATTAAAAAATACCTCAATTTGGCATTGAAGTGGGAAGGTCTAAAACAGGAAGTCAGCCTTCCGCTTCTTGTAAACAGTCTGAAGCAAAAACCTTTCAAGCTAATAGCCTGGAAAGTCGTATATAAAGTTCGAGATTCCTGTCATTTATAACTATTAAAACCCCCCGGGAAGCGAGAGCAGGGGGGGTGAATTTTGACTGTTTAAGCCTGGAGAGGGAGTAAAGAAAGATAGGCTTCCACCGTCTCGGACCTGGGAACGGGGTGTCAGAGACAGAAATTGGCTGAGACGTTCATTGACCGTGAATGGAACATTATGACAGATAGTGAAAGAAGAGTAACAAATTGATTCCAATGTTGCCTTTTGCATCTTAGAGAAACAAAATATTTGAAAGCATTTGAATACTTGAAAATGAAAGTAACTTTCCTTGGTTGGATTTGCTACAAAAAAAATGGATACAAATAGAAATTGTCGCCTCTAGAGGGAGCTTGTTAAATTGCTGCGGCAGTCCACTGGGGGATTTTACAGCTGTGAGATAAAGATCGTGGGAACAGTCCTCTAGCCTTGAACGAAATGTGCTGGGAGGAAGTACTGGTGAGTGCTCTCTGCAGGACAAGTGCTCTGTTGGAGCAGATGCACAAGAAAATTGATTTGATGAATGAGATGACCGACATGATGCATGAGAAGATGGACTTGGTGACTGTTGTGGTCTGTAAAGGTGAACTAACAGGGAACACTGATATAGAAACCACCCAGGGCCCAACTCAGGAACCTACTTTGACTAGGCAAGTGCAAGAGCAGATGACTTTGGAAGAGGATTTAATCCAAGTAATTCAAATGGAGAGATCTGAGACCCTGCAGGAGTACAAGTCATTGCTTTCGAAGACTGAATTAGGAGTAGGCCAGGGGGAGTCGGGAGCTGAGGAGGCCTTTGATATCGGAGGGACTTTGAAATATGTTGTAAAATATTTTCTGGACCATACTGATGACTGTGGGGAGTGGGACTGGGGGGAGTGGGACGGTCTGAAGAGGGGAGGTGGAGATAATTTTGGGTTGGAACCCCCCCCAGAGACCTACTCCTCAATGAGAAAGGAAAGAAATTAAGGAAGAGACCAATAAAAGACAAGGGAAAGTGCAAAGACAATCAAGAAGAAGAAGATTTGCAGAAGGGGCATGGAAGAGACTTAAGAGCCTTGGATATAAGACTACCAGGTTGATGGACTAGATGGTATAGACAGTAAGGACTGACTTAACCCGAGACCAGGAAGAAGGGACGTTGGATGAAAATTGGATGAATGTTTATAAAGGGAAATTTCTATTTTGGGAATTAGTGTAAAATTAATGAGTCTTAGGGAAAATGTTGGAATGAAACCATTTGGCTTTAGTAGAAATGATATAAGGAGTTATGTAAATAAGTATCAAGTTATAAGTCTTAAGGTATCTATAGTAAGATAAGGTTAAATAAATTAAAGCAAATTGAATGAATGTTAAATTTAAGGTGAAATTGTGTTAAGATAAATTAAGGAACAAAATTTGAGAAAGAGGGAAAGGACTTGCTGAAAAAACTATTGAACTAGAATACAAAAAGGGAGGTGTGAGGAAGTCAAGGAAACAAGCAAATGAAAGATAAGGTTAGGAAAATAGGGTTTCTTTTTTCCTTTTTTCTTTTTTCTTCTTTTTTCGGAATGTTTTTGTTTTTAAAATGCCTTAAAATGTTTTAAAATGCTTTTGTCTTATATCTTGTTTATTGTATTTTTTTCTTTTTTTCTTTTTATTGCTTGTTTTTTTCTGTATTTGTTAAATTTTAATAAATATTATTTAAAAAAAAAGAATTTGGTGGCCTGGTTGCTCACGGTGTTGTATGTTTAAGCATACAACACCAATCCTAGTCTGACTGCACTGGCTGCCGATGGTTTCTGGGCCCAATTCAAAGTGTTGGTTTCGACCTGTAAAGTCTTAAACTGCTCAAGACCACAATACCTCAAGGACAGCCTCTCCCCCAAAAGAACTGCCCCAGACTCTGCAATCATCATCTGAGGCGCTTCTTCATTTGCCTCCTCCACAAAAGGTTTGGAGGCAGGCAAGCCAAGCGCAGGCCTTTTCTGTGGTGGCTCCCCACTTGTGGAATGCTCTCCCCAAGGAAACTCGCCTGACACCTTCATTACGTATCTTTAGGCACCAAGGAAAAACATTCCTCTTCTTCCAGGCCTTTGATTAATTAAACAATCTATGGCCTTTGAAACGGCAGGAAGGGGGGACTTACTGGTTTTTGTTTGGTATGTATTTTTGCATTTTTATATTGTAAGCCATCCTGTGGTCTTTGGATGAAGAGCAGTATAGAATTTTAATGACTAATAATAACAATAGGTGTCAATTTTATAATTTTATAATATTTTAATGATTTTGTTACCTACTGCCATGTATTTTCTTGTGAGTTGTTGTTTACAGATAGTAAAAGTAAAAAGTAAAAGTAAGCTAAATCACACTGCTTTCCTCCCTTCCAGTAACCTTTTGGTGAACTGTACAGCCTTTTCCAGGATATTTTCAGGGTGTGTGTGTGTTTTTTTAATTATTATTCCACTGGAAAAGTATGTGAAAATAACAAAACAAGTAAGAAACAAATTAATTTTTCATTTGAATTCCTGTTCATTTTCACTGCTAAAACAAACAAATGGGGTCATTTGTTTCATTTTTCATTTATTTAAGAAGTGAGTGCATATGTCTAATTATTGTGCAATAATCAACTAGTCTGGCCAGAATTTCATTATCCCAGTTGATTGCCTTGTATTTGCATATGATAGGACCCCTTTTAACTAGAACTGTCAGCTGATTAAATAAATCTTAGTTGACTCATTGTATGAGTTTCAGTCAATCAATCAATCAATCAATCAATCAAATTTGCATGAGTAAAAACAATAGTTCTGAAGCAAAGAGAGTCAATTGGCTTGGATCCAAAGGAGGATGAGCAGAATTCCATTTGCACAGTCCTCCCCTCTCTCCCCCACCCCACCTTCTCCTTTATTTAAATGACAACTCTTGCTGAATCTGTACTGCGGGTGAAAAACAGGACATGCAACCCTGGGGCGGGCGTACCCCTTGTATGCTACTACAAGCGATGGAGGTCATGCAGCAACAGCACCTGCTAAATCACAGCTGGGACCAGTTTGCAATGAATCATAGCAGGACCCACACAAGCAAGTGCCTTGGGAGCACACAGGGCTATTGATAGGCTTGCAACCTCCAGATGCGCACTCAAGACAGAGCCAAAATTCATCCGGAGAGATGCTGCCAATGATGACGAGTTAAGAGTCAGTATATTTGTGGCTTCTTCCATTTACATGATCCTGGGGGCGCTTCTCCAGGCTGCTCCAGTTTATACAAATTACAGTGATGCCATGTGAAGGCACTAGTTGAAATGAATGGGGATTTTTGCAGGAGTACAGGAATGTGAACCAGACCCAGGTCTCTTTGATCTAGTGATGTGCTACAGGCAGAGTGGCTCCGATGCATGCCTTTAAAGCAGTTTCCAGTCATTTCAATACAGAATCTGCTAATTCAGTGCTCCCATCCATTGGAGCAGGAGCTCCACCTGGGTGTTGGCACACTGACGTCAGATGATGGCCTTCAAAGATGAACGCAAGATTTCTAGTCATTTCTATTTTTGCAATAGAATAGAAATTTTTGTCTCCAGTCTTCCCAATAGCTGTTGTTGTCGGCATCCATCTGTCTTAAGTGACAATGGAGTGCGCATCCGGGGGTGAGCTGTGTAAGCAGCACCCAAGGGACTTCTCCGGGACACAAGCTTGGGCAGTGTGTATGGAGGTCCTGGGAAGCCCAGACTGTCGTGCCCCTCTGGGGGAAAACTTAAACACAATGCAGGGTTCCCAAAAAATAGACCAGAGGCAATTGTACTTCATCCAGCAGAGCTTTACTGCTACTGAAGGCAAATGAGCATAATGGTCACAAATCCAATACATTCAGGATTGGCACAGTCGATAAAAATCCAGTTGCAGCACTTACAATAAAACTTACAATGACTTATAATAAGACTAAACCTTAACACTATAGCATAGAGAAAAGTAAGTTCAGGCTCTTTCTGGCCTTACTATTATAGTCAGTGTGATATTGACAGAAAGATAACAGAACCAGTTTAAACCAGCTGTACTCGGCTTCTCAGAAGGAATAACCCAAACAAGAACCTTCTGCCTGTTTCTTTCACATAGAAAGAAAACTTTCCAGAACACTCTTGAATTCAGCAATAGGAAAGATCTCTACACATGAGATCAATACTTTCTGTACTAAGAAATGCAAACTGACACAGACAACCCCCCCATCTCAGCCTCGCTGATATGGTCCAAAGGACAGCAGACCAATATGTTTGGCATCAGCTTGGCTGCAGGAGTTGCCAGAAGGAGGAGTACAAGGCAGCGAAGGTTTAGGGTCGGAGGTTTCCCTTCTCCTTAGATGGGTTAACTTCCCAGGTTGATGAACCCCATCTGCCCCTCACTCCCCTCTGCAGCATATGCAAAAACTGCCTTCTTGACCACAGGACACACTGTTGGTCTTGTCCACTCAACCCACCTGCCTTGGCATGCAGCTCACTCTGGGTTTGAGACCCATCAGCTACCCTCACCTGGTTTATTCAGCCAGGTGAAGCAGTTTCCAGGGGTTGCATGCTTCCAGCTTCCAGGAGCCACAGGTGAGAGCTGAGAGCAGGGTGAGCACCAAAGGTGGACAGACTACCCCAGAAGGAGCACACTGTGTCCCCCAGGAGAGGCACTACCCCTCCCCTAACACCCCATAGTAGTTAACTCTATACAGCAGAAGTGAGTGGCACCAGGGCCTGCCCTCCCTCCAGATACTGCTGGCCGCCAGTTCCCATCATCCCTGGCCATTGCCCATTGTGGCTGAGGATGATGGGAATTGGAGTCCAATGACTGCTTGAGGGCAAGTTAAAGGTAAAAGGTAAAGGACCCCTGGACAGTTAAGTCCAGTCAAAGGCGACTATGGGGGTTGTGGCACTCATCTCGCCTTTCAGGCCAAGGGAGCCAGCGTTTGTCCACAGACAGCTTTCCGGGTCATGTGACCAGCATGACTAAACCGCTTCTGGCACAACAGAACACCGTGACGGAAACCAGAGCGCACAGAAACACTGTTTACCTTCCCGCCGGAGTGGTACCTATTTATCTACTTGCACTGGCATGCTTTCGAACTGCTAGGTTGGCAGGAGCTGGGACAGAGCAACGGGAGCTCTGTCGGAATCGGGGGATGAAAAGCCAGCTGGCTCGGCCCCAGCTGAAGTGTCTCCCTCTCAGCCTTGCCGCTGCGGAGATTCATCGACCTCTGCTCCTCCGATGTGCGTCTGTGACTCAAGCTGAGCAGGCTTGAGCACACTTTACTCAGCAGTGTAAACCGTGCAACAGATGAAGCTTGAGGCATGGACACATACTAAACTACACATTTATTATACATAAATTAGGACAAAGAAAACATGGCATCTCACCTTGCTGTCTTCTCGGAGAGAGACTAAAAACAAAAACAATACAGAGCAGAAGTTCTGCTTACGGACTCCAGCAATCTGTGCTGGAATGTAAACAGACATGTGACATGCAATAATCCCACACATCTGCAGCTCGGGAGGAGTGTAATCCCAACAAGCTTACTCTGTTGCAGGGATTCAAACCACCGGACCTTCTGATCGGCAAGCCCAAGAGGTTCAGTGGTTTAGACCACAGCGCCACCCGTGTCCCCTTTATTGAGGGTGAAAGGGCACAGAGCTAATATTGCCTTAGCTACATTTGGACGTCCACCCATGACACCATTTGTCAGTTTGTTGCAAACCGATTGCCATGCCTGCCATCTTCTTAGGATAGACGTTCTCTCTCTCTCTCTCTCTCTCTCTCTCTCTCTCACACACACACACACACACACACACATTCACTTCATAGCATCAATTGTCTCTGAAACAGGATGGCTGCAAAATGTTAGCCATTTCCTTCGGGAATACCCCTGCTTAAAGTTTTGTTATTGTACATGATGTTCACAACACACCCTCTTTATTTACTTATTTCTCCTCTGTCGAGAACTTTCATGGCATTGATCTGCTACCAAGAATAGCAAAGGAGCTAAATTGTTTCCCTAAAAAGAGGGGAGAAACACAGCAATCAGCAACAATTCTAATGATGAATGCCATTTGATGCAAGTCTCAGCTGCTTGGCATCGACAACACTATGCAGGCAGTCGAGGGTTAAATTTGAATGGCTCTTCTTCTCTGGTTCTGTAATGCCAAGATACAGCAGGGATTCTGAACACTGGATAATTTTGCATTCCATATGTGCTGCGTTTCCTGTGCACGCAGGGACTTAAGAGCAGTTTCAGACTCACAGCTAGCTTGGCTTCCCTGCTTTCTGTCAGTTTAAGCCTGCCCTCTCCTGTTGTTCATTAGTTTTAAGAAGTTTGCAGTTTCGTATGCAATCACACAGAAGACAAAGCCAACCCAAAAGGCAATGGAGGGAAGAAATGAGGATAGTTTTACAAGTTCCCTTCCCCACTCCCTATTTTATGTTCCCCTCTGCATAGTGCCCCCAATTGCAAAGAGAGGCTCCTATGAGAGAAAGAGGTACCGTATCTATTTTTTAAAAAATAACACCTGGCTTTTATAGAAGTTCTCTCTGTTGCTCATTTTTATTGCATGTGTATATATGTGTATTTGTGTGTGTATGTATAGAATTCAAAGTATTAGTGCTAACTTCTAAAGCCCTAAATGGCCTTGGCCCTGTATATCCGAAGGACCCTCATTGTTCAGCCCGGACACTGAGGTCCACCTCTGAGCCTTCTGGCGGTTCCCTCAATGCGAGAAGTGAAGCTAAAGGGAACTACATAGAGAGCCTTCTCAGTAGTGGCACCCACCCTGTGGAATGTCCTCCCATCGGATCTCAAGGAGATGAGTTAACTATTTACCGTAATTTTTGCTCTATAAGACTCACTTTTTCCCTCCTAAAAAGTAAGGGGAAGTGTGTGTGCGTCTTATGGAGCGAATGCAGGCTGTGCAGCTATCCCAGAAGCCAGAACAGCAAGAGGGATTGCTGCTTCACTGCGCAGCGATCCCTCTTGCTGTTCTGGCTTCTGAGATTCAGAATTTTTTTTCCTCTCGTTTTCCTCCTCCAAAAACTAGGTGCGTCTTGTGGTCTGGTGCGTCTTATAGAGCGAAAAATACGGTAACCATTAGAAGACATCTGAAGGCATTCCTGTACAGTCATACCTCGGGTTGAAGTTGCCTCAGGTTGAGCATTTTCGGGTTGCGCTCCACGGCGACCCAGAAGTAACGGAACGCGTTACTTCCGGGTTTCGCCGCTCACACAGACGCTCAAAATGACGTCACATCCATGCACAGAAGCAGCAAATCGCAACCCACGCACGCGCAGACGCGGGTTGCATTCACTTCATGATGCGAACGGGGCTCCGGAACGGATCCTGTTCATATCCAGAGGCACCACTGTATAGGGAAGCCTTTCAAAGTGTTTATTATTATTATTATTATGTTTTCATATGCATTGGAAACCACCCAGAGTGGCTGGGGCAACCCAGTCAGATGGGTGGGGTAAAAATAATAAAATTATTTTTATTATTTTAATTAATTAATTAATTAATTAATTACCACCGCAAACTGCTTGTATTTGTATTTTAATATTTTGTTGGAAGGTGCCCAGAGTGGCTGGGGAAACCCAGCCAGATGGGCGGGTTATAAATAAATTATTATTATTATTATTATTATTATTATTATTATTACTTTGAGTGGTTGCCTACGCCTAACAAATGGTATATAAATGTAATATTACATATCAGGTTGATGCGGAAATGGGTTGCTTGCCATTGATTGGAAGGCAAACTTCTACCATTGCTGTTGGCTTTTTCACACCTGCTCACCTCACTTGTGGTTCTTGAACACCTCTGATATAATATCATAACAATGTTAAGTATATGAAATTCTGAGCCAGAGATATCTATGCAATTGAAGAGGCCAGTGTTGCTCTGTGCATTTATTAAGGGATGGAGCACATGAAACGGATGGTTCAGAACAGCCTGGAAACAAGTGTGTAAGAGTGTGTGTGTGTGTGTGTGTGTGTGTGTGTGTGTGTGTGTTTTTAAGAAAGAGAAAGATGGAAGCGCACATGGAGGCATACACATAAACTTCTCCATTTTTTTAAAAAAGGAACGGTATTGGACTCCACATAAAACATAATGAATTTATAAATGACCCTCCAAATCATATACCGTTTATCACTGCTTTATTTGTGGATCTCATAATAATGTGTGTCCCCACCCCCACCCCAATGCTATGTAGTTTGCATTTACATTATTTACTGTGGATCACATAATGAACTCAATGAAGGCACTAGGCATAAATCAATATATTGGATAACCATCTCTTTAAAACTCTCTGGTTATTGTGGTTCCGTATACTTGAATCTGTGCATTTCTTACAAGAGCTTGATGCAGCCAGGTACATGGCAAGATATGCTCATATTATCCGCAACTGTATTATTATTTATGGGACGTGGGTGGCGCTGTGGGTTAAACCACAGAGCCTAGGACTTGCCAATCAGAAGGTCAGCAGTTCGAATCCCCGCAACGGGGTGAGTTCCCGTTGCTCGGTCCCTGCTCCTGCCAACCTAGCCGTTCGAAAGCATGTCAGAGTGCAAGTAGATAAATAGGTACTGCTCTGGCGGGAAGGTAAATAGCATTTCTGTGCGCTGCTCTGGTTCGCCAGAAGCGGCTTAGTCATGCTGGCCACATGACCCGGAAGCTGTACACCGGCTCCCTCAGCCAATAAAGCGAGATGAGCGCCGCAACCCCAGAGTCGGCCACGTCTGGACCTAGTGATCAGGGGTCCCTTTACCTTACAATTATTTATAACTTCAGAAATTTGTTTTCTTTGCTGTATGCTACATTCTTCTGGGATTCTTGACTTTTTAGACGATAGCTAGAGATACAAACACGCAGAGATATAAATATATATCAGGGTAGTCATAGATCAGGTGAGGGAAACCTTTGGCTCTCCAGATGTTGCCTTACTCTACAATTCTATGGTTCCATAACTACAACTCCCAGCTGCCCCAGAAAGCATGAGCAGCTGTGAGGGATGATGGGAGATGCAGTCCAACAGCATCTTTAGGGCATCATTTGGTCAATCTCTGGTCTGCACATACTCACTACCAACTTCAGTTGGTGTGCCAACCATGACTGCTCCTGAACAAAAATAGCCTTGCCAAAACGGGCCATACACTGGTAACTTCAAAGCGATAGCACCCATCCTCTGGAATGCATCAATCCCACAGGTAATTTGTGAGGCGGAGACAGTAATGGCCTTTCCAGAACCCTTAATTTTTATTTCGCTGTTTTGATCACTGCTGAGTTTTATTTGAAATATATCATTTTTGCTTTGTTCTCCTCACCCCTTATATTTGATTTGTCCCCTATCTTATTTTATGTAAGGGACATAGGTGGTGTTGTGGTCTAAACCACTGAGCCTCTTGAGCTTGCTGATTGAAAGGTAAGCAGTTTGAATCTGCATGACAAGGTGAGCTCCCGTTGCTCTTTTCCAGCTCCTGCCAACCTAGAAGTTCGAAAGCACATCAGTGCAAGTAGGTAAATAGGTACCGCTGAGGTGGGAAGGTAAACGGCGTTTCCGTGCGCTCTGGCACTTGTCTCGGTGTCCCATTGCGCCAGAAGCAGTTTAGTCATTCTGGCCACATGACCCGGAAAGCTGTCTGTGGACAAACGTTGGCTGCCTCGGCCTGAAAGCGAGATGAGTGCCACACCCCATAGTCGCCACAACTGTCCAGGGGTCCTTTACCTTTACATTTTTTAACACCCCCCCCCCCATTTTATGTCATTTTTAGGAAATTTTACTCAATGTTATTGTTGCGTTCTTAATGTTATTATGTAAGCCTAGAGGTTTGTTTCTATTAAGTGGTATAAACCCAGTCAGTTGGACAGCATATAAATTAATAAATTGATAATAAAATTGTGTGCAGATATATATACACAGAAGGGACACGGGTGGCGCTGTGGGTAAAACCTCAGCACCTAGGACTTGCCAATCGCATGGTTGGCGGTTCGAATCCCCGCGGCGGGGTGCGCTCCCATCGTTCGGTCCCAGCACCTGCCAACCTAGCAGTTCGAAAGCACCCCCAGGTGCAAGTAGATAAATACGGACCGCTTACCAGCGGGAAGGTAAATGGCGTTCCGTGTGCTGCGCTGGCTCGCCAGATGCAGCTTGTCACGCTGGCCACGTGACCCGGAAGTGTCTGCGGACAGCACTGGCTCCCGGCCTATAGAGTGAGATGAGCGCACAACCATAGAATCTGGCAAGACTGGCCCGTACGGGCAGAGGTACCTTTACCTTTTTTTATATATATACACAGAGGGGAGTGAGAAAAGGATGTCATACGAGATGCACCTTTGTCTTGATCCCTTCTTATTTTTCAGTAAAAAATATACGATACACACAGATACACACACCCCAAACTGTTTATATGGATGCATACTCTAAGGTCTCTCTGCATTAAGCAAAGTGAAAAGATCTACCATATTTTTTGCTCTATAAGACTCACTTTTTCCCTCCTAAAAAGTAAGGGAAAATGTGTGTGCGTCTTATGGAGCGAATGCAGGCTGCATAGCTATCACAGAAGCCAGAACAGCAAGAGGGATTGCTGCTTTCACCGTGCAGCGATCCCTCTTGCTGTTCTGGCTTCTGAGATTCAGAATATTTTTTTGTTTTTGTTTTCCTCCTCCAAAAACTAGGTGCGTCTTGTGGTCTGGTGCGTCTTATAGAGCGAAAAATACAGTATTTGTTGGTGAAGGCTGTGTATACTCTCACAGACTATAGGGAGGGCAGTGGGTGCAGACCTCCATTCTCATCAGAATATGCATGCAACCAGTTCAATGGCTTGGCTGTCCAGTTCAATGACTAACACCGTCCACATTGGCTGCATGTATGGGAGCCACACATATATTTTTTTCTTAAAGCACAGCAGGAGAAGAGATCTAATAATAGAAAACCCAAAAGACTACTTATAACCTAGAGTGAGAGAATGGCACTCAACTTTCAAACTCCAATTTTGTAATGTAAAATTGGTATTCCAAAAAGAGCAGAGGTGAAATATATTGGCTTTTGCTCATTGGAGGCAGTTGGCTAGTTGACTTGCTAGGATCCTATTGGATTTTATCCATCAAAGTTACCCAAAATCATTTGTCACACTTGAAAATCTTGATCGTAAATTTCTCTATGGAGTTTAACATTTTTACACCTGTGCATTTATCTTGTTATTTATCTTTTATTATCATGAACTTCTTTTTTTAAAAAAATCAAGTCAGATTACTAGATTCCCAACCACCTGTGCCGCAAGAATAGACAAGCTACTTTAATGAAAGCATTCCAATACTAAATGCACAAAAGTGATATATTGGCAGGCGATACAAGCATTCTTTTAAAAAAGCAATGTTGGCTTTTCAGCGAGGCAAAGCACAACTTGGACCACCAAAGAGAATATGATTAAATAGTTTGTGCACACTAACTGGGACCCATAAAGTGCAACTTAATATGGCAGATGTCAGTATTTAAATCCTTTATCAAAGAAACATATAACTTGCTAACTGAAACGTGTAAAGTACATTTTCCTTACCCTGTCAATTAGAAGATTGCAAAACTCCTGTAGCAGGACAACAATTCTGTTGGCGAAGCAGTAGTATTTGGAATGGGTCCAGATCAGACAGATGGTATGGAAAAGGGGAGCAATGAGACGTTCAATATTGGAGAAGCTGGATTCTTCCAAGTAGGCAATATAGCATTTCAAAGGGCCCAGATACAGGCAAATATCTTGAGCTTCAGAAACCGCTGAAAATAGTTTTAAATACTTTCAACGTCATCATCGTCATTTTATAGCCACTTATCATCAACAGTTTACATTTTAAGACATCATCCAGGTACATAAATATAGAATAAACACAATTTTAACCATTTTTAAAGAGAAAAGAAAACTCAAGAACATAGATGCACAATACTACACAATATCAACAGATGTAACACTAATAATCACGATATACAATTCTAAGGCAGGCATAGGCAAACTTGGCCCTCCAGATGTTTTGGGACTACAAATACCATCATCCCTAGCTAACAGGACCAGTGGTCAGGGATGATGGGAATTGTAGTCTCAAAACATCTGGAGGGCAGAGTTTGCCTATGCCTATTCTAAAGTATAGAGCATGGGTAGGCAAACTAAGGCCTGGGGGCAGGATTCGGCCCAATCGCCTTCTAAATCCGGCCCGCAGACGGTCCGGGAATCAGCGTGTTTTTACAAGAGTAGAATGTGCCATTTTATTTAAAATGCATCTCTGTGCTATTTGTGGGGCCTGCCTGGTATTTTTACATGAGTAGAATGTGTGATTTTATTTAAAATGCATCTCCGCGTTATTTGTGGGGCATAGGAATTCGTTCATTTTTTTCCTTCAAAATATAGTCCGGCCCCCCACAAGGTCTGAGGGACAGGGGACCGGCCCCCTACTGAAAAAGTTTGCTGACCCCTGGGCTAGAGAGATTGGGATGAGGGAGATACAGAAACCCAGAGGTACACACACCTTAATAGACATAAATCAAGTTCTCAAAAACTTACACCCTCCAGGCAACTATTTTAACAGTCTTTCACTTTCATCAACCACTTACACAACCATTAAAAGTTCAGCAGGGTTTACTTCTGCTCCTTACACACAACAGCCAGTGATCATCGAACACACCAATTGCAAGAACAGCAGTTAACAACCAATAATAATCAAACTCACCACACTCCAATACACCCAGTCCACCCCTCCTGAACAGGTCTCTCTTGCCACTTCTCCCCTGCTCTCTTCTCTCCCCTCAGGATCACAGGTGAAGCAAGTTCCTATCATCTACTTCCAGCAGTAAGTTTGTCCAGGGAATTGGGGGGGGGGATCACTTCCACCTGTGTGAACCTTCGCTAGATCTTAAGCTCTTCTACAAAGCGAAGCTTGCCAGAGCCAACCCAAGTCTGTGTGCACTATGCTTGTCATCACCCTGTTACTGTTTGGGGTAGTGTGTTAAACTAAACACATTTATTGCCTGATTAATCAAAGCAAAATTAATAGTAATATTCCCATCAGATGTCGAGGAGATAAGTAACTTAAGAAGACATCTGAAGGCAGTTTCTACTGTTTTATTGTTTTTCTAAATGCTGGAAGCCACCCAGAGTGGCTGGGGCAACCCATTCAGATGGGCAGGGTACAAATGATGGTGATGTAGTAACCTCGGTGGCTCAGAGTACTTTTGACCAGCTTTGACTCGTAAGATGGCTATGGCCATTTCTGGACTGGGATAACCAGACAACTGTTGTCCACGAGCCAGCAGCAGCAGAGTACAGTGGTACCTCGGGTTACATATGCTTCAGGTTACATACGCTTCAGGTTACAGACTCCGCTAACCCAGAAATAGTGCTTCAGGTTAAGAAATTTGCTTCAGGATGAGAACAGAAATCGTGCTCCGGTGGTGCAGCAGCAGCAGGAGGCCCCATTAGCTAAAGTGGTGCTTCAGGTTAAGAACAGTTTCAGGTTAAGAACGGACCTCCGGAACGAATGACGGTAAGTACTTAACCCGAGGTACCACTGTAAGCTGATCGGGCGCCTGGGGCAGTGCGCGTGCCCGGCACCAGCCACCCATGGGGCAGGGCCAGCTGGGGCAGGCCGCTCCGTGGGGCCTCCGAGAAGTCAGCCTGCCTCCTCCCTCTCAGCCGCCCTACAGCTGAGGGGGAGGCAGTGGGCAGACTGTTTGGGGAACGCGGAGCCTGCGCGTGCCCAAGCCACTGCGTCTCTCCCAGGAGAGACGTGTGGCTTGGGCATGCTGCAGGCCCCACGGTGAGTGCTGCCCGCCATTTTGTCACCCCCCTCAGAGGTGACACCCGGGGCTGCCCGCACCACTGCACCCCCCTTCCTCTGTCCCTGCAAGCTAGTAAACCTCCAGATGGGATAACTGCACTGCATTCTTTGTCCTTGAGAGACTGTCCTTGAGAAGATGCAGCTGGTATAAATGTGGCGGCTCAACTGCTCTCTGGAGCAGTGTACCACCAATATGTTAGTCCACTCACTGTTGAAAGAATTGCACTTGCTGCCAATTTGCTAACAAGCTAAGTTCAAAGTGCTGGTTTTCATGTTCAGCACTGTACAACGTTTGACTAGGTTACCTGGAAGATTGCCTCATGCCTTAGGTAAGGTAAGGGTAAAGGACGCCTGGACTGTTAAGTCCACTCAAAGGCTACTCACCTTGCTTTCAGGCTGAGGGAGCCGGCGTTTGTCCACAGACAGCTTTCCAGGTCATGTGGCCAGCAGAACTAAACCACTTCTTGCACAACAGAACAGCATGGCGGAAGCCAGAGCGCATGGAAACACCATTTACCTTCCTGCCACAGCGGTACCTAGTTATCTACTTGCACTGGCATGCTTTCAAACTGCTAGGTTGGCAGGAGCTGGGACAGAGCAACGGGAGCTCATCCCATCACAGGGATTTGAACCGCCAACCTCCTGATCAGCAAGCCCAAGAGGCTCAGTGGTTTGGACTACAGCACCACCTGCATCCCAGGTGGTCTGCAGGCAGATCCCATCTTATTAGGGATCCAGCACTTATGCACATTCAGCTGCCTAACAGCGCCCAGATCACCAAGGACATCACAGCTGCAGAGATAGGAAAAGAAGAGTCTCCAGCTGATACTCCTATAGCGTGTGGCATGGGTGCCCTAATAAGATGGTATCTGCATTCTTTGTCCTTGAGAGGCTGTCCTTGAGAAGATGCAGCTGGTATAAATGTGGCGGCTCAACTGCTCCAGAGAGCAGTTGAGCTGCCACATTTGACATTTGGGCATGGATATTTGTTGTAACTACAAGTTTATTTGTTCTTATTCTCCTCAAGAGAATTCCCTCCCCTTTAATTTTTAAGGTGCCCTCCAAGTAGGTTAGAAATATTTAAGAGATTTACATGCATATAAAGCCTCATACCTTCTTCAACTTTTAAGGCCAGCTGCTTAAAGCCAGGATAATAGCTGCTTCTTTTCCTGTTTAGAATCTCCGTTACTTTGTGAACCTTTGGGTTTTGCAGCTGCAAAGAGAGAGCAGATAACACTCAATATAGATCCTGACTGCTCTGCTTAATTCTTTTCATAAGGAACATCTGGATATTTCAGAACCATAGTGAAATATACTCAGAGTCGCAAGTGATTTCATGCTCTTTATTCAGCTCATAGTGGTGAGGAGGAATGAATGGAAGTCCCCTCAAAGTATCTGCTTTATATACATTATTTACACAATGGGCTGCACATGATTGGCTAATTCTGGAATTCTACTGTAAGCCAATCAGGTTGTGGATTCACTTATATCTGGAGCATGATTGGGTGGTTCCTGCCAACCAATCATACTGCTGCATTGCTCTAGGACCAATCAGACTGCTGCATTCTGAATCCTATTGTTCTAGGACCAGTCAGACTGCTGCAATTTGGATCCTATTGTTCTAGGACCAATCAGACTGCTGCAGTTTGGATCCTATTCAACTCAGTACATAACACATAGAATGCAGCTGCTTCAAGTTCCTCTCTGAAGATTCCCTGGCCCAACACTGTGTTGAAGTTACTTTAATTCTCAGAGCAAGTACTGGCTGAAGTGATGGCTGTCGAGTTTCAGATCACTTTTTTTATGAAGGGTTGCTAGGAAGCTGGACCCATAGCAGCTGGGATCTTCCTTTTTATGAGAGGAAGGTCCAAGCAGGGTGAGATCCAGTTTTGATGTAATGAACCACTTGGGATGGGTGAAATTAAAGAGTCCTCCTGATAACCATTTGTCTCTTTATACCAGGGTTTCCCAAACTTGGGTCGCCTGCTGCTTTTGGACTGCAGCTCCCATCATCCCTGACCATTGGTCCTGCTAGCTAGGGATGATGGGAGTTGTAGTCCAAAAACAGCTGCAGACTCTTCTTTTCCTATCTCTGCGGCTGTGATGTCCTTGGTGATCTGGGCGCTGTTAGGCAGCTGAATGCGCATAAGTACTGGATCCATTTCCCTCTCTTGCACCGGCCCCGGGCATGTGGCCCCGGGCACTGGCAACCTACACTATGTCACTGAGAGGAGACAACACCTGAGCAGTCTGACTTGGTCAACGGCAGCTTCCTATTTACCATACCATGCACATGCCTGAAGTTACCGATTGGTTTCAGTGTTTTAACATCTCCTGCTACATCTGTCTTACCTGCTCATAAATTCCCAGCAGATTTTCCTTTTGCTGCTGCCAAAATTGAATTTCTGCAGAAGGCCCGGGGTTTTCTCCCTGTAAAATCAGCTGAGCTGAATCCAATCTTAGTACATCAGATATGAGATGGGTCCACTGAACTACCATGGTTTCAACTGTATACAGCAAAGCTGTTTCTGTGTAATGTGTCCTATGGTTTAAAAAAAAAAGAAAGGGAAAGAAGAAATAGAAATTCAACACTGATCTTGGAAACGTGTAGCCGTTTAATTTTATCTTCTATTATTTATACTTGGTGACAGTTCAGATTTCATTCCTCTGGTTACATGGGCATGAAAGTGAGACTTTGTATTAACCATTAACAGGGTAAATGCACACAATAGCAAATAATAAATTAGATAGAGCGAGCCTCAATCTTATATCCACTAACCAATTGAACTTAATAGGACTTATGAGTGGGCATGTATAGCCAGCAAGCAAGACATGTATAGGATTGCTCTATAAACTGCACTTCTCACTTATTGCATCTTGAAAGTGTGCTATTATAGTTTGAATTGCTCAAAGCAAGCCAAAGCCTAGGGCTGGGTGTAGCATTGGAATGCAACTGTCATCCACCCACGCTGCAATAATTTCAAAGGCTTGAGCATAAAGGCATGCATGCATTTGAATGCAGTTGTTCATTTACATTTGGCCCAACCGGTCGTGCCTAAGTACAAACTGAATTGGGACCAATGTTGTGCCATTCTGAGGCTCCTTTTTTTAATGGCTCACTGCTGAAGGACACAAATTGGACTAATAAAACCCAATAACAGCCCATCAATAGAAGCTGGAATAATATGAGTAAGTAATCTGTCCTTGGCTGCAAGACAGAGTTGATAGCTACGTACAGAAATAGTACAGGGTTCACATGAAAGCAACAACAATGCATTGAAAGCATGTGTGGGGAGATTGTGGGGCTATACCTCAGCCCAGTATACCTGAAGGAGCGTCTCCACCCCCCTCGTTCAGCCCAGACACTGAGGTCCAGCTCTGAGGGCCTTCTGGCGGTTCCCTCACTGTGAGAAGTGAGGTTACAGGGTTATAATATGTTAAGATATAGAGTTAAGATAAATGAAAGAGGGTAAGGATTTGCTGAACTGACTATGTGAACGGGAATACAAAAAAGGGAGGTGTGAGGAGGTCAAGGAAACAAGCAAATGAGCTTAAAGATATGAAAAAAAATGGATTTGTTTTTAACTTTTTCTACTTATTTCTTCTTTGTATTTTGTATTTTCTTTTTTTATGTATTTTTTGTATTTTTTTCTTTTTTTCTTGTCTTCTTTTTATTCTGTTAATTTTTGCTTTTTGTAAAATCCTAATAAACATCTTATAAAAAAAAAAAAGAAGTGAGGTTACAGGGAACCAGGCAGAGGGCCTTCTCAGTATTGGCACCTGCCCTGTGGCACGCCCTCCCATCAGGTGTCAAGGAAATAAACAACCATCTGGCTTTTAGAAGACATCTGAAGGCAGCCCTGTTTAGGAAAGTTTTTTAATGTTTAATGTTTTATCACTTTATTGATGATGATGATGATATGTTGGGAGCCACCCAGAGCGGTTGGGGTATAAATAATAAGTTGTTGTTGTTGTTGTATCCCAGCAACAACCCAGATGCTGACCATTCTCGCAGGTAGCAACCATGTAAAGATTCTCCCTCACTAGGGAAACATAGGTACATAGGTACCTCTATAGATCACTTCACACAGCTGCTCAAGGTCCAGCTGTTGGGGAGAGATGACTAAAATGTGTAGTACTGATATGGTTGCGGAGCTAGCCACCATGACTCCACAACCCCCTCAACAAATGCTTTCAATATATGAAGACTATGGCAGTGTACATGAGTTTGACCAAACTGCGGGAGGCAGTGGAAGACAAGAGTGCCTGGCGTGTTCTGGTCCATGGGGTCACAAAGAGTCAGTCACGACTAAACAACAACAACAACATGGCAGTGGACACACTATACCTTTTAAAGCACATTCTTTCCCTCAAAGAATTCTGGGCACTTATAGTTTATCCCTCACAGAGTTACAATGCCCAGCGACCCTTAACACAACTACAGCACCCAGAATTCTTTGAGGGATACACTTTGAAAGTATGTTAAGGATACATACGCTTCCTAAATGTGAACCCAACGCGAATACTTACATTGCCACGTCATCAAAATTTTCTGTCAGTGTGGGGAGGGGTAGGTATGTCCTCCTTGCCACGTGCCCTTGCAGAACGTACACTGTGTTTTTGAGCATCTCAACATGCTTCCTTGCATCCTCCAGCACTACTCTGGGCCAGCCGCAGAAATTTTCCGGGTTGGAAAGAATGACCAACAGAACCTGTCATCAAGTATAGAAGTAAATATGTCTGAGGTGTCGTCAGGGCCAGATTTTGGTTTGATGAGGCCCTAAGCTACGGAAGGTAATGGGGCCCTTTATATGTCCAGCTGTCCTTTGTCAACAACAAATTGTCACTGTTTTTTTTTTGCATTGAATATATGCTATATGGTAATTTATGGACCTAGTAGGTATCCAAAGCCATTTGCACATAACAAAATATGTAGGCTAGCAGGCCTCCATTACTTACATCCGGGGTAGGCAACCTAAAGCCCAGGGATCGGATGCAGCCCAATCGCTTTCTCAATCCGGCCCGTGGACGGTCCGGGAATCAGCGTGTTTTTACATGAGTAGAATGTGTGCTTTTATTTAAAATGCATCTCTGGGTTATTTGTGGGGCATAGGGATTCGTTCAATTCCCCCCCCCCCCAAAAAAAAAATATCGTCCGGTCCACTACATGGTCTGAGGGACGGTGGACCGGCCCACGGCTGAAAAAGGTTGCTGACCCCTGACTTACATCATAGGAGCCTACACAACACAAAACACTGTTGCTGTATATAGGCTTTATTTTATTTGTTTTTTATATTTTATTTTGGAGATGTACATCCTGGGAGTTTTTCCCCCTTTTATTTTTTTGGGGGGCCCAAGAGAGTGGGGCCCTAAGCTATAGCTTGTTTAGCTTATAAATCTGGCACTGGGTGTGGTCAGAAACCTGAAACCTGAGAAAGATGTTTTCATTGATGCGAAGTCCTACCAAATAATGTGCTGCTGCGGTTTTTGTTTTTCCGTAAGAGAAAGATAACTGCAAACCATTTCCCCCTTCAGCTTTCTTTCTTTTTGCAAATAAGCATTAAATTTGCTGAGCCACTTAATCAAACAAATCTCATTTTAACTATTCAGCAAAATATTTGCTAGCTGATGACCTATATTTGCAGGTATAGCTAATTTTGGCAAGGTAGCTGGAAAGATGAGATGGCCCTCTCAGCATTCTTTATAATGAGCTCCTCTTATTTCACCAAAGACACCTCGAAAGAATTTAAGGAGCATTAAGTAGATATTGTAAGTTCCAGTGGACCCAATAGTTAGCCACTCACCTTCCAAGCCTGCTACCCAATTTAATGCAGGTATGTGGAATATAGAAACACAGGGAAACAAAAGTCATGTTGAAATTTTTGAATATAATCAGTGGCATGCAGTCACATCTTTTAGATTACCTGGCTGATGAGAATGGGAACTTGGTCAAGAAGTCGAGATGAGACCTCTCCCAATTCTATCTCCTGCTTGTAGCCAAACTGGGATACTTTGGTTACTGTCCTTTTCCGCAAAACATAGAGAAGCTTTGTTTTCCAAGAAATCGGTGTCTGGGGGACAAATAAAACAAGAAACACCAGCCCTTAAAACTATTTAAAACGTTCTATACACATTTAAGAAAGCTGTATTTTACACTGTTAAGTCTGCCCTTGTCATAATCATGAGAAAGTGGAGCAATCTATCCAAAGCTGGGAAAACCCAGATGATGATGATGATGATGATGATGATGATGATGATGATTTCTCAGTTGTGCAAAGTTGTGCAGAGTATCAGATGAATTATGGGGATCTTACTGTAGCAGGATTAACACAAACACTAACTTGATTTAATAACCCATCAACAAACAACAGAAATAATGTATATGCATTGTTCATGCACAACAATTTGGTATAAGAAAGTAGGAATACACAGATGGACAGTCCCCAGTTTTGCTGTATTTAGTTGGTGGATTAATACATACATTTGTCAAAAGCTGCTGTATATATCAGTCACATCAGCTTTTTTATGTCAGTGTATTTTCTTGACACCCAACTCCTATAGGACTTATATGACCACCATAGTCTTTCAGATCAATGGAACAGGAATGTGTTTGCTCGCTCAGACATGTGCATAGGCAGAGGGCCTTCTCGGTAGTGGCGCCCACCCTGTGGAACACCCTCCCATCAGATGTCAAGGAGATAACTAACTATACAACTTTCAGAAGATATCTGAAGGCAGCCCTGTAAAGGGAAGTTTTTAATGTTTGCTGTCTTACTATTTGTGGGAAGCTGCCCAGAGTGGCTGGGGTAACCAAGTAAGATGGTCGGGGGGTGTTGTTGTTGTTGTTGTTGTTGTTGTTGTTGTTGTTGTTAGATACACAACCTTTGTGTATAGCAGCATAGTGAAGGAAACTATTTACCTTCCTGCTGAGATATGAAAAATGTTATAAAATAGCAGAACAA
This sequence comes from Podarcis raffonei, assembly GCF_027172205.1. Classification (NCBI taxonomy): domain Eukaryota; kingdom Metazoa; phylum Chordata; class Lepidosauria; order Squamata; family Lacertidae; genus Podarcis; species Podarcis raffonei. Next base: position 116,373,840 of record NC_070602.1, on the reverse strand, counting down.
TCCTAACCATGTCTACTCAGAAGTAATTCAATGGGACTTACTCCTCAGTAAACGGAGTTAGGATTCCAGCATGATTTTATAGGGCCCAAATTCATTTTTTCAGTATTTGGCACCATGCCATTCACCTTTTTGTAGTTCAGTTAGGGCATCAGAATCACACACACACAAATAAAGGTTTGGAAAGGAATCTTCATAATATTTCTCCTCTATATCCTGGCCAACATTTCAGCAAAAAGCTCACTTTATTCTTGAGAGCTGCCTCCTCATAACCACCACATACCACAAAGTGGTATGAATTATTCCCATCCTCCTCTCTGAGCTTCGCACATCTGGAAACAGCAGCACCACCACGTCCTTTAATAAATGACTCCTAAAGTGACTTACCCATCCGTAGCTCCCCAAACCCACAGGTCTTTCCACTTCTAAACTGAAAGTGTTCTGAACAACACTTTATGTATTTTGCTCCTACCTGCCCATCACCTGCATACAGATTGCCCCCAGGGCCGGTGAAAAGGACCAGCGAAGGATGTTGACCTTCATCCAAGAAATCCAATAAAAGTCTTTGGTTCTCCTCTGTCGAGACGAAGCGATTCCACTTTTCAGCCTTCAGCTTAAAGGACTTGAAAGCCTGCTCCTTGATGAGATCGATGCGCTCATCTTTGGTCAAAGTAGAATTCAAGTTGAGGGGAAGGTTTAGGGCAGTGTTGGGGAAGGAATCAGAGCTGCTGTGGGCTGCCGATCCCAACATGCTGGACCTTTCTAGCCGACGGCTGTGGCTAAGGGGAGAAGGAAACATTGTGCAATGGAGGCGCAGCGAGGAATCGTTCTCTCTCTGCAGGACAAATCCAAAAAGCCGGCACGTCAGTAGCTTCCATGACAAGGTCTACTGGTAGGGGTTATAAATGCCATGCTGTTCTCAGAGACTTCCAGACAGCAAAAGCAAGCAAATGGGTGCAATAGCTTTCAAATTCCTAAAAAACCAAGAACGATCCTCCTTTGCCCACCTATTTAGTGTCACCGACTCCAAGAAAGGCACAGCAGTAAATGGATCTTTCTTGTGCGTGAGAGAGAGTGACAGCTGAAATGCGAAAGGCCTTTTGGTAACTGCAACCTGAGCAAAACAGCCGCCTTGGGTTGCACTGTTTCTTTTATAAGTATGGGGTCATTTGTTCATGAAAACAATGGAGAGGCCTTCTGCTCACCGATGGGTAATTATTGCAGGATCCTCCTGCAAACAGAAAGCCAGGACCATGTTGAACCCGTCACTCAGAGAGCTCAATAAAAGTTTGGAAAAACCATCCTGTAATAAGGTGAATCGGATGCACAATGCGGCATCTAGACTGGTGACTGGAAGCGGCCGCCGAGACCACATAACAGCAGTCCTGAAAGACCTACCTTGGCTCCCAGTACGTTTCCGAGCACAACTGAAAGTGTTGGTGCTGAACTTTAAAGACCTAAACGGCCTCAGCCCAGTATACCTGAAAGAGCATCTCCACCCCCATTGTTTAGCCCAGAAACTGAGGTCTAGTACCAAGGGCCTTCTGGCAGTTCCCTCACTGCGAGAAGCGAGGTTACAGGGAATAAGGCAGAGGGCCTTCTCGGTAGTGGCACCCATCCGGTGGGATGCCCTCCCTTGAGATGTCAAGGAGATAAAAACTATCTATCTATCTATAAAAACTATTTTTAGAAGACATCTGAAGACAGCCCTGTTTCAGAATGTTTTTTATGTTTGATGTTTTATCGCACTTTCAGTATTCTGTTGGGAGCTACCCAGAGTGGCTAGGGAAACCCAGCCAGATGGGCAGGGTATAAGTAATAAATTACTTAGGGTATAAGTAATAAATTATTATTATTATTATTATTATTATTATTACACATTTAAAATGGGTGGAGGAAGGTTTGGGGGCAAACAGGGCTCTTCTAATGAGGGATGCATGCAGCTCAGGTCAAAATGTATGCTCTTAATCTTGGCTATTAAGCCATCAAGCATAACTGCTGGAAACCAACACAGACATGAATATTCACACAGGGGGGCAGAAATTCCAGGACCCATTTCAAAACCATTATTTGTCACATGCGTATCAGTCTTTGCATTTTCATGAGCAAAAATGCTGTTCATCAGCAAAAACTCACACATGTCCAACAGAAAAATATGTATCCCCATCCAATAGTCGAGTGACAGATCCCAGAACAAATTTAGGCTGCGATACTATACCACTTCCCTGAGAGTAAGCCCCACTGAACTCAACAAGACTTCCTTTTGAACTGACTTGCACCATAAACCAGGCATTGTTCTCTTCTCAGTATATTCTTCTCTTCTCCCCAGCCCTGGCCTGAATCCTTTCCCTGAACCTACAACCTGAATGCTTTCTCTTTTGAAATTTCACACAAACAAAATTCCACACAGAATTAGGTGTTTTGTGTCAAATTATAGGTTCCTCAAGGACGCGGGTGGCGCTGTGGGTTAAACCACAGAGCCTAGGGCTTGCTGATCAGAAGGTCGGCGGTTCAAATCCCTGTGACGGGGTGAGCTCCCATTGCTCAGTCCCTGCTCCTGCCAACCTAGCAGTTCGAAAGCACATCAAAGTGCAAGTAGATAAATAGGTACCGCTCCAGCGGGAAGGTAAACAGCGTTTCCGTGTACTGCTCTGGTTCGCCAGAAGCGGCTTAGTTATGCTGGCCACATGACCCGGAAGCTGTACGCCGGCTCCCTTGGCCAATAAAGCGAGATGAGCACCGCAACCCCAGAGTCGGCCACGACTGGACCTAATGGTCAGGCGTCCCTTCACCTTCGCATAGGTTCCTCAGCAAACATCTTACCTCTTTTTTTAAAAAGCCAATTAATTTTTTATTAGTTTTTCAAATTTTAAACAAATTAACAACAAATTAATTTGAACTGAACGCCAATTTAAAAATTGACTTTCCGCCCCGCCTCAACAATTTCTTCTTTCCCCTCCCTCCTTTGCTGCTCACAGTAAAATACCTTTTCCTAATTTCTAATACTTTTCCATCCATTCCTGTTTCCATCGACTGTGCATGTTCAATTCCTGTTGAGACGTTTAGCTGACCATTTCCCCAATTAATCATATAGACTTAATCTTCCTTCATTGATTCATCTAAATCATTATTCATAATTTTAAATCATATCTCCTCTAGTACAGCTTAAGTAACTTGATTAAGCAAGTGTCTTATCTCAATGGTTGCAATCATGTGAATACAATTGTCACAGAACAGGTGTTCATGATTGTATAAAGATAAAAGTGCTCTCTGCACTTAAACTCTTATTCCTACTTAGTAAGGCACAGACCTTTTGGAAAGATACTTACATGGGGTAACATCTTGGGGACCCTTCAGACTAGTATTTTGTGGGGGGGGGGTTATATCCTGTAACATGTCCTGAAAAAAAGAAATTGATTTTTCAAATATTATTATTATATATTAAATGTATGGCACATTTTTGCCATGGCAACTCAAAACTTAACAATATTTTAAGCAAAAACCAACCATTTAACAATAACAAATAACCTTTGTTGATTTTCAGATTTTAGAAAAGAAAAAGAAAAAACTTGTAAAATACAAAACATAATGTAACAAAACAAGAGGAGGTCATAAGCATATTGTACACCTTTCATATTTTTCAAGGGCACCAGCAAACGCCAAATAAATAATATTGTTCCCAAATGTTATTTGTTTGTTTGTTTGTTTTAAAACAGAACCATATATTCCAAATGTCCAACAAAGATTGTTGTAATTGTTCCAAAGCGGTGTATGAAATAAAGTCTCACCATGTTGCTTGAAATTAAACTGCTTTTGCTGTACCACATAAGGCTCTCGCACGCGGTGTTACTTTTTCTAGTACAGTGTCCTGAACCCCTGACCTACCTGGTGAATAGTCAGTATGTCAGTCCAGTATGTCAGTTCAGTCAGTCCAGTCCATGTTTCCAAAGCCCAAACCGAACCACAGTCCCACAGAGAAGCTGGAAAATCCAAGCTGAGGCCCATCAACATGGGCAGTTGAGGAGACACAGCCCTCAGCTTGGCTTCCCTGTTGGACTTTGCAGGCTGATTGCAGCACCTGGGCCTGATGAGTCAGGTGACCCTCACCTGCTCCAAGGGAGGAAACACACCCCTCCTCCCAGAGCTAGCGAGCCACACCTGGCCATCTAGGGAGCTGGGCTGTGAGCCCTTGCCTGCCTCAGCCTCCTGGAGCACCACTGCTCCCTATGCCCCTCTGGCTCTGGTGATGGGTCCTGCTGCTCTGGTTCCTGTGCACTGACCCCCAGCCCCTCACCATCCTCCATCACCCTATGAGCACTTCCTACTCCAACTTCTCCTTCCCCGTCCCCAACTTGCCCTGGTATGTCCCAGTCACTACACCCTTCACTGCAGTCCTTTCCTTCCTCCCCATTGTCCTGCCAGTTCATGACATGGAGCCATATTCCAAACAGTATGCAACCAAGAAGAAACAAAGTTTTTCATTTTTGTACAACTGAGAGGCATGCAGCCGCGAACCAAAACAAGCCTGTTTGGGGAATTTTATGTCATTATGATCCCAATCGTGCAACATGCCACTGTTGCAAAAGATAGTGCATTCGTGATGGATTTCTACTGGACTGCCCATGTTATTGTTGTTGTTGTTGTTTAGTCGTGTCCAACTCTTCGTGACCCCATGGACCAGAGCACGCCAGACACTTCTGTCTTCCACTGCCTCCCGCAGTTTGGTCAAACTCATGCTGGTAGCTTTGAGAACACTGTCCAACCATCTTGTCCTCTGTCGTCCCCTTCTCCTTGTGCCCTCCATCTTTCCCAACATCAGGGTCTTTTCCAGGGAGTCTTCTCTTCTCATGAGGTAGCCAAAGTATTGGAGCCTCAGGTTCAGGATCTGTCCTTCCAGTGAGCACTCAGGGCTGATTTCCTTCAGAATGGATCGGTTTGATCTTCTTGCAGTCCATGGGACTCTCAAGAGTCTCCTCCAGCACCATAATTCAAAAGCATCAATTCTTCGACGATCAGCCCTCTTTATGGTCCAGCTCTCACTTCCATACATCACTACTGGGAAAACCATAGCTTTAACTATACGGACCTTTGTTGGCGAGGTGATGTCTCTGCTTTTTAAGATGCTGTCTAGGTTTGTCATTGCCCTTCTCCCAAGAAGCAGGCATTATGGATCCCCTTTATTATTATTCTGCTTTATTAGTGGCTCTTTGATACATCCCAAGAGTTATTGCATTATTGCCTTCTGTAGAGACTACAGTGCAATAAAAGCAGAACTGAAACCAACAACGACCCAGAACATTTATGGTATAAAGTTACAAGGTTTCAGCAAGAAGCTACAGGATTGGCACTGACTGGAAAGGAAGCAGCTGTCCCTCTAAAAATATTGGGGTGCACATAACAGTATTGAAAGCAGGATCATGTCTTAGTGTGCCAACAGCATCATTAGCACATCTCCTCATTTGTTCACAATAAACATGATATATGGAGAACCCCTTATACTGTTTCAGGGCCGGATTTAGGTTTGATGAGGCCCTAAGCTACTGAAGGTCATGGGGCCCTTTACATGTCCAGCTGTCCTTTGTCAACAACAAATTGTTGCTGTTTTTTGTGTTGAATATATGTTATATGGTAAGTTATGGACCTAATAGGTATCCAAAGCCATTTGCACATAACAAAGTATGTATTTTATCAAAGTGATTGTTGAACTGAAATACAATTAAGAAGTATATTAATAGTGAAATAATTACCAGTGATATTTTTGGGAGCAGGCTAGCAGGCGGGGCCCATTACTTACATCATAGGAGCTTATACAACACAAAACACTGTTGCTGTATGTAGGTTTTATTTTTTTATCTTATACAGTGGTACCTCAGGTTAAGTACTTAATTCGTTCTGGAGGTCCGTACTTAACCTGAAACTGTTCTTAACCTGAAGCACCACTTTAGCTAATGGGGCCTCCCGCTGCCGCTGTGCCGCTGGAGCATGATTTCTGTTCTCATCCTGATGCGAAGTTCTTAACCTGAAGCACTATTTCTGGGTTACCGGAGTCTGTAACCTGAAGCGTATGTAACCTGAAGGGTATGTAACTTGAGGTACCACTGTATTTTGGAACTGTACTTCCACTTTTTTCCCCCTTTAATTTTTTTGGGGGCCCCCAAGAGAGTGGGGTCTTAAGCTATAGCTTGTTTAGCTTATATGTAAATCCGGCACTGTACTGTTTAACTGAAATTAATCCCGAATTGGTTTTGTTGCATGGGATAGAATCCAGTCATCCCCTAACCCTGCACAAAGCCCTGTTGCGCTGTTTATTTCTGAGACCTTGGCAAGCAGCTGGAAGCAACAGGAAACTCTGAGTCACAAAGAAAGGATGTCTGAAGTATGGGATGCTATGATCATGCACAAAGTGACTTGCCATGTCTGTGACGCTAAAATTCAGAGAGGAACTACTCTTTTCTAGAATCCTTGTACTGATTATTGGGGATGATTCCCTAAGGTTGTTTGATTGCAAATCCAAGCAATATTTTGCCTTTTCTTTCTCCATATTTCTGTCAATTATATTTTTTTTTTGCCTTCTGGGATCTTTATTAAGTTGAATATTTTGTGAGTTGATCTAATTACCAGCCTGATTACCAAACTGCTGAATTTCAGTGTGTATATTTATTGTCCCTATTTATCTGAGTTACTAACTTGCTGCAGAAAATTGGAACAAAGATAATTTTAACAGTTTGCCTTATAACAATACAGTATCTGTCGAACAAGTTTTTCCACTTCAGCTCAGCATTTTGAACTATGTACGTTTGTGGGTCAGTCTGCGTGTTCCCCACTCAAAAACAAACCTAATAGAAAAAGAGTTAAATTTGCTGCAAAACAATGCTCAGAACTAGAAAACTTAGTTGGAAGAAAATGTCTAACATATTCTATTCTGAAGCCGTCTTCAGGGCAAGGAGATCTTACTTATCGTGGTGGCTTTCAATCAAAGCATGTTGTTTGTTTGGTTTAAAAAAAACCAGAATGGGGGACTAGCATTGCAAAATGTTCAAAACAGATACGGGGTTTTACATTATTATACATAGTTCAATCCAACAACAATAACAAAAACTAAAGAAAGGAAAAGAAAAATTATGCATATTAATCTTCAGAGTTCTTTTTCAGCTGTTTCATCTTTTTCACAAGGTTCAGAAACTGTTTCAAGGGGAGATGGACCAACATAGTGACTGTAAGCCTGTGTTCTCTGGAAATCACTCGTTCACAGGCCTAGCAGTCTGCCAGAGCATTCATTTTGCACAACCGATCAACTTCCTGTCCAAAGTGTTGCATAATAATATGAAAAAGCAGCGCATGTTGATCTGTTCCCTTTGCACAGCTGCCACTATGTCTTCACCCTGCTGATGACACAATATGTTTGGTGAATTCCCCCAGAGACACAGGCAATTTTATCCTAGCTTTTAAAAAAACAAAACAATCAGGCGCTTTTTTCTTCTTCTGTTTTCCATTATTCTGTGTCCCAAAAGCATTTTCTGAAAATGGCCGTATAATAAGTAATACTATATGTAATATGTTGTATGAGATCTCCTACAAATATCACATTCCCACAGTAATACAGAAGCAGCACTCCGGTGTGCAAATCCGTGTTAAATCGCCATATTGATGTTTGCATGTGTAAACATCAGCTATTCTGCCACTTAGGAAACTCACGACTTGCAGAGTGCATAGCTATTTGGCTGGGTATTGCAGACTCCATGAATAGCCAATGTTTACACCAGGGGTGTCAAACTCAAATTCATCGGGGGGCCACATCAGCAGTTTGGTCACCCTCAAAGGGCCGGTTGTTCAGGCAGCCGTTGGATCTGTCACATCACAGGATGGCATGCGCTCAATATAAAAACAAGTGGAGGTTTCCTGAATGCATGTAAAGTGGAGGTTTCCTGTGTAGAATGGCCGGCGCCGCTAGAGGGCAGACGTTCTCTGGCTTGTAGGCTGCTGCGCATGTGCTGAAGAGGCGGCTTTCTTGTGTCAAAAAAAAAAGCGCCAGAATAAAAGGTGAAGGCCGGCGGCGGCTACACGGGCCACATGACGAGGTCTGGCGGGCCGGATTCGGCCCGCGGGCCTTGTGTTTGACACCCGTGGTTTACACAGTACTTACAGTGCATAAAAAACAGCCATGCACCAAGACCCGTGACCTACCCTCTTCAAATAATTTCTCCTTTTATAAACATATGGCACAGCCCAATGCCACATCAGAATGTGTATTGCAAGCTACCTCTGTGACTTCTACATTGCATTTGCTCGGCATCTTCTAAACTTGGCTCAGAACTTATTTCAAAAGGTTAGCTTAATTCTCAAGGGTGATGTTGCAAAATGGCAGCCCAACCTCCTTTCAAAGCTGCTCACAGTTATCAGCAACTCTTTATAAGGAATTAGCACAGTATGGTGTTGTAGACTAAAAACTAGCCCAAATAAACCAAACTGAGAGCTGCATAGGGAATTAGCCTTCCGATCAGTAGATCTGATAGGCTGTTGAAATTGCACTATGTTTGTTTTTAAATCAGAGAACGTTACAATCAAAAGAGGCCTTAAAGGGCATCTCGTCAAACCCTCTTGTCAATGCAGGATCTCCAACGGATGATGAAAATACAGCATCCCTCACGGGTGGCTGCCCAGTTCCTGCTGAATTGCTCCCAGCGAAAGAGAGTGCACTGCTGAACAACTCTTATCATTTGGATGTTTCTCCTAAGGCAGAGATGAGGAAACTGTGGTCCTTCAGGTGCTATGGGACTTTCTATCAGCCTCAGGCAGCATCAGTGATGGCCGGGGTAATAGAAACTCTGGAGGGCCACAGATTCTCCATCGCTGCATCAGGTTTTGCGTCTGCATCCGGGTTTCCACTGCTAACCATTCTTACTGTACCATTTCCAGGAGTTCAAAACTGAGTGCAAAATAAAATAATAAAAAAAGGAAAAGCCAGCTCCCCTAGTGCAAGTTATTGATTGAATGGCTCTGAGATTTTAACATTTTAAATTAAACCTATATAATAATGTCATGGACTCAGTCTGAGTAAGTACATAATAACGTGGCTAATTAAAAAATTAGAATTAATTAACCTTTTCAAAAAAAGTAGCCCATTTCAGTGCCCCAGGTAAATATTCAACTAATTAAAGTAAAAATAGGGCAAGAAACAAAGCTATTATTTGCAAATGCATGTTTTGTGCAACGGGGGCTCCTTCAGCGCCATTCCAAGCTGTTAAATAATTATATATTTAGGACACACTGCCTACATCAAAATTGGTATGAAAACATATGGAAAATCTGACAACGTACCACAGTGCAGTTAATTATTAATCACAGCACCTCAGCTATTTCACTCCTTTACCTTTTTTCAAAAAAGGAGGGAGGGAAAGAACAATCGTATTAAGGACTAATCATCAGCCCTGTTTTTCTTCGTTTTTTGTGGAAACCAGGATCACATTAACACATTTTAAAATTGTTAGCACCATTCAGCGACGCAAATTCCACACCCCTGGGGCCGTCACAAGTCCCCAGTTCCTCTCCCGAGATCACAGGCTGCTCAGCAGTCTAAGTACTATAGAATCCTAATGCACAACATGACAGAGAGGGATTGTACACCGAAGGGACAAAATGTACCTTCCCTTTGCACTGTGTGTTTTGTGCTTCCGCCTGACTCACAAAGTTCTGCTTGCCACCAGCGCCGCCATTTTGTCTTCCTGTAGAGCACTCTTATTTATTTCCCCATTGATAGCAACTCACGCACTTTAGTGGCCTTCTGATTTTGGGAGGTGAGAGTCCATTTTGCCTCCTCTCCCCTTGCTGCCTAAAGCTCATTTAAAAAGGTAAAGGGACCTCTGACCATTAGGTCCAGTCGTGGCCGACTCTGGGGTTGCGGTGCTCATCTCGCTTTATTGGCCAAGGGAACTGTACAGCTTCTAGTTCATGTGGCCAGCAGTGCACAGAAGCACCGTTTACCTTCCCGCCGGAGCGGTACCTATTTATCTACTTGCACTTTGACGTGCTTTCGAACTGCTAGGTTGGCAGGAGCAGGGACCGAGCAACGGGAGCTCACCCCGCTGCGGGGATTCGAACCGCCGACTTTCTGATCGGCAAGTCCTAGGCTCTGTGGTTTAACCCACAGCGCCACCCGCATCCAAAGCTCATTTACTTCATCTTATAAAACTTGATGGGAGATATTAGCAACTGTATCTGCTCCCAATTGCACAGTCAGCTTTGATTTCTTTATCCCATTAGAATACGAGGCAGGAGTGTGACCTACGTGGAGCTAAAGAACAAATCTTATTATGGCGGATGGTTGGGTGCATGGAAGTAGGACAGACATTATCTGCTCACATGCATACTTCCCAGCCTTCTGGGATGCCTGCTGGCCGACACTATTCCATCTATGGTTGGGAGCAGTTTCTTGCCCCTGCGAGCACTTTTAACAGCAGTAAATTAGCTCATGTTCTTACACAGAGCCTAATTTTTTTACTGTAAACGCCTCAGGACTGGTAGTTATTTCTGCTTAAATATAACACCCTCCTGAGCATTTCAGCTTCCAATCAGGCATGGAACCTGGACAAGCAATGCAGATACCTTGATGAAGTTGAGGGTTCAGATCTGGCCAGTGCATCAATATGAGGCCACCTGAGAGAAGGTGGCATAATGATAATAATAAGCAGAGCCATCACCTTGCCAACAAAGGTCTGTATAGTTAAAGCTATGGTTTTCCCAGTAGTGATGTATGGAAGTGAGAGCTGGACCATAAAGAAGGCTGATCGCCGAAGAATTGATGCTTTTGAATTCTGGTGCTGGAGGAGACTCTTGAGAGTCCTATGGACTGCAAGAAGATCAAACCGATCCATTCTGAAGGAAATCAGCCCTGAGTGCTCACTGGAAGGACAGATCGTGAAGCTGAGGCTCCAATACTTTGGCCACCTCATGAGAAGAGAAGACTCCCTGGAAAAGACCCTGATGTTGGGAAAGATGAAGGGCGTGCCTGGCGTGCTCTGGTCCAGGGGGTCACGAAGAGTCGGACACGACTAAATGACTAAACAACAACAACAACGATAATAATCTCAAATTATTTTAACTTCCTAGAGATTTATTGCTCAACAACCAACTTGGCTTGGGAAATTGTGGAGTCACCCTGTGACTGGACAGGCCCAAGTGGGAAAGGTCCTAGATCAGAATGTAGACACAATCAATGGAGATAACGTGCAACACCCTGGAGAAAGCAGCCAACTAGAAAACCTCCCTTAGTGTATCTCAAAAGGTTTTCAACCTTTTTGTGTCCACAGCTCCCTTGACCAACTACATTCTTTCTGTGGCACCCATGTGGGGCTCCAGAGCCCAGTTATGCCACCCCTCGCCAGCAGAGCTGGCAGTCTCTCGCCCTTTTCCAAACACCCACCCTTGTGGAGTGTTCCCTCAGCCTCCTCTCCTCTCTTATTGGGAGTCCTCTGGGCAGCCGCAGCTGTCACCGCTGGTCTCTGAGCACCCAACGGGTACCATTCATCAGCCCACGGGTACCATTCGCCTTGGGGAGTTTGAAGCCAGGGCTGCTGCAACAGACAGCTGTGCAAGCCTTTGGGAGGCAGAAGGCATCAGAGAAGGGAGGGAAAGAAAGAGGAAAAGAGGCCAGTGTTGCCCTCGGCACCCTTTACCATCATTCAAGGCACCCCAGGGTGCCACACGGCACACTGGTTGAAAACCGCTGGTGTATCTCATTAGTGTTTTTGGCTTGAGTAAAAAGGTAAAGGGACCCCTGACCATTAGGTCCAGTCGTGGCCGACTCTGGGGTTGCAGAGCTCATCTCGCTTTATTGGCCGAGGGAGCCGGCATACAGCTTCCGGGTCATGTGGCCAGCATGACTAAGCCGCTTCTGGCGAACCAGAGCAGTGCACAGAAACGCCGTTTACCCCCCGGGCAGAGCGCCCCCACAGCACCCCCTTCCCCCGACACTGGGGTCATCCCCCCAATATATCACTTAAAGGAAAACTGACCCCTGACCATTAGGTCCAGTCATGACTGACTCTGGGTTTGCGGCGCGCATCTCGTTTTATTGGCCAAGGGAGCTGGCGTACAGCTTCCGGGTCATGTGGCCAGCAAACCAGAGCAGCGCACGGAAATGCCGTTTACCTTCCCGCCGGAGCGGTACCTATCTATCTACTTGCACTTGATGTGCTTTCGAACTGCTAGGTTGGCAGCAGCAGGGACCGAGCAACAGGAGCTCACCCCATTGTGGGGATTCGAACCGCCGACCCTCTGATCGGCAAGTTCTAGGCTCTGTGGTTTAACCCACAGCACCACCCACGTCCCTTGAAGTACCTTTTCAGTTAAGATACGCTGCTTTAAAAACATTCAGAACACCTATCAGGAGTGAACACAGACCAATGACACCAAAAGGTATGGGAAACTGCCCTACTAGAAAACTTAAACAAACTTAAATGAGCATGGGGACAAGCAAAGTAGGATACAGTGGTACCTCGGGTTACAGACGCTTCAGATTACAGACTCTGCTAACCCAAAAATAGTACCTCGGGTTAAGAACTTTGCTTTAGGATGAGTACAGAAATCATGCTCTGGCGGCGCAGCAGCAGCGGGAGGCCCCATTAGCTAAAGTGGTGCTTCAGGTTAAGAACAGCTTCAGGATAAGAACGGACCTCCAGAATGAATTAAGTTCTTAACCCGAGGTACCACTGTATATAAGCAAAGGTTATATCCAGACCTACTCCCTCCCTTTGCAGATAGGACGCAGATTCTCGTATCATTACTGGCTCAAAGTCAAGCTATTTCACCAAGCATTTTTCCCCCTTTTTTGCCCAGAATGTATGTATCATGGCATGTCAAGAGACCGTGTGGTGGTGCCAGTTGTATGTACTGGTGCCCCCAAAGTGATCCCTAAAGAGAAGCTAAAGAGGTGATCACCTTAGGGCCACCAAATTTCTGAAAGGGTTTCAATATTTCGTGGTGAAAGGCCCATTGAAAACATGAGAAAAGAGTTCATTCCAAAGCAAAGTATATAACAAGAGTCCATATGGCTACATTTGGCAACACTGCTTAATTTTCCAAGTGAATAAGGTGTGAGGGAAGAATTGTGTGGGTCTGTTGTCATTTCAGAGATTAGTTCCATTGGAAAACTGCAAACACACACACCTAGTGCATATAAATTACAACAGGTCATTTTTCATTCTTACGGAAAAGGCCAAGAAAAACCAGAAATCCAAAGTCAAAAGGAAAAAAAAATAGTGTTTTATTAACTACCACACTGTTATAATACATTTTAAACGTACAATAAGGTAGCCTTTAAATTTGAGGTGGTTTGAACAAATAAACAGATTCCCAAATGTTTGTAAATAGTGAACAGGTGTTAATTATTGTTCTTTTCCTTTTCCTTGTAAAATGGGTAGCGCACTTACAGACTGGCTATGCAAATTATGTGTGTACATTTTTTTTCTATTATTGAAAATATAAACAGTAATTAAAAAATAAAAAAGAATTCAGCGTAATAAAAAACATATATGTTTATCACTTAAATGTACTGGATACATACAATTTAAGGAAGAAGCATAAAGGAAAGATGTGGACATTTAAATGTAGAGCTAACCAAAAGCTTGGCAGAAGAAAGCATTGTAAAAACCCTTATTTCACTATTGACTAATATTAATATAGTTTGGAGTATTGTCCCTGTAGGACTGATTTCTATTATTTGCATATGTTTGTTTTTTAACTGGAAATTTACATGATGGCTTTTAAGGCCCTGGCAGACAGATGTTTTTAGAGACAAGATTAGATAAAAACCAATGTTGAAACGGACACCCCTTAGTTTTTGGTCCTCCAATATTCAAGAAAAGGGCACCTTTAATTTTTGCTTCACCACCCAAAATGATGCAACCTATTTTCTTTTAAGCCTTTGAATAATTTTAAATATTGGTTATATTGTCCAAATTAGTTACTGAAAGAATATTAACAATACATTATTTTGGCAAAATTAAACCTTTAAACATGGCTTTTCAACAGGATTTAAAAGGTAACTATCCCTAGAGTTCCATGTTAAAATGTACTTCTCAAAATCTTACGAGAGTTATGCTTAAAATATTGTACATAGTTAACCTAATTAAAATAATTAGCTTCAAAATGACAACTTGATGAGCTAAGTAAAGCCTATACAATGAAACATTTGCTTGGAAACTTGATTTGTCAGTTATGCATAATAAAAATTCCAGTCATCAAGAAAATTACAAAATTTCTTTCTTTATCATAACATGATTTCTTTCACCAATCAACTTTTATCTTACAATAGATAAATACCAACATGTTCTCATTTTTACACTAAACCACAAAGGATTGATGCATTTGATTAGACTACCATTTCCATCGTTAAATTTTTTTTTTATACAAGTTGGTAAAATTTAATCTCTTCTAGATTCCAAAAGTACCTACAAAACCCATGCAATTTTACCATTTTAATATACTATGGAATATCATACAAAGTAAGGCATTTCAGTGTCATGTATAACCAAGTTACTGTCAATCCAAAAATTTTTGCACATCAATAAAAAGATATCTAAGAACTTAGGAACAATATTCTTCTCACTACTGTATAAAAATAACCACAATTAATAGGTATCTTGTGTAATATTTATTCCATTGTCTCGTTTCCAGAAACAGTAACAAGCTGTAAAGGTATTTCAGCGTTGGTAAGAATATCTTGATTGCTGGTGCCAGAAGTATTAACAGTCCCTATCCCTGAAACAGAACCTTGTTGAATATTAGCAAGGATAAGTGTTGTTCCGCCCGCAGTAATCAAAGTATCCTCCGGCGTTGCTTCTACCGAGGCCAGCACTGTACTGCTAGCGTGAATAGCCTTTTTATTTTGATGCGTTTTAATATGTTTGGCAAGATGGTCACTTCTCATGAAGCGCTTTGAACATTCTGGACAGACGAACTTCTTTTCACCTGTTGAAAACATAAAAGTCAGAAGCTAACACACAAAATAACGTCGAGCACATTGTAGCCAAAAAGCTCCAGCTTATTTCAGAACAGATTTGCTTCTTGGGTTGAAAACTGTGCACCGATTTAAATGCACTGTTGCGAAAAGGAAGCGACGGTAGGCTAAATTTTAACAGGCAGTCAGATGTTAGCAGCAGTGCTTACAAGCCATATTTTAATCTGGATTGGTGTTTTGCTCTCCCTCCCCATCCCTGCTGACAGGTGCGAGTCACACAGAGTAAGCGAAGTGAACTCTTTATTTGAAAAACAGGATCTGCACAGGGGTGCCAGGTCTCGCCCCATGAGGCAGTTGTGTAGACTGAGGGTCCTGCCTTCCCAAAATCTGCCTAAGTTCCCTCTTCTCCAGGGTTTTCCCTAAGCAATCTGAGATGGTGCTTGCATGACGCTAATTTATCCTCCGCCCTCTTCATGCCTCTCCTGGTTCTGGGACACTAGCAGGGACGGGAGCTTGTCACAGCAGCAAGAGGAGGCACATGTGCCTCTTCACCAGCCAGACTCATCTCTGCCTCTTGGCCTCCCTCTTCCCACTTTCCTGTTTCAGCTTCTGCCTCTAATTCCGGACTGCTCTCTGCCACAGACTCCCCCTGCTCACTAAGCCCTGTTATCACTCCAGCTTCCGACACCTCCTCCTCCCAGACTTCTCCCTCTGACCACTCATGGTCATCCCAATCCCCTGGGACTCTGAGCCGTCTTCCCTTGGGGTTCCCCAGAGGGTTCCTTCACACCATTCCTCTGCATCCAACCAGTCCACGATATCCGCGCCCTCAAAAGGAGTGCGCAAACAAACAATTATAAAGACGCCAAACGTTGGTAACCTGTATGTGTCCTCCTGTGCCGCTGTAACTCATCGCTGCGGGTAAACCTTTTCCCACAGAACATCCAAGTACAAATGAACGGACGCTCTCCAGAATGCCAGCGAAGGTGAGCTCTCAGGTGCGATGTCTTCCCGTACACTTTCCCGCAACCAGGTATGTGACAGATGTGCTGTTTCTTCTTCCCCAGATTGGTGCCTCTGTTAAAATACGAACCGACACAAAAGTTCCTCAGCACAGGCAGACGCATAGGGACAGTTTGCTGAAGTGTAAAGAGGCGCATTCCAAACATCTTGGTACACACATTTACAGGGATCAATGGCTCAGAAGCCGCAGGAGCTGTCGCCGCTGAAACCGAGAATCGTAACACAAGCCACACCCCTCAGTCAGTCATTTGTCCGCTCGCACTGAAAAGTACCAGAAGCATGCATTCCCCACAGCTACAGGTGCTGAAATTAATGAGCTCCCTCACTTTTGCCTCATTTATTTTAAAGACATTTACCACGCGGGAAGTCAAGAAGTGCGTACCTGCCACCCCCTTCTTTACAATTAGGACAGGTGCAAGCGACTCTTCGCAATCTTTTCCCTTCTTGATGTGGCTGGTCCCCTTCCTCGTCCACCACCTGCACTCTCAAATGTGTCAGATCATTGGTATTCAGTGTAGAATCACCACCAAGCTGCCATTCTTCTGGATCAGGCTCCTCTTCTTTAATCCTGATATCTAAGGAGAAAAAACACAGGGATTAGTTATCTGGCCTATTAAAAACCAAAGGAAGCAACACATAATGATCTCATCCTTTAACGTACTTAGCACTATGTGCAAGCCAGTTAAAAAGTCAGGTGCTTTTACTACCTGCCATTGTTATGGCTATCCATACCCCTGTTGCCCAGTCTGCATTTAAGAGTCACGATGATGAGCCACAGGTTTCAGATCACCAATACGGAGAAGTTTCACAACACCATTAAAAGTTCTTTCTGACGGGGGGAGGAAATACATGCTATATATGCACACCGTATTTGACTTGCTATAAAGGTTATTAAGGTAAAGGTAAAGGTACCCCTGCCCGTAAGGGCCAGTCTTGACAGACTCTGGGGTTGTGCGCCCATCTCACTCAAGAAGCCGGGGGCCAGCGCTGTCCGGAGACACTTCCGGGTCACGTGGCCAGCGTGACAAAGCTGCATCTGGCGAGCCAGCGCAGCACACGGAAACACTGTTTACCTTCCCGCCAGTAAGCGGTCCCTATTTATCTACTTGCACCCGGGGGTGCTTTCGAACTGCTAGGTTGGCAGGCGCTGGGACCGAGCAGCGGGAGCGCACCCCGCCACGGGGATTCGAACCGCCGACCTTTCGATCGGCAAGCCCTAGGCGCTGAGGCTTTTACCCACAGCTCCACCCGCGTCCCCTATAAAGGTTATTAAGCCACTCAATATGAAATTATCAGGGAAAAAACTGTTAATTATTTGCACGTAATTGCCTTTTGTTGAAAGCAGAATGGAAATTCAAAAAGGCCGAAAGGAAGTTTCAAGAATGCTTGTTAAAAACAACCCTGAAAATTGCGCTTTGCAACATCTATGGGATGTGAACACCACTGAAGTGGGACTGTCTCTGCCCAAACAGCTGTTTTATACAACACGGCATTTCAAAAGTACACCATTTCAAATTGACTGACGTTATGCAAGCAAAATCACACACTGCAGATATCCTGAAATTAGATCGAAGAAGTCGTCTTGAACCAGTACTTACAGCAGCAAGGATTTCTGGGCTCCAGGGAGCAGCGTTAGAAACTCAATAAGCTAGGTGCCAAATGGCTCCTTAAACCAAGGTTGCAGTCACCAAAACAGTATGTCTAGTTAACATTTTTGGGCAAGACGGCAAATACTTTTCAATGACTGTGATTGGTTATCAGTTAAACATCTGGCTAGTTCAGATGACAACCTTGAGCTAGCTTAAGAATTTTGAGAACTTAAAGAAGAAAAGTCACTTGATCCAGGGACAGTCCACATATATATTGGCCTATTCCCATCTCTTTTTCTTAATGGTGACACGGACCATACATAATGTAAGAATATTCACAACTGTGAGCAGGGCAGGGGGAGCAGTAAGTGAAGACAAGCTACAACAATTAACTGCAACGCTCACTGCTCCTGCTCAGGCTGCACAGAAAAAGCATTTTGGTTCCTGAAATTCATTCCAATTGTGCAGATAAAATACAACTGATAGAATTCTACAGGATGGGGTATTAGTGTGTGAAAACAAGTCAAGATCCAATGAACCCCCCCAGGCATGCACCTCCAGTTGGTGGTGCCCAGGCATCTTCACTTGGTTGCAAGTGGCAGACAGTCAGTTGCAAAATGCTCCTGGCGCCTGGCTAATTTCTAACACTGCTAGGGAGAGCAGGGAAATGCCAGAAGCCAAGCTAGCTAAGTATGAAATCGTTACTTCCTGGGAAGATACGGCCAAAGCAAAGCTGCCTCTATGGTTGTAGCACACACACTCGTAAAAGAAAGGGCAACTCGCATGCGTGCAAAGTTTGCTCCTTGCTTCCTATATACTTCTTGTGCCTGGTATTTTCTGTTTAGCACCTGTTTCAATTCTTCCCTGCTAACTGAAGATTCAGAACGATGTTAAACCCCAGCTTAAGGCTTTATCAATGATGACTGTGGGGTTGAGCTCTACTTCTATCATGACTCTGCACTGTGGAGTTGGGGAAGAAGTGAAGATTGAACTAATGCCCATCCAATCCACGACAAAGCCAAACATGGGAAAGTTATGCTGTTGTTACTCCTAACGAAGAACAATAATGTAGATGCCAGTAGCAGGTTTTCGGTTGTGACAATGCCTAGATTTTTCAACCCAAAAGGCTTTTTAAAATCTCACTGACAAACCCAGGCTGTTCCCCTTACTTGCATTTATAAGCAGTAAGATAGCCATGAGACTATTTTTTGTCTATTACCAATCATATTTACCACTAGCCTCAGATGCAGCTTCCTTGATAATGCACTCTCTGCCATTAAATGTCAGTTGCTTAGTAAGTTACTTTCTGCAACTCAAAGCTGCTGAAAGTTTGAAAAGCACTTAGAAATAAAAATCATCCTAAGAGTACTGCTAATTTATGGTACCATTTGCTAGCAAATGGCCCGCAAATGGAATTCCAAGAAGAAAAATTACAAACTGACAAGAAACCAAGAAATATAGCAGCAATAATTTTGGGGAGGGGCGAGAGGTAATATAATTGTTACAGGCATTTGCTTGGTTAACATATGGCAAACGGGTTCACTTCAATCTCTTACCTAGAGATGCAACCAGTGCTAATCATCTTCCTGTTTGTATCTTTGGTTTTGAAACCAAAACTTCTAGATATGGTTCAAAAATCAGATACCTGGGCTGTTTCTTCTGCAGTGCAATTCTATATACTGAGAAGGAAGTTCCATTTTATTCAATGGGGATTAACTACCAGAGAAGAGTGTACTAAATTGCAGTCTTAGATGTGGCAAGAGAAGTCCTCATGTAGGCACCTAAAGTGTGCTAGTTTCTGATTTTCTCTTCGTGGGACACTTCCTCACAAGACATTGCATTTCGAACATGGCCAAAGAAAGCAAAGAATGCTTGCTCTATCTCCTGAATTTGCCTTAACGCCAGGTACAAACTACTGATATATGGCCACTCCCCCATAACCCCGTAAATAAAGGGAAAGACGTAATGTGTCTTGTTCCATTTATCGTTTGAAATATAAGAGTGGTTCAGATAAGCCGTAGCCCAATAAAAGTTAAAAGTATTGGTCAGGGGAAGAGATAAAGCAGGTTTCAAACTAGAGCAATTAGGTAAAATTGCCATTTGCTCCTATGCAAGTGGGTGCAGAAATACTATTCTAGAGGCAAAAATTCACTTTCCTTCCTCAATTTGTTAAATATTATTAAGAAAATTCTGGAGATGCACTATTGGTGCGGGCAAACAACTGGGACCCAAAATATAGCAATCCTATGCACACACCAGGCTTCTGAAACTTATCTTCTGACTGCAGCTGTTTGTTTGTGCTGATTCAAATAACGAGAAGGAAGACCTGAAGTTTCAGGGGTGGTTTTTCAGATGCCACGGAAGTGTAAAGAGAGGCTCATCCTGTGTGGCTCGAAATCCGCTTGCACAACAAACATCTGTACATTTATCACATACTACTGCCACGCTCATTTATTTCACAGTTTATACCTTGGGGGTCAAGGCAAATCCAGGAGATAAGAGCAGCCATTCTTTAAAACTTCATTGCTTTATTTGGCCAGGGTCCCAAAGTATGCATGCACTGAAGTTTCCCATGGGACCAGAACAGAATGTAGCATGTTGGGAGGGGCTATAGAGGCAAGGGGAAAACCAGCAACTACTGTGGAAGCATCTCGGAGGCATATATGAACCTTGCCATTTATTTCACCTTCTGAGCTGTCCATTCATTCATTCATTTATTTAAGGCTAGATCTTTCAATCACTAGTAAAAGTTGTGCTTCTCAGAAGGTAGAACTTGCAAGTGATGTAGACGGAAACAGGCAACGCGAAGTCTAGTGCTGCTCCTTGTGCCTATCAAGCCGTTTTCTTGCTCGGCCAGCCTGCGCAGACTTCTGAGTCACCCCTTTGCTTTACAGAGAATCCTTCTGGTAAAGTTTAGCCTTACTGCTGTTATCTCGTGGCCTTATGATGTCTAGGCTCAGATTTTTCAAAAGATTAAACTGAAAGGAGAATTTCACTAGGTGTTGCTTATTTTCATAGTGCTGCAGAGATCCTGTCAAACGATTCCCTCCATACCTTACTCTTAAAGGTACTGGTACTCTCTTTAGTTTGGACCCGGCAATGCTACACATCTTGGGCTCCCTGTTCATGTTGCTCTGTTGCCTATGCACTACCTAGAAATAGCTCAAAGCCACAGCAGTACCTAGGCCCCGTATAAGCCCAACTTTGAATATAGCCTTTTTTTCTAGCCTTATGTCTCTACTAATTATTGTAGCCCTTTAGCACTATTTTTTAATAATTAAAACAGGCCCCCAAATAATAATCACTTCCTACCATGCCAAATGGGCTCTTCACATTTTGCTTTCTGCATTTGAGGGCAACTCCTAAAAAATTTAGGGCTGTATTCACTTACAAATCCTAGATAGATGTAAGACAGAGGAGTTTAGTGAATAGGTGGGTGCAGCAGGTTCAGACCTATAGGTACATCTATAGCATAACTGATAGAATTGTGTTAGTCTTGAGAAAATAAAGACAATTTGAAATTAAACAAAACACTGTATATTTTTAAACAGTCCCTATTCCGTGGAAGTAGGAGCCATACTTGTGAGGTTCTAAATCACAGAAATTTCCAAATCCAGAACTGGGAAACAGATGGCAAATCAGGGAAACCTATGCAAAAGTCCATGCAAGTGACTACTGCTTTGAATTAAGCATTCTAAGCATTGAACTGAACATTTATACCTTTCCAGGGTTAGTTTGGTCAACAACTGAGCAAGTACTTTAGATAATTAACTATGATTGTATGACCCTTAACTGGGCAGGATGGGAAGGAAGGAAGCTACGGTTGGTGACAATGTTTACCCTCGTCAATGGAAGTTGAACCAAGACTTGACAATCATGGCTGATTTAAGCTAGGCTGTTCACAAGACCACCAACAATTTAGTACAGTAATGCTTCCTTTGATTGGCTAAAGGCAGCCAAGAACTCTTTCCTATCAATAATATAGTGTCTCCTGATAGCCCGTTATCTCAGCTCATTTCTGGAAAAAGACCACACCAATAGCTTATGGTGTTTGATCCAAGACTGGCACAGAAGCACCCATACTTGCTACTGGAGGAGCTGTTAGCATAAGGGGAGAAAAGTGCCCCACTTATGCTAGCGTTAGGGGCTGCACAGTATTACAGTCTTGATCAAAGGATTGATTTCAATGAGTCTGATCTGCTACAGAGGATTTTTGACTATCCCCCCACCCGTGCAACCTAAAGGGTTGGAGGACTCTCCAGAGCAACATGGGAGGTGATGCTCAGGGCTGCAAGAGAAATCAATGAAAATTATTTCCTCCAACTTCCTCAAGTGCAAGCCTACTCTGGATTGGAGATCCTTCTGTGACTGGAATAAGGCCTTCGATTTTTTTCGAAAGGGCACATCTGGATCCAACCCAATGTGCACATTTCATTCTTAAGATAGATCAAAGAATGAGACAGTTTGCAATTCTTTCCACTTGTTGTTTTTACCCTGATTAGAGTTCTGGTTAGAGGGACGCGGGTGGCGCTGTGGGTTAAACCACAGAGCCTAGGACTTGCCGATCAGAAGATCGGCGGTTCAAATCCCCGCAACGGGGTGCGCTCCTGTTGCTCGGTCCCTGCTCCTGCCAATCTAGCAGTTCGAAAGCACGTCAAAGTGCAAGTAGATAAATAGGTACCGCTCTGGCGGGAAGGTAAACGGCGTTTCCGTGCCCTGCTCTGGTTCGCCAGAAGTGGCTTAGTCATGCTGGCCACATGACCCAGAAGCTGTACGCCGGCTCCCTCGGCCAGTAAAGCAAGATGAGCGCTACATCCCCAGAGTCGGCCACGACTAGACCTAATGGTCAGGGGTCCCTTTACCTTTACCTAGAGTTCTCGTTTCAATTTTCCACCCAGAAACAGCTCTATTATTGCCTGCTATTGCTCCAGGAATGCATACTTACACAGGACAATAATCAAGCAAACAGCAACGTGCAAAGGGGTAGGGAAGAGATTAACATTTCATTTGTAGAAAAATTATTTACACCACTAATAAGTTTGGGTTTGCTTAGTTCTTGTCTCTATACTAGTGCTGGGGGACACCAACATGGCACGGGGGGCACACTAACCAAGGCCTTTCCTTGTGCCCACAGCATCCCTTTCTTGTGCCCCTTCAAATCTGCTGTCTCAGTCACAGGTACGCTTTTGCTCTTCACCTGTGATGTCCCCTCCCCTCCAAAACATCCCTTATGCCACAATACAATTAGGCTTGAAAGGAGCCTTCTTTCCCTTGCCTTCTCTTGCACACACCTCTGTTCAAAACGCCCCCCCCATGCCAAATAATTCTCTTGAAATAAGCATTTTATTGGTTGCAATGGGCTTTATAAAAACCTAATTGTTGCAGTGGGACATCTTCCTGGAGTTTACAAAGTCCTGCAAGTTGCACTCTGCAGGACATTCACTTCCCATTAGGTCTGAAAAAAGCTAAAATACTTTGTTCAAATCTAACTGCCAGGAGTTGGGGGGGAGAGGGAAAGAGCATGTGGCACGCATGCCAGCATTACTGTGGGGTGAGCATGTCTGTGCCGCTGCAGTGCGTATGCGTGTTTGGTGCCCACGGCAGTTTCTTAGGTTTCCTGCTACATCGCACCAGGGAGATCATCCTTATTCTTTATTTTGAACTTCGTTTTCAAAGCAGTTAATGCAATATGGAAAGGAATGACCACATTTCCCAACAACCACTTAATGAGGCTCTTTGTTTTCACTACCCAAAAAAAGAGGTGGCTCTGACATAAAACACTACTAAATCTAGTACAGTTGTTAAAGAAAACACTATGGCCTATCCTCGTAACTGCAGCTGGTTTATATGGCAAAGGGATATCTAACATTAACTCAGCTCTGAACTTCCATCCGTAAATGATCTAAGTGTTTTACCGATATATGTTTGCTATGCACCTGCAGAGAATTCCAAATTCTACCTATCTGTGCATATCCAGGCCAATAGCTATGCTGTTAGGTGGAATTCAGAAGAAACGGCTTTAACTTAAGTGCATGCAAGGGCTGGAATATGCCCAGTGGTTAGCTTGTTTTAACTTTCCTTATATAAACGAATGGCTTTGTAACATTCTGCAGAGTTTCGAAAGTGGTTTGCCATTTGGCATTGGGGGTGGGCTGCTAATTTAGAAACACAAGCCTGGGTTCCACTGGACATGTCTTTGGATCCTGGCTACTATTTACATATGCAAGGTAAAACAAGAGCCACAAATCAACTAGGGGTTCATTTCTTCGTATTTAACGATCTTCAGCCTCTAACTGAATTCTCAAGGGGGTATGAGTTATGTAAGCCATGCATTAGGTCTCTCGGTTTGTAAGGTTACTGAGAATTTGTACAGTATTAATTTCTCTGGGTTGTATCTAATTGTGTCGTGGGAGGAGTAAGAGCCTTTGACCTAGCAGAGACCCCAGTGAACAGAAGGGGATGGCAAACTACAGTGGTACCTCGGGTTACATACGCTTCAGGTTACATACACTTCAGGTTACAGACTCCGCTAACCCAGAAATAGTGCTTCAGGTTAAGAACTTTGCTTCAGGATGAGAACAGAAATCCGGCGGCAGCAGGAGGCCCCATTAGCTAAAGTGGTGCTTCAGGTTAAGAACAGTTTCAGGTTAAGTACGGACCTCCGGAACGAATTAAGTACTTAACCTGAGGTACCACTGTATACCAATTTCTCCTTCAGTCTTCCAAATCACCTTCCTCTAATCCCCCCCCAAAGCAAATTTGGGAGAGGGCACAGAAGCTGAAGGGAAGAGGAAAAGAGAACTGGTAAATGAATCCCCTCCTTCTATTAGCTTCTCAAACTTGGGTCTGCAGCTGTTTTTGGACTACAACTCCCAGCATCCCTAGCTAGCGGAACCAACGGTCAGGGATGACGGGAGTTGTAGTCCAACAACAGCTTCAGACCCAAGTCTGAGAAACACGGCAATTAGCAAAAACATTCACTGGATGGAGAGGAACGAATAGATTCCACTCTTCAACTGCAAGAGAATTGTCTCTCTGCTTATCAAATTGGAATGTCAGTGGCACTGGCAAGAGTAATTCATTTGCTCCCACTCTTAACCCAAATTATTTTGCCGCTGTACTAAAAACCAAGAAACTGAATTGTACTTTTGTCAAAACTCAAACCTTCGATCAGTAAATGAACCCATTAACCATCAGTATTTCCTTCTGGATTTAACACCTTCTTCCTTGTACAATATTGCACATTCTTTGGATTCAAAATTTACACTACAATTTGCATTGCTCTTGCTTAATGTAGTACTGTCGACGGAAAAAAACTGCAGTCTGAAGCCATGCTTCAAAATTTGCATATAGGCTCTGGTACAAGTTTTGGCCTAAGTGTTCTGTAAAAGCCAGCAACAAGTATTGCAAAGTTTGAGTCTCAGCAACTCTTCTGATATCAGGCTCATTTTCAAAACACGTCGAAGTTGCTCCACAAATCAGCAGAGCAGCTAAGTTATATGGCAGATGCTAAACGGGATACAAAATAGCATCATTTGTATTGTTTAGCCCAACTTAGCATCTTCATCCCTCAAAACTTGTTGAAGGTTTTTTGAAACATGGCCTCTGTACCACAAGCCAACGAACAACTGACCTTATCCGTGTTGTCTTGCCATTGTTATAGAGCTATTAAAAGGTACTTCATACAATTAGATTTACAATGGTACCTCGGGTTAAGTACTTAATTCGTTCCGGGGGTTTGTACTTAACCTGCAGCTGTTCTTAACCTGAAGCACCACTTTAGCTAACGGGGCCTCCTGCTGCCGCCGCGCCGCCAGAGCACGATTTTTGTTCTCATCCTGAAGCAAAGTTCTTAACCCGAGGTACTATTTCTGGGTTAGCGGAGTCTGTAACCTGAGGCGTACAGCATGGGAGGCATTCAATTATATTCACTGGTGGGAAAAATGGTACTTGCAGTTTCTCTTCTTCCCCCTCCAGCCCCCACTGGTCCCCCATAACATCTTACAGAGGGTTCCTCCACTCCTCTGGAGAAAGCCTGGAGCATCAGCAGAAGCCCACTCACATTCATGTTGCATCTCATCTCTGACATTTATAATCATTTGAAACATAAAGTTCAGAAAAATGAATTTCAGACATCGCGGACAGCGATATAACCAGTTTAAGGAGGACAAACTAGAACTTGACATTTCAGAAAGTGAACTATTCCCAGCTGTTGCAAAAGTATTTCTTGGGGAAATAGAAGCACATAGTCTTGTATACTTCCATGAACCCCCCAAAAATATTGTGAACGTTTATCAATGTTAAAAGCATTAAAGGGACTAGTTTCACAAAGACGCGTTATAATGATATAAATACCTGCAGGACTGTCGGCATTTTCTCCTGAGTGCAGCTGAATGCCACCAGAATCTATGGAATTTATTGTAACTGTCTGTAGATTTGGCAACTGAGCAGTACTTAGGCTAACAGGAGTCGAAGTCAAGCCCCCGCTTGCTGCAACTTGACCCAGAGTGAGCGTCTGCACAGGGGTCAATGTTATTTGTTGGCCAGGGGCATTCTGCAGCTGCAAGTTCTGCAAGTTCTGCACTCCTTGCACTTGAAACGTCTGCCAGGTTATCTGCCCGGATGGGGTCACTGTCTGCGCCTGGATTAAAAACGTCCCAGGGTTCAACTGAAGCTGAAGATTCTGCAAAGCCTGTTGCGATATACCTTGGCCAGCTTGCACCCCGTGGATTGTCTGCTGCGCAATACCTTGTACAATTTGGGCTTGACTGGTTGTTTGCTGAGACTCCTGAAGCTGTATGTGCTGCACAATAGGCTGTGCTGTGGAGACCTGAATATTCTGAGCCTGTGTCTCTTCCGAGACAGATGTTTGGATATAATTTCCCTGAAGATCAGAACTGTGTACTTGCCCAGTATTAGTAGACAGGCTGTTTGCATTCTGCTCCAATATACTGGTACTGTCTATAGTTACAGGCAGTTGTGATGAAGAAGATGTTGGCACAAATAAGTCTGTATCGGTGGTGGTTTCCGTCATTTCAGGAGAAACCTGCTCAGCAGTCCTATCAGAAGTGTCCGAACTATCCATCGCCTGTGAAGTACTTATCAAATGCCCGTCGGCGTTAATGCCTGCAGTCATGGTTTGAGAACCACTTAGTCCCAGAGAATCTAAATCAACACTATTGATGGGAACAAAAGCAATATTTCCCGGCAGTCCAAGAGGAACGTTAGCAACTACCTGTGCTTGCCCAGGGAAAGACGAACTGCCAATGGTAACCCCTTGGACTTGGCCAGTCTGTGACAATATATTCTGAATATTACTAGAAGATGTTCCAGAGGCAATGATGGTTTGATTGGAGCCAGGAATGATTTGAATTTGACCGGTTTCTTGATTTACACTACCGTTGTCAGAAGAGGCTGCAAAACCAAGCTGAACTTGCTGGCCATCAGCTGTCTGAATCTGGGGTATTACTTGATACTGGACATTGGGCACTGCGCCGTTTGACGAATCCGATCCAGATGCAACAGAAAATATCTGTTGATTCTGCAAACTCTGTAGGGGAAGAACATATTGCCCACTTGAAGTTACTGTGGCGGTCCCCGGGATCTGTACTATATTGCCAGCTTCATCTTTGATAGTTGTTGGCGTAGCAGACAGCACCTCCCATCTATTTGGAGTTCCTGCTAACTGTACAGATGACAAATCCCCTGCCTGAAGAGAAGCAAAAAGAACAGAAAATCAAGACATGTAGATTTTACATGTTAGATTACATACAAACTGTAAATCAATACATTGCAAATATACATGCGATTTACAACTTCCATGCAACCTGGACTTAAATGCACTTAGAACTAATTTACCTCAACAGGCCTGAACACACACAGCTCTGTGCTGCATTGTGGCCTTTACCTACCATTTTGACATACTAGACATACTAGACATCAGTCTAGTACACTGAAGGTTAATCGCCAGACAATCAACGGTTGAAAAACATCAAGAAACACACGTCAAGTATTTTATCTTTTCGACACCGGATCTTTCAATGCTAATTCGTTATGCTGATCTTTGATAAAAAACCATTCTAACAATTAAAGTCCCCGCCGTACTCCAGTAAATGTGTCATGTATGAATTTTAGGTTGGCTGCTATGACAGTTACACAAATATACATACATACACACAGAGAGAATTCAGTTCCCATGGTCAACAGCATATTTTGCATGTATACAGTATTTCCCCTTTTCTGTCCTCCAGCCACACCTCTTTGAACTGAGCTGGATGCCCCTCTACAGAGCCCTTAGAGTCAAGGGCTACACAAAAAGAACTAATAAATATAATTGATCCAAATAGGGAAAGGCCTTTTATAATATACTCGACTAAGAAACAATGAGTAAGTGTTGAAATTTTGATATATAACCTTATTTTTACATTGTTAACAGCTGCTAATTCCTAGATGCTTTACAGGAGCAATTCTATCCTGTGTGGCAGAGTGGTTGAGGGGCCTTGTCCTCCTTGTCGCAGTGGCAGAAAGCTCAGCTGCCATTGTTCCTCTGCCAGTTGTACTGTGACTGCAGTTAGGGAGCTGGGGAAGAGGCCTGCCCATTTCCAACAGGTCGATTAGAGAAGAAAACCTATATACCATTTACTATACAGTCGGACCTTGAAAGTCGAACGGAATCCATTTGACTTCCAAAATGTTCGGAAACCAAGGTGCAGCTTCCGATTGGCTGCAGGAAACTCCTGCAGCCAATCAGAACCCCTGTCAGACGTTCAGGTTCCAAAGAAAGTTTGCAAACCGGAACACTCACTTCCAGCCAAGGCGTTCGACTTCCGAGGTACGACTGTATACGTTTACAATTTACTATATACATTTCTGGATGAAATGTAGTTCTATTTTTAGAAAGCAAAATGTGGCGCCTTCTGTGCCCTGGCTGGCCCAAGCCCAGCAAGGCTTAGGAAGTGGCAGTTTTTCTGTCACAGACTCTTCCCTTCCACCCAACCACACCACTCACCAGGATTGCTCTGCCCAATGTTTCATGAAGAACATGTGCTGATCAGCACTAGAAGGTGGTAATAATTCATTTTGGAGATTATGGAAAAGGAGTACTAAATTAATTCGTGGCAGACAGAAAGCATTTACCACGTGCTATCATTTCGGCTTGAAAGATACTTAACATTCTCTACTTAAACAGCAGCAGTGAGACTACAACATAACACTTTTCCAAGTATCCCCGCGGCATTGTGGAATGTTGTCCTGACTTGGATCCTAGCTGATCAGATCTCTTAAATCATCTTAGCCGCTTTTCTTGTCTTCCCAATGCGCGCTTTAGAAGTTAAGGAGGTTTGAGATAATACAATCAAACTGTTTGATTGCAAAATCAAAAAAAGTTTAGGCAAAGTAATAGCGAAGGAAAAAACAAACAAGTTTAGCACAATAGATCTAAAGCTTAGTTACATTGCTGCAGCATCCTAATAAATAGCTGCTGTATTCATTAGAATGCAAAGTACTCTGAGAGAAGATTCAGAAGCAGCAGCAGCTGCAGCTCAACCACTGAAGTGCTTCGAAGGACGGGGGTTTTTTTTTCAGTTGCGGCCAGTATGGTGTAGTGGTTAAGAGTGGTAGTCTCGTAACCTGGGGAACCGGGTTCGTGTCTCCGCTCCTCCACATGCAGCTGCTGGGTGACCTTGGGCCAGTCACACTTCTTTGAAGTCTCTCAGCCCCACTTACCTCACAGAGTGTTTGTTGTGGGGGAGGAAGGGAAAGGAGAATGTTAGCTGCTTTGAGACTCCTTAAAGGGAGTGAAAGGCGGGATATCAAATCCAAACTCCTCCTCCTCCTCTTCTTCTTCTTCCCTAAAGCCTTACAGAGTGAGGTCCATCAGGCTCTATTGCAGCACTGCTTCAAAAGGAGAATGAAGACCTGACATTTTTTTAAGGCCTCTGGTGAATTGTGAACTTTTTGATGGCTCAGTTATTTTTGTGCTGTTAAGATTCCTTAAATTAGTTTGCACATTGTTAACATTAATTTCAGTTAATATGGAAGGAAGGTTAGGTTTCATTCTGTTTTTACTGGAGAAATAGGTGAGATAGAATTGTTTAAAAGGATGTCGCAGAAAACAGACGACGCTAAATTTTCAAAGGTCCAAGTCTCCACTATTAAAGTTCACATTACAAACGATCCATTTCAGATCATTTTCCAAAAAGGATTGGCAATGGACAAGACTGGAAATAATAACAAACCATTTCTGGTCTTAGCCATCTGCCACATACTTATTTCTTTAAATTCAGTATAATTCTCTTTCTCAGCCCCCAGTCAGAAGGCGGGCCTTTCCTTTATACGGGCCCCTTCCTGCACATTATTAGGATGTCCTTTTTTAATACTTCATGCACTGACAACAAAAGTCAAGAAAAGAACATGTGCTTGAGCAGTGAATCTGCTCTCTCTCTCTCTCTCTCGTGCTCCTTGCAAGATTTCAAACATCCCAGGGACACCCTGTGCTCCAAGGAGCAGAATGGCACTTCCTTGCACTGAGCAGCAGCCATAATGCAATGGTTTCATCATAGCTAAGCAGAAAAAAGCAAAGCTGTAGAGTGCTGTGATACCAGAACACTCCAGCTGGTCACACATCTTCCAAGACTCCTTGGATCTTCTCAAGTGTCTTCAATGCCACATCAAACATCGGATATGGCGACCAACCCACTGTATCTTAAGAGTCTGAAATGTCTCAATATTTTTCAGCAGATGAATAAACAAGGAATCAGTTTTCACACAGGTGAGACACAAGTCCCAAGGACTTCCTGTCACGAAGGATCTGGCCACATGCCTCTTACCCAGGCATAGGCAAACTAGGCCCTCCAGATGTTTTGGGACTACAACTCCCATCATCCCTAGCTAACAGGACTAGTGGTCAGGGATGATGGGAATTGTAGTCTCAAAACATCTGGAGGGCCAAGTTTGCCTAGGCCTGCTTACCAATCTCAACATTCTAATGAATTGTTTTCCAAAAGTCAAAGTATAAACAGCGGGAAAGAACCCGTCGGTCAGGGACAGGTATCTACAGCAATGCATTTTGCTGCCACTTCTGAACACAAGGAATTGTCCTTCGTTCCAACTACAGTTAAACAAACTAGGATGAATCCACGCCTTGACAACCTGGTTTTCTTTCAACTAACTAGTCCTCAAAGATCAGAACCTGCTGTGGTCAAAGGTGAATCTGAAAGCTTTCATTCTTCTCCTCTTCTCATGTGAAGGAAGACAGAGGCGTGTGTGAATCTGGGAGTCACCATAGCATGTTCAGGCAAACATCTGAACCAGGCCAGTAAAAGTAATTTATGTTAAGCTCAGTTAATTTGGAGTGCAACTGGACTTTGTTTGTGCATCTTTTTAAGTGGTGGAGCGCTAAGAAAAAATAACTTCAAAAAGAAAAGTGAGAAGCCATTCTTTTTGGAAATTAAGTTTTGAAAACTTATTTCCAGATATTTTATAGTTTAAACAGCTTCTAAACAAATTGTTTCTATGGTGTTAAACAACTTTAATCTATTTCAGACTAACCACCAAGGCATGAATAACTATTTTCAAACCAAATTCGAGAATTTCAGCTGTATTAAGAATATTTAAAAACTCATAGATTCCCCTCCCCATTTTTTTCAAGGATTAATTCAACCATTGGTGTTTCATGAGATGAAAAGCACTCACTACATTTACACAGTACCTACTTGGGGTTATGTTTACACTACAAGCAACCCTCATTTTGCACAGGGGTTACGTTCTGGACCCCAGCATGCGTCGGCAGGGCCTGCATAAAGTGTTCCTTTCCGCCCCTTTAGGGACGTTTTAGTGATATTTTCAGGTCAATTCCAGGTTCAGTGCTGTACGCGCATGATCACGTGTAAATAGGTTGTTGCCTGTACTCAGATTTCTGATTCTTAAGTCTACCAGAGATACCAGCAGTCAGATTTAAGTTACCTACAGCTCCTTATGACAATACGTAATTAAAATGCCTACATATTGCCACTATATAATTGGGATGTGTACAAAGTATTGCATTATTACAGTGCGCTGTAAACATCATTAGATTTAACCTCAATACTGAATATATTTAATTAGAAGTAAATCCCACCAAGTTAAACAGAACTTAACTTCCTGGTTAAGTGTTCTTCCAATTACAAGCACAGGGAGCTATTTATATAAACACATTAGTTACTCTTATAGTTATGGTATACAAATGCTACACCAGTACACTTATAATATTTCCAGTTCATAAAAATATTGTCTTTCCCCCTAACATCAACAAGTACTGATGTTATCAACTTCGCTGATGTTATTATTGCTACCATCGCTCAAGCTTTTGCTTACATTTTCAGTGGAACATTATCTATTCAAACAAACAGGAGGGCAGCTTATGCAATTACAGCAAAAAGCTTATTGCGGGTTTCAAGAAACGGCTACGCACCTATGTAAAAGCTGGCAGATCCGTATTAAATCTTCTATAATTTGGGATCCCGCAAGGCATTTCGAGAATCAATTATTGGGAAATCCCCTACTCCCGATTGTACAACAGCACAAGACTGCCAGGCTATAGGGCAGTAGGAATACTCTCGTGCAAAACCTCATACAGCATTATTACTGACGCTCAGGACCAAGTGAGCAGGAGGCACAATGTTCATCAAGTCTTGAAACACGAGCAAAAAGTGCCCTCCCTTCGCCACATGAGCTTTTTCCTCCCTCATTCCAGATACTTCAAGCCGCAGAGCCTCAAGCAACTTAGAACATTGATAATTATGACCAAGAAATTGTTTTTCCCCTTGTCTTAGTTAACCCACCCACCCCGACACAAGAGAATCCTTTTAGCTTATTGCATCCTAGGAGACGGGGGAAGTGAAGCTGCAAGATTCACACCTCACGGCAAGCATTTCCTGACCGCAATTCCTTTCCCCTCATACTAACCTTTCTTCTTTTGGGAAGTCCCCCCAGAGCATGTAGAAACTCTTACCTTGTCTCTTTATGGATCCTTCTTCTGTACCCTACTTGGTGCCCTGGGGCACCCAGTTTGCTCTTAGAAGGAATAAGGTGGGGCCAAGATGATGAATTTGGAAATCCCCTTTCAGCTTTCATCTAGCCCTGCAGTTTACCACCACAGTACAATGCAATTTTTCTACTGCACTGACTGCTGAAGCTCAGGGTTAGGTGAGCAGAAAGCTATGCTGCATGGCAAATACATGCCATGAGGCACATGTTCCCTGTCTCCAACTGCCTCCTCCAGTTAAAGTTTTTTTAATGTCTGATGTCTTACTGTGTTTTAATTTGTTGAAAGTTGCCAAGAGTGGCTTGGGTAACCCAGTCAGATTCACGGCCTATACATTTATTATTATTTATTTGTTCTAGATTCAGGTAGGAAGCCTGTTGGTCTGACGCAGTCAAAATATATTTTTTTTAAATTAAAAAACTGTCCAAAAGCACCTTAGAGACCAACTAAGTTCTCGGTATAAGCTTTCGTGTGCATGGACTACTGAGAACAAACTTAGTTGGTCTCTAAGGCGCAACTGGACAATTTTTTAATTTTTTATATATATTTATTTGCTGTTGTTGTTACACTATTATATGTTAGCAGCTCAAATAGGCCAGTTCTGTCCCCTCCTTCCTATCACCCCCACCCCAATTCAGCTGATACCCACAACACAATTTTAGCCCTGGTTATCTGGCTGTTTTGTTTCCATCCCTCCTTTAAATGTACAAAATCATTTGGTTCAGCAGATCTGGAAAGTCCTGCAAATATGCACAAGCCAGAACACTGTTTGTGGATGTTGCCATTTCACTGCCAATCTGATAGGAATGGGACCACTAAGTTCACCATTTAAAAAAAAAAAAGTAGAACTACAGTCAGGAACACCTAACAGTGCTGTTTGGTGATCAGTTCTGTTATTTACGCACCTTCTGAAAGCTCCTCTTCCTGTGTTATGTACTACTCAGGAACAAGGATGGCTGTCAGCCCCAGCCTCTTAACACGGGAGGTGAGTTGGTTTCTGGAGAAAGACTAATTTCTTCTTTACCCAATGCTATGTCTCCATGTAGCACAGAAGGAACGTTTACGACATAGGGCACATACTCCCCAACCCTACCCACTTCTGAAATGCTATATGCTGTTCCAGACTCAGATAGCTTCTGTTCTCCCAGTTACCACCCTCAGCATGGCCAACCATGTTTTGGGGGGTTTATTTACAACCTTGTATTGTTGTGAATAGCCAAGGGAACCCCTAAGCATGCGGAAACCCCCACTATGCGTGTGAATTGCTGCCAAATATTTAGACGCAGGGCCACAAAGTTCAGTATTCGGAAGGATGGTAGTGATGCAATCCCAGGGGAATCAGTAGAGATCCTGGAGGTTCAAAAAGGTTGTACTCTTTTGCAGAACTGGCAGAGAGACCTACGTGGAGATAATGTTTAGAATGGGGCGATAATTTGGGCTTGCTATATTCAGCACAAACTTCCAATTTGCTATTGTTTGACCAATTCAGATACAGCAACTGGCCTTGTTTGCATGCCACATTAAACCACCGCTTAAAACAAAGTGCAGTTAATAGCAATACTCTCTCATTCCTAATGCCATGCCAGAGATAAGCCAGTCTTAAGCTGACATGTCATCTAAACCACTAGAAAGGTTTGTCCTTGGTTCTGGGAAAACAAACCATAAAAGCAATTTCAGATGATGCAACAAATCAGACTTGGCTTGTTTTGACTGTGGTGCATATTCAGCTCCAGGAGAGAAATACCATGGGAACTTTTGAGTAGCAGGCACCAACACATTTCCCTTTCACATCGAATCATAACTTGTTTTCAACTATTGTGATGTGTGAACTAGGAATCAGAAGTGATCACATGAGGAAGCAGCACCATTTCAAATCCTGTTCACAATGGCCGAGCTGCTGTGATACCTGAACTAGACTTTAGTGTAAAGGACACTCTACAAAATTAGTCCTAATTAAATGTCCCAGTAAGTCAGGGAAGGAAATATTAGCATTATATCTGTGGCAAAATTCTAAATTCCGGAAGACAATTCTCATAATTTAACTTCCTGTTAAATATCTGAAGTATGGCTAGACTATAGCAGTCTAATCCAGAAATCAACTTTGCAAGTTACTAGGGTGAGGTCTAAAGTAAACTGAATTTGGGAATGCAAATATTGTGACTTGATCCTCGCTGCATTGGAAGGTTTGATAAGAAGTTGGACATGCGTAATTTAAATCTTAAACTTAAAAGGCTTGCGGGGAACCCAGTTCCTTTTCCCAATTATTATAAATGCTGACAATTACTTTTAGCGACATCTCATTGTGGATGAGAGATTTGTGGTAGGTGGCTTGCTTTCTTATCTGTGTGTAAGAATGTGTTTGCAATTTCCCTTCCCATTCCCAGGAGAATTCATTGATACCAGAGATGAGACACAAAGATGAGATCGTTTTGTTGCTATTTAGTTAGCACTTTCAATGCTAGCACTTGCAATGTTTCATTAGTTAGCACTTGCAATGATTCATTTCGTTAAGGAACATTCCATTAAATGCCATTAAGGAAGTATCTACTCTAGAAGATTCCTTTCAGGAAAATTCATGCCAATGCTTCTCTTTTCCAACTATTTTCATCTACTGCCATTATTTATATATTTGATATATATATTTGATATGTAGAAATACTATCAGAGGCCTCAGAATTACTAGTATTATGAAAAGCACAAGAGAGCGCCATGTGTGATCAGCTACATCCTGGATTAGCTATAGTTGGAGAATGGCACACTGAGAGAAATGGTTAGAAAAAGGGGTGGGAACCATAATTCTAGTCTGGATCTGAGGCCTCTCTTCTTTGGCCCTGCCTACCCCCAGATGGAAATTAGGCTAAGAAAAAAGCTCCTACTGGTGCCAAACTACCATTCGGAGAGGAGCTATTGAGTAAAAAGAGGTATTCCTTACCCATTTTTGGCTTTGGCTATGAGATACTGTCAATAAAAGGTACCAAACCAATTACCAGCAAGGGAATGTGGCCCTCAACATAAAAAGGACGCCCACCACTGATTTAAACCATTTATCCAAACATATAAGTATTTGCAGGGAACCATAACATTTTGTGGAAAGGTCTTTTTCATTTGTGCTCTTTTTCACTCTCCTTTTTTTCTGTCTCCATCTCACATGCCTGCTTCTTCCCTGCCCACATTTCCTGTAGCCAATTCCCAATTACCTTTTAAAATCTCATCCCACTCATCAAAATAAGTGTTTTAACATTACCTGAGTGCCATTTTAGATCCTATTTTAATAAATTTATTGTAGGATGGAGAATCTCACCAATGTGAAAAGCTTGCTTCAGGCTCTCTGAGAACCAGAGACTACATTGCTGCATTATTTTTCCTTTGCGTCACACATTTGGAAGGACACAGATGAGCAAGTTAAAATCTGGCTCTATTCCAGGCTCTGACACTAACTCACTGAGGCTGTGGACAAGTGATTAGCTTCAACTACATCTTAGCTTCCTGGTGTGCAATGAAGATAATAAATACTTTTCGTTCTGCTGTGTGAGGCTACATTCCTTAATCCACTCACATGGCTTTTAAATGCCACTGAAATTGACAGGGCTCATAAGCACTCAAAGGGCCCACAGACGTATACATTAAAATTAAGAAGGGACCATCAAATGTCAAATAACCTGGTTCAAGTTATCTAAGATGACACTGGAACAGTGTATGACTGCGAGTATTTACTAAATAGTCTTGTTGAATTCAAAGGGACTTATGCACATGTATGCAAAGGACTGAATTCAAACAGTCAATGAAGCTTCTCCCATGCTATCCACATACAGCTACCTAATCCCTCCATTCCTCTCCACCGCAATACTCATCTCCTATTCACACCATAAACACTATCTAGAGAACAACCAGGAAGCCACAGAAAAGGTGAAGATTTTCATTCGGCATTGAACATACAGTTCCCTATATCACCCACATACAGACGGGTTCGAAAATTAAAGAGAGTACCCATTTCTGGCAAACCCATGGAATCAAATCTGAATGGTTAACATAAAATGCCAAATCATCCCACCGCTTAAAACGTGCATTTCAATTAACCCCCCCCCACACACACTTCAAACCTGCTCCTTTTTAACAGCAAAGCACTGACATGTTGTTTTCCGTCACATCCTATTCCTACCAGGCTCCTCTAAAAACTAGTCAGGATATTTACCGGGCAGATAACACACAAGGAAAGAAAGCAGAGTTGTGGTGGTTTGAGTGTCAAAACTTCCCTTTTCTACACACACACACACACACACACACACACAAAACTGATCTGCAGTGCACTGTTAACTGCGCCCAGAAACAGCGTTCAAAATAGCTCGCTTCCGCTAGGGAGTACAGGCTGCCTTTTCTTTTCTCCTTTCCCCCCCTTCCCTCCAACCAGCCATTTTGCCCTTAAAGTGTCTTCTGGCTTCCTCCTCTCCTTCAACCCAGCCTACATTTTGTGCTGCTGCTGCTGCGGGGTTCCGGGGTGACAGCTGACATTCAGGAGCAGGAAAGGGGGTGGGGTGGATGATGGTTCACTTTTTTGAAAGGTGGGGTGGGGGGGGGGTGGAAAGCCCAGCTAGACCTCCCTTTGCCTTGGGGTGGGGAGGAGGAGGAGAAGGAGGGGTGAGCGGGAGAAACCAAAGCTTCCCGCCTCTCTGCCTGCCTCCCCCCCCCCACCTCCCCAAACCTGCGCCGCCGCCCCGTCAAGCCCCGTTTGAAGATGCAAGGAGAGGCGCCGCGGCATTGAGAGGCTCGAGGGGATGTCCCGGTGCCGCCTCCTCCTCTTCCTCCTCCTCTCTCCCCCCACCCACCCCAGGGAGCCCGCCCGCCCGCCCGGCTCCTCCCGGAGAGGCAGGGGAGCTCGGGGACCCCCTCTCCCCGGCAGGTCGGCCTTGCGATCGTCCCTCCCCCGGGCGGGCGGGCAGTGCTCTGCGGTGTCTCTCCGCGTCCCTCCCCCCGGGCGGGCGGGCGGTCTGCGGCGTCTCTGCCTCTCTCTCTCTCCCCCCCCCTTCTCCGGCAGGCCGTGCGAGCGCGGCGGGGCGGGCACTTACCGCTCCGGCAGGCGGAGAAGCGTCGTCGTCGTCGTCCTCCGGCGACGGCGGCCCGATCTTGCTGCAGGTAGCCGCCAAGAGCGCCAGCGGCGACGGCTGGGTGTCCTGGGGTGGGGTGAGGGGGGGGAATGCGGGAGACAGGCGGCGGGAGAGGTGGGTTAGCGCGGGGCGCGTCTCCGTCGGTCCCCTTCCCTCCGCCCGCGCAGCAGCGGCGCCGCCGCCGCAGCCACCGAAACCCCGCGCTCGCGACGTGTCACCGCCGGGGGGTGGGGAGGAGGGGGAAAGAAGGGCTCCGGGCCCGAAGCCTGCTGCTTCACCCGCCCTCCCGCCTCTCACCTGCGGGGTGCCCGACTCGTCCGAGGCGTCGGCCGAAGCCGCTGCAGAGCCCCCGTTCCCGTGCTGCAGATATTCGCCGTGGGGGCCGCCGCCGCTGTTGCTGCCGCCGCCGCCGCTGCTGTCCACGTCCAAGGCAGCCATTTCCTCTTGTTTCACGGGCTTCTCCGGAGCTGCGCGCATAACGGGGGGGGGGAGTAGTTGGAGAAGGGGGGGGTTAGAAAGAAAAAAGATAGGCCGGGTTGTTTGGTGGTGCGGGGGGGTTGGAAGGAGAAGTTGGGCGGTGGGGGGGGAGGCGGAAAGGATCGGTCGGAGGGGGGAGGGGAGGAGAGTCACTGGCGGGCGCGCTCGCCCCCTCCCTTCCCCATCACCCCGGCGCTTGCTCGCTCGCTGGCTCGCTCCCTCCCGCGCAAGGCGAGCCCGCCCTGCTTTCCCTCCGCTCCCCTCCCTCTGTTTCCTCCTCCTCCTCCTCCTCCCTCCCTCCCTCCGCGCCGCTGCCGCCGTCCCTGCTGCCCCTGCCCCTCTTTTCTCCCTCCTCCCCCTGGCTCTGCTCCTCCTGCTCAGCCAGTGCCGCTCCAGCCACACTCGCAGGCAGACACGCGCGGCGGCGGCGGCGGCGGAGGACGAGCAGCAACCGAGGCGGCGGCGGCGGCGGTTCCCCAACAACAAGGCCCCGTACGTACCGGTCATGGCGGGAGGACGAGCGAGCGACTTGGCAGGCGAGGAGGGAAGGGAGGAAGGAAGGAAAAGCGCTGGCTTGAACCCCGCTGGTCTCTGGCGCGCAGGCCCCGCTGGCGGCCGCTGCCGCTGCTACGGCTAGGCAGCCGCCGCCGCTGCTGCTGCTGCTGTCGCCACCGCCGGGGACATGCTTATTGTGCGCGCGGGGTTGAAGCGGCGGCGGAGGTGGTTCTGCTGGTGGTGGTGGAGGAGGAGGAGGCGGCGGCCTGGCTCCCACTCCGGGGTACCCCCCCCCCCCACTTGTTTTGATTGACGGTGCGAGGAAGCCGAAAGGTGGAGCTTGGAGCAAAAGGGAAGAGGGGGCCCGGCCGACACCGCCAGCACCACCACTACTACCGCCGCCTTGCGCGCGCGCGCCCGCCCGCCCTGAGAGCTGGCCCGGAACTCCCGCCTCCCCCACTCCACTTTGCTCTCGCGGCGTTCCAGGCAGCTCATTGGCTGCGGCGCCGCGCGGCCCGCGCTCTCACTGGCCCTCGCCTCCTGTCGCTCAGCCCGCTTGCGGGAGCGGCCCCCGCTCCCCTCCTCCCCCCTCCCTTGCCGAGGTGGCTTCCTGTTTGCTAGGGTTTGTGTGAGAGACAATGAGCGAGGCCTTGCTCGGGTGGGCTCGGGCTGAGGTGGGGGGGGGGGAGAGCAAGGCCGCGGCGGCCGCCTAAACCGGCGGTTGGAAGGGAGGCCCTGAGGCAGCCGCGTCAGGGCTGTTGGCCTTTTCCCTCATGACAGAGCTTCGCTTTGTAAAGCGCTTGAGGCCTGCTCCCCTCAGAGCGGTTCTCTCCTCGGGCCCTGCTCGATTTCCGTG
Source organism: Podarcis raffonei (assembly GCF_027172205.1). Classification (NCBI taxonomy): domain Eukaryota; kingdom Metazoa; phylum Chordata; class Lepidosauria; order Squamata; family Lacertidae; genus Podarcis; species Podarcis raffonei. Next base: position 116,334,323 of record NC_070602.1, on the reverse strand, counting down.
GGAGACTCGGCGGGGTTTGAATTCTCCCTCGTTCCGGCTGCCACTCAGCGTTTTGTGACAGCGGCTCTAGGGAGGAGGAGGGAAAGTTGGAGGCTGCGCTTATGGACCGAAAACAAAACCACCCCCTCCCAAAAATAATAATAATAATTCTCCAGTTAAAATGTCGGCGCGCTGCGGGCCAATCAGGCCTCGCTTGCGAATGTTTTGAAGGCCCTGAAGTGCCAGACCCGGGCCTTGTGCCTACGTGTTAATTTCATCTGTTAACTTTTTTTCCAGAAGCGGGTTTCTTTTTTTAAAATATTGCAGGCCTTGGTTCCCACGAGCTAAAAGGACATTGATTTCCAGTATTTAGTCTCTGGTTAAGAGAGTTCTGAATATGAATGGGGCTTCGTCTTGGCGAATGATGAGCTTAGTAAAACACTTGAGTTTTAAAATTATAAACAGTTGAGCATCTCTATTCTCTCTGTGCTTTTAAATAATCAGCTTTTACATTGTTTAATGTGAGTTCAAAGAGCAACATTAAAAAAAACAACTGCTTAAAGCACAAAAACAGTAATCCACATTTCTCAGTGGCAAAACTGCCGTGATTATAGTGAAATTCCTTCCAGTAACACCTTAGAGACCAACTAAGTTTGTTATTGGTATGAGCTTTTGTGTGCATGCACACCTTTGTTTTTATTTTGTTTCGACTACGGCAGACCAACACAGCACAGCTACCTACCTGCAACTGTGATTATAATGGTTCTGAATTGTTCCCGAAGAAAGCAATTCCATCTCCCACTGAGATCAATGGAGAAATATCCGTTGATTTAATTCTAATGGATCAGGCACTAATCCTCAAGCATTTCTTGAATTAGGATCTGTATAAATTTGTCAAAATTGCATGGATGGTTTTTTTAGATGTGTATTGGATTTTTGTTATTGATATGTGTCACACCAAAATGCACTTCAACTATAAATAGCATAGGGATTGTTTTATATATTTTTGCATAGATCCCTTGTTGAGTTTGAGGTTGGCTTGAAGGCAGTGTTGAACTCTTGAAGACATGCGTTCTGATACTGTCCATGTTTGCTAAGAATTAACTGATACTGTTAAGTGGTGCTTACTTTCTAGTAAGCGTACTCAAAGGATTCCAGCAGCTGTTTTACTTTGGGGTGGGGGACTTCAGCATACAATCTGGTTAGTTCAGGACTTTTTGACATCTTAGTGAAAAGCATTTAGTGAGCATAATAACCGACACAGCACATGATGGGAATAAGTTGGATGCTATATGTTATGAAATACAGTCTGTTCATCAGGCGTTGAAATTGCCAGGATTTGGTCATTATGTTCTAAGTGCAGGTACAATAGACCGATATACATGAGACTTCCTCCTTTTCTATGTCTATTTGTGGCTGGCCAAGAATGGATGGTGTTCATGCTATCAGATGGTATGCAGTTATAAAACTGATCAAAGCAGAATCATTTTTCTATTTCAGTTTTGGATTACTTTCAGTTAAGGCAAGGGAATAGTCATGAATTCATCCATATTTAAAATATTGCATATTTTCATTTTAAAGCACAAGCGAGTTTCCCCCTTATTTTGGTTGTGGGCGCAAGAAAGCTGAAAGGAGGCTTGCAGCAGAAGAGGGAGATCTGGCTTGACAGCACCATCACCACAACTACCTCCACCTTGCCTATCAGCTCAGCCTCCGCCCCCTCCCCCCTTAGTGCTCCTAGCGACTCATTGGCTGCAGTGCTCTGTGGCCTAGACACTTTCTGCCTCAAGCCAACAGGAAACCATGTAAATGAATAATGTGAGGTTTTTTGTACCCCTGAACATATTGCATTAACCCATGATCCTGACTTAATAATAATGTAAACATGAAAATTAATACTGATTTATGAGACATTTTGGGCAGCTAATGTGAAAGTAGCTCTTGGGCACTGTTCACTGAACCCCAGTTCATCAGTGAAAGGGAACCGTGGACACACACAGCTTCAGAGGTTAGGTGTAGTAACTACTCTCAGCAGAGGGAATACAGAAATCAAAAGCTTGCAACCAATTCAAAACACTGAAAATCTTTCCTAAAAAGGGTTGTCTTGGTAATATGGCGAACTGCCATTAGGGAAGAAGCAAGGCCGGCCTTGGGAGGGATCAGTTCAGGCCGCAGTAGCGAGAAAGGCCTTTTCTCTTATCCCAACCAGATGTATTTTCAGGAGACGGAAGAGGGCTTCCATTGATAGTTCTCAATGTGTGGGAAAGGTTGTGTGGGAGAAGATGGTCCTTCAGATAGCATGTTCACAAACCGTAACGGTTAATGGATGTTTTTGCAATCTTTGAAACTGCCAAGAAAAATATTGTCCCTGGAATATATAAATAACTGTAAGCAAACAGTGTCATGTTTGCCCCAGTTTGTTCTTTTAGATAGAACTTCAAGTTTGATAAAAGGTCATGGATTCAGTTTTAATGAAGAGTGAGAGTAGATTTCAATGTGTCTCTTTTTTATTATGTTTTCTAGGGGACACTATATATATATATATACATACATACACACACACACACACACACACACACACACATACAGTGGACCCTCTGGATACGAATTAAATTTGTTCTGGGGGTCCGTACTTAACCTGAAAAGTCTATAACTGGAGGCGCCGCTTCTGCGCACACATGCGGCATGATAGAGCGCTTCTGCGCATGCGCGCGTGATGAAACCCAGAAGTATACACTTCCGGGTTTGCCACGTTCGCAACCCGAAAGTTACATATCCAGAGCAGTATGTAACTCTCTCTCTCTCTGTGTGTGGGGAGGGTGGTGTTTAGTTGTTTAGTCATGTCCAACTCTTCGTGACCCCATGAGCCAGAGCACGCCAGGCACTCCTGTCTTCCACTGCCTCCCACAGTTTGGTCAAACTCATGTTGGTAGCTTCGAGAACACTGTCCAACCATCTCGTCCCCTTCTCCTTGTGCCCTCAATCTTTTGCAACATCAGGGTCTTTTCCAGGAAGTCTTCTCTTCTCATGAGGTGGCCAAAATATTGGAGCCTCAGCTTCAGGATCTGTCTTTCCAGTGAGCACTCAGGGCTGATTTCCTTAAGAAATATTATATTATATTACTATATTATATATTATTACATTATATTATGCGTCCCCCTGAAAACATAATACGTACAAAGAGACATATTCATATATATATACATACACATGCTCAAAATATCTGATTAAATGGAAAATGGCTTTAATTTTTTTAATTATTGCCTTTCATCTATCCTGTTAAAGTTTATCTGTCTACGCTACTGTGCAATGGTATTGTGTTACACACCACATAGATGAAGCTGTCAAACTTGTGTTTTGAATACATTTTCAGGATTTGATGAGTAGGGCTTTTCAAATGGGGTTGAGACTCTGCATGTCTTGTGCATGCATACTCTTTCAACACAGGAGCAACAGTTTTCAAAGGTTGCTTATAGTGATACACTATACATGTATAATGTTGAGAACCACAGTCATTTGCAGATATCAAACAAACACCAAAGAACAAATGAAACTCCAGATCAGAGAAAAGGTCCAACAATGACATGAAAGCGGAATTCAATTTTTATTTAACTAACTGAACCCTAGGCCTAACCTGTGCTGTGGTACAGAATAATATGGAGCCATTTGAGAGCAGCTTTCAGTACAGTGATAGATGTCACTGGCAATTCATGGTATCTGTTTCATATGTATTTTTACAGCCATCCCTGTAAAGTTTCGTTGTGGTTTACATGAAAAGAGCCTGCTACATCAGGCCCATGGCTCATTTAGTCCAGCATCCTCTTTTCACAGTGGCAAACCAGATGCATGTGGAAAGCATGCAAGCAGGGCATGAACACAGCAGCACTCTGCCCACTTGTGACTAAAGGCAATGAGTATTCAGAAGTGGAACACAGCTATTGTGACTACTAGCCAATGATGAGCGTTATCCTCCATGAATTTGTCTAATCCTCTTTTAAAGCCATCCAAGTTGGTGGCTCCCCATTTATAGAATGCTCTCCCCAGGGAAATTCTGCTAGTGCCTTTATTATACACCTTTAGGTGCCAGGCTAAAACTTTCCTCTTCAGCCTGGCTGATTAATACCCAATGCCCTTCTAAATGTGTTTGGGGAGGGGGGGGAATTCATTGGTTTATGTTTTTAAGGTTCTTGTTTTTATTATGTATTTTGTATTTTTATGTTACGAACCGTCCTGAGATGAAGGCAGGTATACAGATTTAATAAATGAAATAAAAATAACTGCTTTGGTAGTATTTGTAAATCTATATAAAGATTGTGTGTTTATGTCAATTGTGGCAGAATAACAAAAGAATTTGGGTTTTTTTAAATGGGAATGGTTTGGTAGTATGTTAGGTATAATGAAAGCTGAATAGTAAAGCCATGCCACCAGTTATATGGGACAAAGGTCTGAAACCTAGTACTTAGAGTGGAAAATTCATCAGCAAGGCTGAAACGCCCTTCCCCCCGGAAAAAAAAATAAGGAAAATTAGCTAGGTGGAAAATGTAAGATAGCAGACATTACCACATTTTCCCTTATCAAAGGCCCAGTAAGGTGTTTTTGATGCCTTAAGTAGAAGTATTTATGATAAAGGAACCCGTATTGTTTGACATTAAACATAAGTTGGCACTGCTAGATCCCCCAACATATTTTTAAAAAAAGCTTTTATGGGTTATTGTGAATATATTTTATTTGAAACGTTTGTAATTTTTTACTTTTTTACTTTTTTTTTACAGTGGCATGTGTAGTGTATGCAAATCCATAGCAGCCAAACAATGCCAACCCTAGTACTGAAAGTAGTTCCAGGGGCTCAGCCAGAAGAAGGAGACGGGAAGACTTGATGCATGGCCTGTGTATATTAGTTGGTGAAGAGTATAAGGATACCAGAAGTGCCTTTCACATAGACTTGTGGAATAAAATGAATGAAGAGTCAAGCACTGGAGCACACTGTATAAATACAGAATTTGTATGAGAACGTGGATTGGGATAGTAGTCCGGAAGGTAATGTATTTTCACAAAATACGCAAGGCTGCCTTTGCATCTAGAAGGAAGCTGCGGCAAGCTGTACAAAAAAGAAGACAAAATGGTAGTGACTTGTGCTGAGCGATGCAACAAAATTGTTGTAGTCCATCACCACTGACTCTGTGTCAAGAACCCGATGTGATGCCCTTCATAATAAAAATGTATGTGTATTTAAGGCGCAAGGAACCCCAAGTCACGGCAGTATTGTCTATATATCACCAAGTGATTAACTCCAGATGACAGCAATTCCAGAGGTTCCGCAAATGTTTTTCAAGCATATTCATTATGGTGCATTTGGTTGAATGACCCAATAATATTAGAGGGCTTTCTAAAATACTCTCAGGTTCCTTACAGGCTTTATTGATGGAACAATATTAGCCAGAATAAGGGAGGTGTTTCCAAACAAGCAACAAGTGGAAGTTTTCTTGAAATAGCCACTTCCTGAGGTGTCAGTGATAAACAGTTATTCAACAGGGTTGCCATGTGTTTGCGTGCTATTCCATTTACTGAAGCTGGGTTGATGTGACAAACATACGTTGAAGAACAAATCAAAAGAACCCAAGGGCCTATGCAAACATATAACATAGTTCAGAAATGCTGCTGTTGAAGGCTTTTGAAATGACTGTGATGATCCAAACAGATTATAACATGGACATCACTGGTGTTTTCCATCATTACTGGGAAGCAAATATCATTTCAGGCTCATGATTAAAACACTATTTTAGAGGTCTGGTAAGAATGTTATTATCTTGACAGAAATGGATTAGTTGACTCTTGATACCCCTATATTCAGAGATCAGAAACAGCAAAGGAAAACATACTTTTCACCTAGCAAAATTTTTCTCAAGTTTTGGGGTGAATCATCTTGGCCCAATATACTCTCCACCCTTTTAAGGTATTAAAACAACCTTCAAAACCTCCTTACCCTTTTGTTCAAAACAAGTACAAGCTGGAAGCTGTTTCAGTGCACAAGTTAGAGATCCCTACTACTATGTATTGATACTACTGCTTGATACATTCTACTCAATAAAATTATATTTTTATATTTACACATTGTTTTTGCTGTAATATGCTTACTTCTTTTCATTCCTCCGCTCATTAGTTCATGCTCTAGATCAGTGTTTCCCAACCTTTTTCCGATTGTGGCCCCCTTCCAACCTTGTTTCCTTCCTGTGGTCCCCCCCCCCCATAAGTAAAAATCAATACAAACCTGAGGTTCTGACTTAAATGTTTTGTTTGTAAATGGAACATGTTTTCTTTGTAATTTATACAAAATACAATTACATAAAATGATAGAAACATAATGAAACATTGAAGCAGAAAACCATAGAATCATGGAAGGGACCCCACCGGTCATCTTTCCAAGTGCTTGAGGGAGATCCATCTTCCATGTATTAAAAAAAGTAAACAACACTTGCTTGACCCCAGTTATTTGACACACATGGGAAAACCTACAGATACAGTCCAAAAGGTGCACAGGGAGTTCTGTATACCGTATTTTTTGCACCACAACACTCACTTTTTTCCTCCTAGAAAGTAAGGGGAAATGTCTGTGCGTGTTATGGAGCAAGTGCCTGCGGGTGGCGGGGGGGATCTGCTGCAGTCGTGAGCAGAGGATCCATGGTTCCCCTTCCTTCCCTCCTCCGTGGTTACAAAGCATGGATCCGCAGGATTTTTGCATTGGGCTACTCCAAACTCTGTCATAGCACATATCTGTAGCCACAGCATGAACCACAAAAATCATATATCCACTATTTCGTTTAGAATATTTTTTTTCTTGTTTTCCTCTAAAAACTATGGGCGTGTTATGGTCTGGTGCGTGTTATAGAGCGAAAAATACGGTAGATGGGAGAATTTTAAAAAGCAAGTGGTCCTCACTGATCTACTGCGAAAATATTTTGTCATCCGGAGGAGCCCTGGCTGCCTAGATATAGCCCCACACACCCTTACTTGGGAGTAAGGCCCACCGAAAGTGGCTTCTGAGTAGACAGCTATTTACCAGATGCACGTCAGCAGCACCAGACTTGGCTAGGCGCTGGGCTGAATTTCACCCCACGCCTTGCAGAGCCAGGCTGACACTGCTGATGGGCCCTTTGCCCCTCTGCAACATCCAAAGGCCCTGATCCACTAAGCGCAGGGGTGGATGGCGTCCTGCGCCTTGCAGTCAGGCCATGCTGCCACCGGGCCCAGCACTGGTGGGAGCAACAAGCAGCTCTGGCTTGCCCAGCCCTACCCATACCCCAGCACCAAACTTACCTGACCTGGGGGCTCTGGATTGTGGAATGTACTGGTCATAACGGGAGCCTCAGTGATGGCCCTCTCTCCGGAAACAAACCAGGACTGCTCCAAGAAAATGCACGTGTCAAAAAGGAGCACCAGGCCCTGGTGCCTCCCCTCCCTTACCCACTTATGATTGACCAAGCAGAGAGCCAGCCAATCAGGACTTTAAAAAAAACAATTTTTTTCTTTGTGGCCCCTCCCCATTTGCGTATTTTTCACCTGTGGCCCTGACTTCCTCTTCTAGAAGGAGGCAGGGCGGTTCCAAGATGGCGACGGCTTAACAAGCGGGCTTTGGAGCTCCGCTGATAACAGGACTGTAATTAGTACTATTTGCGACCCAGGGAAGTAATTTTTATATATGTATATACTTCTCTGCTTTTAAACTTGCGGGATGCAGGTGGCACTGTGGGTTAAACCACAGAGCCTAGGACTTGCCGATCAGAAGGTCGGTGGTTTGAATCCCTGCAACGGGGTGAGCTCCCGTTGCTCTGTCCCTGCTCCTGCCAACCTAGCAGTTCGAAAGCACGTCAAAGTGCAAGTAGATAAATAGGTACCGCTCCGGCGGGAAGGTAAACGGCGTTTCCGTGCGCTGCTCTGGTTCACCAGAAGTGGCTTAGTCATGCTGGCCACGTGACCTGGAAGCTGTACGCCGGCTCCCTCGGCCAGTAAAATGAGCGCCGCAACCCCAGAGTCGGTCATGACTGGACCTAATGATCAGGGATCCCTTTACCTTTACCTTTGCTTTTAAACTTACCAACCTACTGAGATTTTATCAGCACCTTATCTATGCTATGAGAAACACCTTGGGCAAGTTCTGCGAAGCATCCTGGGCAGGCTGCCAGCTATTAACCGCCAGCTCCCTTTTATACTTTGTTCCTGGAACTCCTGGCAGTCACCTGTGGCCCTCTTGGAATATCCTGGGGACCGCAAGGAGGCCACATGGCCTCCGGTTGGGAAAGGAGTGCTCTAGATCCTTTGTCATGGAATATTCCTTGGATGGCCATTTCGTCACTTGAAATAGCCTTCTGGCAAACCAAACTGCCACTCCCCTTCATCTGGAATGAGAAGGTGGGACGCAGCAATTAAGGAGAAATACGAGTATTGCAGCCCAGTCTTCCTTCTGGCGTGACTTCCCTGAAAGAAGGTGACAGGGAGAATAATTGGAGCGCACCAGTTAAAACGAGAAGTCCTCCTCTTGCTCACAGACTCAGATCTATGTCTTCCTCCTTTTGAGCTGTTTCACGGCTCAGATAGGAAGGAGAAAAGAGATAGGGGCTGGACAATGCTGCTTTGAAGACTCGGTCCAATCTCAGGGCTACCAGTTGCCAATTTCTTCTTTACATTCATGTTTTTTCATCAGGGAGGGCGACGATATGCTATGGGAGACGAAAGGCAATGAAAAACCTAGAGTTGAAATAGGCGTCAACGTGAGCTAAGAAGCTATAATTGGTGTAGGGTTGTAAGAATGCTGCAATGGGTAAGGAGGAAATCGGTTATTTGAACTTCATTTCTTAGTTTCAAAAACAACCAACTTCAACTTTAAAAAAAGATCCCCTATGAACATCATAAGCAGAATAGGACTGTTGCTGTTTCCTCTGGCCTGACCGATTTAGAAATCAGGGCGATACAAAGAGATGTCTAATTTCCAATGAATGCAGTGGACCAATTTCAAGTTCGGTTCTCGTTATACTCTTACCTTGGGAAAGAAATATAGAAAAAGAAATCTGTTTTTAAAACATCTCGTGTGCTTATCTTCTGCTTCAACAGCACCAAAAAACAAAGCATAATATGGAGGGTGCCACATAAAACTTATGCCAAATTTACTGTCTTTAAAAAGAAAAAGTTTTGTTTTAATCTTTCACTGGTTGGATTATAATAATGATCAGCTCTGTAAAAGGAATCACCAAACCTCAAAGCAGTGAAATGAAGCTACAAACTTCCCAAGGAGTTACATTTTGCAATTTTATGAGCAAATAAATACCCTCTTTCGGCACATTATGATTGTCATTCCTTGTTTGTCTTTCCTTCTTTTTAAACTGAAATAAATCGGAAAAGTATATATTCTACTCCCCAATCCTATAGTTGCAGCTTCAGTAAATGATTGCATTTGATCTCATCATCAGTGATTTAATTAAACAAGTACATTTCTATCTTTCCCCCAGTTTAAAGGAGCAAGTACAGTAGCTTAAAGTACTGATAATTTTCTTTTTAAGAGAACAATGATATTTTAAAGTAAAAAAAAAAAAGTATTATAACTTTTCAGGGCATCTCTGCCCTGAATTATGTTGTTAACACCACACCATAAAGTATCGATTTATAGGGCAATTAATCAATAAAGAACGTTCTATCCAGAAGGGAACACGTATTTTGCGAAGTACTGTACTTCGGCCTTGCAAATGGCTATGGGCAAATGGTATTTCTGTTTTAAGTACTTCCTTTTAAGTTCTGAGTTAAAGAGTTTTCTTTAATCATGATCAGGCAGCTCGGTGTTATGGATGGCCCACTACAGCAGCTTGAACAGGATCTAATAATAATAATAATAATAATTTTATTATTTACACCCCACCCATCCGCCTGGGTTGTCCCAGCCACTCTGGGTGGCTTCCAGCAAATACAAAAGCAGAATAAAACATCAAGCATTTTAAGAAAATTCCCTATACAGGGCTGCCTTCAGAAGTCTAAAAGTTCTATAGTCACCAAGTGCATGCAACAGACTCGTTATATTTGCTTTGTGTAGCAGCTCATATTGGTCCATGATATGGGAAACCTTTTGGCTCACTAAGAAAAAAAATGTATATTCTAAATAATGATGTAACAGCACTCTATGCAGTGTTCACTGGTTGCTGAAAAGAAGGTGTAAGGAAAGGAAGACAAGGGATAACATACCCTCCAACATTTCTCCGATGAAGATTGGAGGAAGGCAGAGAGCCTTCTCGGTAGTGGCACCCACCCTGTGGAACACCCTCCCATCAGATGTCAAGGAAATAAACAACTATCTGACTTTTAGAAGACATCTGAAGGCAGCCCTGTTTAGGGAAGTTTTTAATGTTTGATGTTTTGTCGCTTTTTAATTATTATTATTCATATTCTGTTGGGAGCCGCCCAGTGTGGCTGGAGAAACCAAGCCAGATGGGCGGGGTATAATTAGTTGTTGTTGTTGTTGTTGTTGTTGTTATACGTCCTAAGAAAAAGCGGGGCATTTCAGGATCACATCAGAAACCGAGACGGCTTCTGTAAATCTGGGACTGTCCTTGTAAAATAGGGGCACTTGGTGGTCCTGGTATAAGGTAGGGTAATTGTTTCTCAAGAAACTTTACTATTCACATTTAGTAGGCACAAGTTATCAGGCTTCTCAAGACTGTCCAGCAGTTTATCCTTTTGAGCCTTGCAGCTCTTTAAGTAACAATCAGGAATTTCAAGGTCCCCTTCACAGAATTGGTAACTCTTTCTTTCTGGGGTAGCGCTTTGCTCTCAAATCGCCTTCCTGCAGTTTCAATGCTAGCCGCCCATCTAAGTTATTTCTCTCACCTTTTCCTTCCTTCCTCTTCAAGAGACAGAAGAGGGCATGTGGAAGGGTTTGCATTGTGTAGAAGCTCAAGCAGTCCTCAAATTGATCCATCACAGCAAAAGGGCAGCACATCTCAGGGGCAGAACACAACTGTGTGTGTTAAGGTGCCTTGTAAGCCAGGGGCATGCTGTTGCAAACACTTCCCTTGCACGCGCACGCACACACACACAACCAGACATATTCTTGACTCATAATTACTAAATATAGAACTGGCACTTTCAAAAGCATTTAATGTCCCCCATCTGAAACTGTCAGGAAGAATGGTGACGAAACAGTCTTCTTCCTTGGCGATCACTCGTAGCCGAGTAAGATTGTCTTTCTTGAACATGGTTTTAACAGTGAGTCCTTAAGTGACTGTGGAGGCCAATTCTGGATCCACATGTCCTTCCACAGTGGGGACATAGGTTTCTGGGTGGGAGTTGATCAAGGTGAGGGTTTGCCAAGCGTGCCTTCCTCTTAGCTCATTTCTCCCTTTCGTCCTGAGTTCAAGCGTCTTCAAAGCCCATGACACCTTTGGTAAAGGCTGTTCTCCAATTGGAGCTCTCGCAGGCCAGCATTTCCCAGTTGTTGGTGTTTATACTACAACAGTACATCAGCCTTCGCCAACCCAGTGTCCTCCAGGTGTTTTGGACTACAGTGGTACCTCGGGTTAAGTACTTAATTCGTTCCAGAGGTCCGTTCTTAACCTGAAACTGTTCTTAACCTGAAGCACCACTTTAGCTAATGGGGCCTCCTGCTGCTGCCACACTGCTGGAGCACAATTTCTGTACTCATCCTGAAGCAAAGTTCTTAACCCGAGGTACTATTTCTGGGTTAGCGGAGTCTGTAACCTGAAGTGTATGTAACCCGAGGTACCACTGTACAGTTCCCATCAGCCCCAGCCACTATGGCTGGGGCTGATGGGAGTTGTAGTTAAAAACAGCTGGAGGGTGCCAACTTCCTGTTCTTATTTATTAAACTTCTGTCCTACATTTCCTCCCAATGAACTTCGGGTAGCAAACAACTAAGTAATTTTTTTTTTTTAAAGAAAGCATATTTAAAGCATGATCTAGATACACTGCCCCAGGGGGGACAGCTGCCTCCCTAAATCAAGTAAATAAAAAAAAAACTTAACTAAAAGTAGAAATAATCAGAATATTGGAAATTGAAATGCTTGCGGAGTTCACATGGATGCTGCTGCGGTGGATTCTAGCGACACAAGTGGCAACGAGATTGAGCGATAGGCGTGGCTTCCGCAAACTGACCAATTGAGACGCAGGTAGCTCAGTTCTGGAACAGGACAGGTGGATGCCCTACCCCCCCATAAATCCTGGCTGCACCTGTGCAAGAATCATATCACTAGGCCACCTTTAAATTATTCTAAGATAAAATAGAACTAGAAACAAAACCATTCTCTCCCCTGTCTCCCCACAAGCACAGCTTGTGAGAGATTATGGAGGAAAGTTTATTCCTTTTGCTTCCTCCCACACAAAAAAGCCCATGGATCTATTTGTCTGCAATGTGGCAGGCAGAATCCACTCAAGGTAAAGGGACCCCTGACCGTTAGGTCCAGTCGTGGACGACTCTGGGGTTGCAGCGCTCATCTCGCTTTATTGGCCGAGGGAGCCAGTGTACAGCTTCCAGGTCATGTGGCCAGCATGACTAAGCCACTTCTGGCGAACCAGAGCGGCGCACGGGAACGCCGTTTACCTTCCCGCTGGAACGGTACCTATTTACCTACTTGCACTTTGACGTGCTTTCGAACTGCTAGGTTGGCAGGAGCAGGGACTGAGCAACGGGAGCTCACCCCGTCGCGGGGATTCGAACCGCCGACCTTGCGATCGGCAAGCCCTAGGCTCTGTGGTTTAACCCCCAGCGCCACCCGCGTCCCTAGAATCCACTCTAGAGCCTTGTAAATTTCATCCATTTTGGTCCAAAGGGGGTAATATTATTGTTATATTCTTCATAATGGTGAATGGGGATGACAGTGCTTCATATTGTGCCAAGTGGCTCAGAACCCAAAACACACACACTCTCAAAGCAGAGAAAGCCACTCAGAAACAGATCAGAATTTTTAAAATTGCACAAGTCCAGATTCTAGGCAAATCTTGGCACTAGTGAACACTTCTATTATACAGTGGGAAATAGCTATTAACCAAAAACTGCCAAGTAAAGGTTGAGAAACTGGTTGAGAGGGCTTCATTTCTCCTTCCCATGTTGCATTGCATTGAAGAACATGTTTGGAATGGCTTGTGACACAATGAATGTGTTTATCCTTAGCAGATTTGCAGCAGCAACAACAAAATGCCAAGCAAAAAAGAAACACAATGTACAAAAAGAAAATTTGAAGTGAAAAGCCGCAGAACTAGAATTCAGTGGATGATTCTGCCATTGGAAAAAGAAGCTGAACAGAACACATATTAGTGGAAATAACATACAAAGAATGAATTGAATTAGGGGTAATTGCTTTGCACAAATATGTACATTAAACAAAATTGCATCTCAGAATGTGTCTATTAGGAGAAATTTGCCTTGAAATGCTGTTGAAGTTTCATGAGAACTTGGGTGGGGGAGAGAGAGAAAATAATTGCAAACTGACGCAGAAATGTGGAGAAGTGAACTTTGATTAGAAAAACGAGAAACTGGGAAAACTCCCAAATTTCCCATTCCCCAATCTAAGACCGTCTCCCAACAATAAACATGGAAAGAGCAACTGTCTTTTTCTGATTACCACATCTGCATTTCCTGTGGGGGGGGGGGACAGCCATTTAAACATTTTATTTGTGTATTTATTTCATATATTTGTATCCTGCTCTATCAGTCCAAAGGGTTTCAAACATAGGTGTGCCATGCTCAATTGACAGAAGTGCACCTATATAAGTTTGGTGAATTTTCAACCCTAAATTTTCAATTTCAACCCCAAAGAGCCAGTGTGGTGTAGTGGTTAAGAGCGGTAGTCTTGTAATCTGGTGAACCGGGTTCGCTTCCCTGCTCCTCCACATGCAGCAGCTGAATGACCTTGGGCTAGTCACACTTCTCTGAAGTCTCTCAGCCCCACTCACCTCACAGAGTGTTTCTTGTGGGGGAGGAAGGGAAAGGGGAATGTTAGCCGCTTTGAGACTCCTTCGGGTAGTGATAAAACGGGATATCAAATCCAAACTCCTCTTCTTCTTCTTCTTCTTCTTCTTCTTCTTCTTCAGGAAGGGAAAACCTGCATGTCAGCTGGGGTCATCCAGCAGTGGAGGAAGCCTCTCAGGCGCCTGGGGCGACGCACCCAGGGGCGGGGCGAGCCACCCGTAGGGGTGGGGTGCACCACAGGGCCTCCAGAGTCTGCCTGTCTCCTCCCACTCAGCCACCCTACAGCTGAGGGAGAGGCAGCGGGCAGACCATTTGGGCAGCACGAAGCCTGCGCACACGCAAGCCATCGGGTCTCTCCCAGGAGAGACGCATGGCTCGGGCACGCTGCAGGCCCCACGGTGAGTGCAACCCGGCATTTTGTCACCCCCCTCAGTGCTGACACCCAGGGCAGAGCACCCCCACAGCACCCGCTTCCTCCGACCCTGGGGTCATCCCCCCCAATATATCACTTAATGGTAAAGGGACCATTAGGTCCAGTCGTGACCGACTCTGGGGTTGCGGCGCTCATCTCGCTTTACTGACCGAGGGAGCCAGCGTACAGCTTGCGGGTCATGTGGCCAGCATGACTAATCCACTTCTAGTGAACCAGAGCAGCGCACGGAAACGCCGTTTACCTTCCCGCCGGAGCAGTACCTATTTATCTACTTGCACTTTGACGTGCTTTTGAACTGCTAGGTTGGCAAGAGCAGGGACCGAGCAACGGGAGCTCACCCCATCATGGGGATTTGAACTGCCGACCTTCTGATCGGCAAGTCCTAGGCTCTGTGGTTTAACCCACAGCGCCACCCGCGTCCCTTAATATATCGCTTAACCCATGACAAATCATAAAGACGGTTGCCACATTAAGAAATTCATCTGTGGTTGAAACTGATAGAACTCTCACCTTTCTTGGTCCACTTGTTACAATCTGATAGGATTTATGCTACAATAAACTGTTTACACCTATGGTGCTTGAAACGTCTTTCTCCTTTTTTCCTCCTGACTCACAGTTTAGCAAAGCAGCCCATGCAGAGCATCAAACAACATTCTGTTGTTCTCTTCTCCTAGTCCAGGCATAGGCAAACTCAGCCCTCCAGATGTTTTGGGACTACAACTCCCATCATCCCTAGCTAACAGGACCAGTGGTCAGGGATGATGGGAACTGTAGTCCCAAAATAACTGGAGGGCCGAGTTTGCCTATGCCTGTCCTAGTCTATGGGTGTCACTGAGGTTCTGAAATACTGGGTGCAGTTTCAGTTGGCTGCCATTCCAATGGGAAGGGCCATAGCTTCAGGCTCAATCTCATAGGCTCATAGTCTTCAGGCTCAATCTACAGCATCTCTGGGTAGGACTAGGAGAGACCCCTGCCTGAAACCCAGGACAGCCTCTGCCGGTCAGTGTAGACTATATTGAGCTAGATAGACCAATGCTCTGACTCAGTATGTCAGTTTTCCATGTTCCTAACTTTAACAGCAACACGCACCCTGCACAGAGGAGATTCGGAGATTCGTGGTCCGCTGTTTTTATCAAAAAGAAACATTCATCATCCAAATCTCAGAATGGAGAGCTAAAATCACAGCTAAAGCATTCCTTCTGTGCAGCAAAGCCCTGCTAGTTAGAAATTTCATGGAAGCATGTTTTTTCCCCAGCTCTCCCCCAGGAACCGTTCATTCAACACTCACAATAACGATTGTTCCCTTTACTAAGGCGGAAAACAATAACCAGATCTTTATAGAGGATAATTAACAGCCAGCAGTAAGTCTTAGCATTGAGTATGAATGACTTATGAAAATTCTCTTTGCTGTCGAAATAATAGGCTATCATACCATTCACATATGTTTGGCTCTTGTGCAATATTGTATTTAATGGATTTCATAATTCAATATGAGGAATTAAATGGGCAATGATATGATTTTATGTACATTCGTATTTATAGAACTATTGATGAATATGTTTCTCCTGCTGTCTGTTCTTAATTAAATCTATCATTCATTTGTACTTGTCAGATAACTCTTTCCTGTCTTGCAATCTTTTAGCAAGGTTTTTGCACAAGGAGATTTGAGTTACAGTGAACCAGGAGATGCTCAGGGAATATTCCGGATATTGTGGAGGTGGTGGAGCTAGGCAGGTATAGACCTGGGGGCATGGTCTGGAGGAAAGACTTCCTTGGTCCCCTCCCTTGTACGGCCAGATCATCATCGAGTATTTTGTTGTCCTCATTTTTAAGCAAACAGACTTAAATATTTGCACCTCTGGGCTACAACACAAACGAGAAAGTAATCATCAGATATTGCACTTCTCTGCATTTTGCAATTTTTATTATGTTTTTGTATGTTTTGGAAGCCACCCAGATGGGTGGGGTAATAATAATAATAATAATAATAATAATAATAATAATAATAATGTTATTGTCTCTTTAAAAACCCCATATTTTAGGATAACATAGGCTCAGACATACATACACTTAGATAAAACATACGCGGTAAATTTTGTGATAAACTTAAGTGCATGTTTAAATACACATTGTTGGAGTTTTACTTTCTTTAAAAACATGCACACACATGCTTATTCTTAATCTTATTTATTGAATTTATATACCACCCTATACCCGGAGGTCTCAGGGCAGTTCACAGAAAGGTCACACTATATGAAATAAAAATGAAAACAGTAATCCAATAACACGCCCCCCCCCAAAAAAAGAGCCACATTTTAAAGGGTACAGGATGTTGATTGGGTCAGCCAAAGGCCTGGTTAAAGAGGAACGTTTTTGCCTGGCGCTTAAAGGTTTATAATGAAGGCGCCAGGCGAACTTCCCTGGGAAGAGCATTCCACAGACGGGGAGCCACTGCAGAGAAGGCCTGTTCTTGTATTGCCACCCTCCGGACCTCTCAAGGAGGAGCCTCTCAAAAGCTTATGAATGAGCATGTGTGAAATTGCAATGGACCAGAAATAGACAGATCTGTCTACTCCTCCTGTCCTGTGTTTGACATGGCCCGCATGCATAGTTTCTACACAGGCTCATCCCAAGCCTTATCCTGCCTGCTGCCTCTCACTGCTACTTCTTTGTTGCAGCAGATGTACGGGAAGTGGAGGTATCTTGCTGAAAAGGAACAAAGCGCAAGTCAGTGCTGCATGCTATTGTGCCCCCTTCCTTCACCAGGCAGTTGGCAAACCTCACAATCCGACAGACTGCAGCTGTGACCTGACCACGCTGTGAAGCATATTTGCTGCGAGAACGGACACCATTGGGGGAGCTAGGTAGCATCTGCCTGCGAAAGCACTGCTACTTGAAGGTAAAGGTAAAGGGACCCCTGACCATTAGGTCCAGTCATGGCCGACTCTGGGGTTGCGGCGCTCATCTTGCTTTACTGGCCGAGGGAGCCGGCGTACAGCTTCCGGGTCATGTGGCCAGCATGACTAAGCCGCTTCTGGCGAACCAGATCAGCGCACAGAAACGCCGTTTACCTTCCCGCCGGAGCGGTACCTATTTATCTACTTGCACTTTGACATGCTTTCGAACTGCTAGGTTGGCAGGAGTAGGGACCGAGCAACGGGAGCTCACCCCATCGCAGGGATTTGAACCGCCAACCTTCTGATCGGCAAGTCCTAGGCTCTGTGGTTTAACCCACAGCGCCACCCGCATTTAAAAGTAGTCACTAAAAACTGGCCTGTTTTTAACATTAAAAAAAACTTCCCTATACAGTGGTACCTCTGGTTACAGATGCTTCAGGTTACAGACTCTGCTAACCCAGAAATAGTACCTCGGGTTAAGAATTTGCTTCAGGATGAGAACAGAAATCGTGCGGGGGCCCACCAGGTGGCGCGTTGGAAGATTGCCGACAATAACATCTCTCTGACCCATCGAGGTAATTAAGGGGCTGCTATGGGAAGTATGCAGCCTTCCCCCGCCCCCAGGATATGGGGGCACCCTGTCTTGCCAACGGTGTTCACAATGCACCCCCTGATCCGAGAGATGGGGGTGCCAAACACTTGGCACAAGCCCTCGGTGAAGTCAGCTCTTCCTGACGCCGATTCCAATTAGCGCGTGCTGGTTGCTTCAGCTCGGATTTATATTTGGAGATTTACGATTGGAAAGAAGGCTGAAGCACATACATCAAGTAAAGCTCGACGATAAGGCTGCTGATTAATGGATCTCTGTGACCGGGAGTGACGGATGGATAAGTAAATCTTCTGATGAATTAACACTAGGAGACTGTATGTTTGGAACGAAGGGGGTGGGTGGGGGAAAAGACCCTTTTTTCCTCTTTGCATAATGTGATAAAATAACCCCTCACCCCAGAAAGAAATAAGATCGTCGCATTTTTATTAATCATAAGCAGGACTTTAAGAACTGTGTGGGAGCGGATTACAACAGGAGAGAAGACTACGGTGAGAAAGAGGAAAATTTTTATGACGCAGTTAAAAAATGGCGTCTCACCAAGACAGGCTTGCTGGAGAAAGAAGGACAAGGGGAGGTGAATCAGGACTGTTTGAAAGAGAAGGAGTACTGGAATGCAAGTTTGACCTGACAGAGCCCCCTGATCTATCTGATTTATTTGGCTAGCCGGAGAAAAAACAAAGGGCAGACCGAAATTTAATTTTGTTTATGGAAGAACTGAACAGAGGCTGTCCCTGGTTTTTGAAGAGTACAAAACCCACACAGAGACGTCAGTTTTCAGTCTGCTTGTGAGAATCATCAGAGATCGCAAAGAAAGGAATATATGATAACAACAAGATGAAAAAGAAAGTAATAAAGGACTATTCGGATCGAACTGGATAGAACTGTCTAATTAAAGCAGTAAAATAAGTGATGCCTGGAGTTATCCGGAACTTTGGACTCGTGCCGAGCTTGATGTATGGGTACCCTCAAAAAAATTTTTTTTTAATTTGGCTGTATAATTTGGAACTAATGTGATTTGAACAATGTGATGTGATTGGCCTGTTAATAAAAATTATTTTCACCAAAAAAAAGAGAGAACAGAAATCGTGCAGCGGCAGCAGGAGGCCCCATTAGCTAAAGTGGTACCTCAGGTTAAGAACAGTTTCAGGTTAAGAACGGACCTCCAGAATGAATTAAGTTCTTAACCCGAGGTACCACTGTACAGGGATGCCTTCAGATGTCTTCTAGAGGCTTGCATAAGTTACTTATCTCCTTGACTCAATAACTCCATACCCTTCAATGAAAACAGGGACATCCTACCATACTTTACAACATATCTCCGAAGAAAATAAGGACGTCCTAAGGAAAAGTGGGACATTCTGGGATCAAATCGGAAATTGGGACAGCATCTGTAAAACCAGGACCAACCCTGGAAAATTGGGACACTTGGAGGGTCTGTTTAAATTGGGGGGGGGGAGAGAAAGGTTCCTCTGAATTCTCGGGGGGGGGCACAGGTGCTACCAGAAAAAATCAGGGAGGGTACAAAAGAAGAAAAGTACATTTCTAGGTGGGTGAACTGTATCGTACATATTAAGATCTCTGATATATGTTAATGATAGGAGTCCAACACTGACTTTTTCTGTGCCCCCTGCCCCACTCCCCCCCCCACTCAGATCAGATCCAGGAACAGATCCTGTGACATTTTCCAGGCCATGAAGACAAGGCAGCTCCAGTCATATAGTTCTTCCCTCAGACAGCTGACTATAGTTATAATTATAGTTAATAATGATAATAGTTAACATTATATAATTATAATAGCAGCTATTACAACTATTTCCCCATAGCAATTAAAATGTTTGTGAACATGCTGTGACATCACAGCAGTTGAGCGAATGCTTCTCCTAGTATTTGATAGGCCGCCCAAAGCATTTTCGGGTGTATAAACAATGCATTCTGTTCCTAAAGGATTTGCAATCTAAGCGCTTATTACATTGACTGCTGTCCCAGTTTGAAACATATTCTCTGTACTTACAACCATGTGCCACTGAATAAAATTGATTTACAGTCTATCTTAACAGTTCATGCAATATACTCTATCTCCTAACCATTTAGAAAAACACAAGGAAGGGGAGACATAAAACAGATAAAGGCAAATGGAATAGCTCTCACAAAGTTAATAAACAGGAAGCAGTGCTTTTTTATAACTATTCAAAGTAGTCACTTCACAAAGCAGAGCACAGCTCCACCAAACTCAATACATTAGTGCTTTAGGCTGCATTCTTGTGCACATTACCTGAGAGCAAGTCCCTATGAACTCAACAGAGGTTCATTCTGAGAAGAACTGTGTAAGGTTGCCTGTTGATGGTTCATCATAACAATCACACATTTAAAAATAACTCTTAGACCTTAAATGGATGTTTCTATTCTATAATAAGAAAATAAATCGTGATCCAAACATGCCACCATAAACAGCAAACACCATGCACCATAATATTAAGGAAGTAGCATCAGGACTTTATTTCAGCTGCCCATTTAAGACCAGTCTCTTTACACAGGCCTTTTATGTTGTTTTATGGGTGTGTGATGTCCACCGCCTAAACACTTTGTTTATTGTGCGGTGCATAAGCCTATAAAATGAATGAGTGAAAAAAAGAAGCAGCTATTTTTTGTTACTGCCCTCCTTTCAGCTGATGGATTTGATGTGTTTTATTTCTGGGCTGGCTAGGTACTTATTATGGGTGGTTTTATTAATGTTGTGGTTATATTGGAATGTTTGTACTGTATTTCATCTCATCACTGTGGAAATTTGTGTTTTGTGTACAAGCCGGCTTGGGAGACTTCTGTTTGTAAAGATGCCCTATAAATGTGAAATATGCCCAAATCAATAAAAATACAATGTGTTGTCATATCCTGGTTTTTAAAAACAGGTCAGGACTACTGAAAAATCTGCATCTCTTGACTACATGCAGATTGCCACAGAACAGAAAGACCTATAGCACAATCTTATGCATGTTTTCCCACACCCTGAAGTTCAATTGACTTCAACAGGGCTGACTTCCAAATACAGTGGTACCTCGGGTTAAGTACTTAATTCATTCTGGAGGTCCATACTTAACCTAAAACTGTTCTTAACCTGAAGCACCACTTTAGCTAATGGGGCCTCCGGCGGCTGCCGCCGCACCGCCGGGGCCCAATTTCTGTTCTCATCCTGAAGCAAATTTCTTAACCTGAAGCACTATTTCTGGGTTAGCAGAGTCTGTAACCTGAAGCGTATGTAACCTGAAGCGTATGTAACCTGAGGTACCACTGTACAGTGGTACCTCGCTTTTCAAACGTAATCCATTCCAGAAGACCATTCGAGTTCTGAAACGTTTGAAAACCCAAAATTCAATACAGTGGTACCTCGGGTTAAGAACTTAATTCGTTCTGGAGGTCCGTTCTTAACCTGAAACTGTTCTTAACCTGAGGTACCACTTTAGCTAATGGGGCCTCCTGCTGCCACCACGCCGCCAGCACACATTTTCTGTTCTCATCCTGAAGCAAAGTTCTTAACCCAAGGTAATATTTCTGGGTTAGCGGAGTCTGTAACCTGAAGCGTCTGTAACCCGAGGTACCACTGTACCCGACAGTGAGGCCTCAGGATCTTGCACTCAGTGGAAGCCACGTTTCATGTTCAACTTCCGAGGCATGTTTGAAAACTGAAGCATTTACTTCCGGGTTTACAGCGTTCGAAAACTGACATATTTGTCAAAGGAGACATTCGGAAACCGAGGTACCACTGTATGTGTGTTTAGTTGTAGGTTCCATTTATAAAAGACTCCTTTGGACCTAGAAACTCCACACATTATCTAGAAACAAAGCCAGGTGGTTAGGTTGTGTGGATTTATTTTATTTTTTCCAGAAGGAAGGAAACATTGTTTTGCTCAGTGCATTAGAAGGATCACCTCAACTGTGCGAATAATTGCTACACAGAAAGCGATACTCACAGATGGTGCTTACAGAAGCTGAAAGAATCCACTTTCTGAGGGGGGAAACTGTGGGAGCCTACTGAGCACCAGTCCTCCTGACAAGAGATGACGGTAGCATGAGAAACTCTTGCTGTGACAGTGACCAATATCACCTAGAACCAAGCACCTATAGCATATAGCAATCTGCGAAGTACTTATAAGACCAGGTAAGATTACCTGGAGCATTACAGGAACCTGCTATCATCAAAAGATGTGTTAAATTACAGGACCCCCCCTCCCAAAAAAGCAGTGTGATTGTCTGGTAAGCACAGAAATGCTGAAAATATGCTACCATTGTTGTGAGGGAGGAAGTCGCCAAATCAAAGTAATCACAGCCTGGTTCATGAGAACATTTGGATGGATTTGTATTCCAGTCAGATTTGAGAGTCAGATTTCTGAAGTGTTCGGTAATGTTCTTTATAGCATTCAAGTGTTGCCGCTGAATTTTTATACTGTTAAGTCACAGACCAAAAGGAATGGAGAAAACATCTTTAATATAAGTGTTTTGATTTTCCTCAGCTCAGACTGCAGTAAAACTATTGATTTATCTACACTTTGAGAACGCTATTGGCTGCTGTTTGTAAATTCTGTTTGCCGTGCAAGAGATGGCACAGGCCAATTCACTTGGAAACACCGCAAATAGGTGCATGTCAGTCTGAACTTTTGACAATAAAGGACAATAAAGATTATCGTATCGTATCGTATCGTATCGTGTCAAGACATTGCTGCAATAGATTGCATTTTGCCATTTCCCTTCTTTTACTTTACAGCAAGCTGGGACATTTGATACCTTGATGACTTTGAGAAACTGTCAGCAATTTTACACGGCCACCTAATTGGAGCTGCAAAGTAAGTAGTCATTTACTCCTCTTATTATTATTATTATATTAAAAAAACAGCCAGCCAAGGTATATTCTTCTGATTTTTTAATAGACACATCATACAACATCATTCAAGAAGTCCCGCCGTCCCCCCCGATCACCAGGCCATTACAAAACTGAGTTTGCTTTGGAGCCTAATATTTAATTGAGTTTTTGCTATTAACATTTGCCGACACTCGAACATAGGAAATGTCAACACGAAGCGGTAATGCCATATAACGTAATGGATGCCTTTTGTCTATATTCTGCTGTAATGGATAGAAGACAGATGACAGCCTTACTTTTCAAATCCCTGCCATGTAATAGTATGATTTCCCCCCCTTCCTCCCCGGTCTTGCTTCTTGACAGCCTCTCTTTTAGTTGCTGTAAAGCAGACTCCGTATTTGAGAGACTGTGTGCATCTTTGTAAGTTAAAAATGGTTTCTCTTAAATGGCCTTCAATGGAGCGGAAAGCCAGTAGTCTCCAGCCTCATGTCAAGAATTACTGTCAAGAAAGTGGACCCTGGCGCCAATTACCTTGTCCTACAAATGTTCCATATTCAAATACGAAGGCAGCTTCCCCCGGCAATTCTGCTTTATGATAAATCGAAAGTTCAATAAACTGGTTGAAACAAACTGGTCTCGTCAGAACAAATGGCACTGCTAGTCCTGCAGCTGTACAGCCGTACCTTGGATCCAGAACGCCTTGGTACTCAGACGTTTTGGCTGCTGAACACAGCAAACCTGGAAGTGACTGTTCCGGTTTGCAAACATTCTTTGGAACCCAAACATCCAATGGGGCTTCCGATTGGCTGCAGGAGGTTCCTGCAGCCAATCAGAAGCCGTGCTTTGTTTTCTGAATGTTTTGGAAGTCGAATGGACTTCTGGAACGGATTCCATTTGACTTCCAAGGTACAACTGTACTTGTTAAGGGGCACTGATGAAGCTGCATTAGGGACTCCTGGTGTGGTTAGTGTTTATGAACGTATGAAGCCACCTTATAGTATGCCAGATCATTGGCCCATCTCAGTGGCCGAGAGTGGATCTCCAGAGTCTCTGGCAGAGGTCTTCTCTATCACTTGCTATCAGTGGCGTGCGGTCAGTTGACTATGGGGACTAGGCTAGTCCCCTAAATGTTCCCATGGCGCCTCCCTCACAAGGAAGCTTCTACCCAGCTCAGGGAGGGAGGCACGATGCTCCAAAGGCCTGTCTGACTTTGGGAAGGAGGCAGCAGGTGTCCAGCATCCTTTCAGAGGCCTGGTGCCTCCTTCCCAAAGCCCAGGAAGCTTCTGCCCAGCTTAGGGAGGGAGGTGCGATGCTGACACGCATGAGGTCAAACCCCCCATCACCCTTGCAAGCTGGCACCTCTGGCCCTAACTGCTCCCTATGAAAAATTTCACCACACATCACTGCTTGCTTCCTGATCTTGTTACGATACGATACGATAATCTTTATTGTCATTATCCCATACAGAGCAACGAAATTGAAAAAGTCTACATCAGACATTCAAAAACCAACAAGCCTGCTATCCCAGCTATCCCAGCCTGGTTAACCCCCTAAAAACTCTGATACCCCATAATTAAATACAGTATACTCCCATAGAGACTACCTTAAAGCTAAAGGGACCCCTGACCATTAGGTCCAGTCGTGGCCGACTCTGGGATTGCGGCGCTCATCTCGCTTTATTGGCCGAGGGAGCCGGCGTACAGCTTCCGGGTCATGTGGCCAGCATGACTAAGCCGCTTCTGGCGAACCAGAGCAGCACACAGAAACGCTTAACTTCTCGTCGGAGCGGTACCTATTTATCTACTTGCATTTTGACGTGCTTTCGAACTGCTAGGTTGGCAGGAGCAGGGACCAAGCAACGGTCAAACTGCCGACCTTCTGATTGGCAAGTCCTATGCTCTGTGGTTTAACCCACAGCGCCACCCGCGTCCCATAGAGACTACCTTACACTGAGTTTAAAACCCAAATCACATTTGGATAGAAACTGTTTCTCAGGCAGCTACTCCTAGTCTTTATAACCCTGTACCTTCTTCCAGAAGGCAGAAGCTGAAAGAGATCATTTCCGGGGTGCGCACTATCCTGCACTATCTCTGCAGCTTTCTTATGGCACCTGGAAGCGTAGATTTGATCCAAGGTGGGAAGAGTGCACCCAATTATTCTCTCCGCAGTCTTTACAACCCTGGACAGCATTGTTTTTTCCCTGACCGTGCAGCTCCTAAACCACACATACAGACTTTAAGTTAATACACTCTCAACAGTACAATGGTAAAATGCCATCAACAGGTCCTTTGAGAGATTATTTTTTTCCGGAGGATTCTCAGAAAATATAACCTCTGCTGTGCTCTCTTCATCAGGTCTTTGCTGTTTTCTCCCCAGGTTAGGTCATCTCTCATCTCCATTCCCAGAAATCAAAACACCGAGACCTGTTCCACACACTTCCCCTCAATAATGAGTGGCTGAATATTCAATTTACCGTATTTTTTGCTTTATAAGACTCACTTTTTCCCTCCTAAAAAGTAAGGGGAAATGTGTGAGCGTCTTATGGAGCGAATGCAGGCTGCGCAGCTATCCCAGAAGCCAGAACAGCAAGAGGGATTGCTGCTTTCACTGCACAGCTGTTCTGGCTTCTGAGTTTCAGAATATTTTTCTTCTTGTTTTCCTCCTCCAAAAACTAGGTGCGTCTTGTGGTCTGGTGCGTCTTATAGAGTGAAAAATACGGTACATTTCCTAAACTCCCACCCCTTCCACGCCAGAGGTTTGGTGAGGATAGGGTGCCAATTTGCAAGCACTGCGGCCTCAAAGAAGCAACTGCAGAACCCAGAAAAGACAGCAATGGCATGCAGGCTGTGCGCCGGACGCCGCAGCAGAGAGTGCGATAGGAACTGATGTTTGATGTGTGTTGCATGTGAATGCCTTTTTGTGTATTAGGCATTCCCTCCCAGCAGCTGGGTGCCACCTAATTCAGCAATTCTGTCAGCACATCATGCTCTTTACAAGGGCGTTCTGACCAAAGTGCAATGAACAGACACCTTTAAAAAGTGAGAGTTGTGATTTATGCAGAAGAGATATAAACTTCTGCATAAGCTGCTTAGGCAGCTGCTTCTAATAAGCAATGCCTAGTAACCATTCCTGTGACAGCAGCGCTGATGACTATGCAAACTGTAGGGCTGGGCAATATACTGATATCTCATCCAAAACCAGTTTGAAGTTGGTTTCATAATTTTTGACCTGGCAGTATATTGTGAATCATGATATGTGCACGCATGCTATGCAAAAAATCACAATGTAGGAAAAACCGTGAAGCTAGCCAATGCTTCTCTCGATTCCTGTAGGCCCTGCTAACTCTGCCAGATCTGCTCTCCTCTGCCTCCTGTAAAGGGTAAAGGGACCCCTGACCATTAGGTCCAGTCGTGGCCGACTCTGTGGTTGCGGCGCTCATCTCGCTTTATTGGCCGAGGGAGCCGGCGTACAGCTTCTGGGTCATGTGGCCAGCATGACTAAGCCACTTCTGGTGAACCAGAGCAGCACACGGAAACGCCGTTTACCTTCCCGCCGGAGTGGTACCTATTTATCTACTTGCACTTTGATGTGCTTTCAAACTGCTAGGTGGGCAGGAGCAGGGACCGAGCAACGGGAGCTCACCCCGTTGCGGGGATTCGAACCGCCAACCTTCTGATCGGCAAGTCCTAGGCTCTGTGGTTTAAGCCACAGCGCCACCCGTGTCCCTCTGCCTCCTGTAGGAAGCAGCAAATCACAAGAGCAGGCACTGGTTTTTCTGTTGCTGGAAAACCTGTGAAGCCAGCCAAAGCCTCTACATATCTCCACCTTGATTTCAGACACTGTGATATATTGGTATATCACGATGTTTAGCTGGTGATATATCATGATGTTGAAAACTGGATATCGCCCAGCCCTAGCCCCAACCTCTGTAGAAGTAAATAAAGTAGTAAGGAAGAAAACCTAACAGGCCAATCCACACACCTACAACAGCCTAACAAAGACTGAGCATGCTCAGTGGATACAGAATACTGACCATCTTGTGGCAGGAAAACTGGCAGGGGGGGTACAATGGAGGGCTTAGCTGGCTGGCAGGAAACTTGAGCAATAAGACATCACCTGCCAACGTTTTGTTGCAAGCCCTACTTCGTAAATATTCAGGTCTGGTCCAACTTTTATCGCTTACGAACCAAAGACCTTTGCAGAAATCCATAGAGGCACAAAGGTATGCAATAAATCACATTTGCAAATACAAATGCTATTTATATACTGTACTATGTGTATAAAAACATAGTGGATAGGTGCCAGAAGGGTTTTAAAAAAGAGTAAGCAATTAAAAAAAGCACAACGGGATGAGAAAAACAAGCAACGCAAAGCAATAAAAATAATGATAAAGTTATAATCAAATCAGGGCATCACCATGACAATTCTGTATAATCCATCTCTGAAAGCACTTTTGCACAGATTCTTGCAACATCCAATACAAATAGACACCTTATAAATCACCAAAGAGTCAGTTATCTATCGGAGGGTAATTATCTTTTCAGGGATCATTTTTGAGTATAATCCCATTAGAATAGTACCTGGGAACTTAAAACAGGGGCCTGAGCAAGCATTCCAGTACAGACAGCAGAGCCTGCCTTAGATTATGTCAAAAGTACAGTAGATGCTGGGGAAGTAAAACCTCCATGCGCTAGAAATCCGAGGGAGGGAGGAAGAACTAACTTGACGATCTCCCTCTTTGAAAAAAAGAGAGAAAGGACCAAGGTAAGGGGGTGGAAGGTCTGATCTGGAACTGATGGAATAAGTGTATTTATACACTCCCCCTTTCAGAAATCACCCAGATGCAAGCAAAGCCTGTAACCAGTTTAAAATCCAGATTCTCTGGGAAAACTTGCTTTCCAAAAAGATCAGAAGATACGAAGAGCATTACAGTCAAGGGTTCTTGAAAATTATCTCCTAATACCCAGTTGAAGACAGAACTAGTCCGTGGTCTCCCTCTAGCTTGAACCTCTTAGTGGGATTTAATGCTGACAAATCAAAAAGGGGCATATCTAGAATTTGTTCGCTTCTGATAAAGGGGGGGAAAACAAACCGGGAAATCTTTATCATCTTAATCAAAGGATCTGCCACCCCGAGCTGGGTCTGTCTTGTCCCTTGGCCCCGGGCGACTCCTGTGTGCGAGAGGTTAAGGGTTTGTTAAAGCATATCGGTTTTGATTAAGTGTCACACATGGTGTAAAACAGCCTCTTTATCGTCGTAAGGGGAGGTTGGGAGGCCAGGCAGTGCCTTTTTGTGAGCTTCTAATATAAATTAGATGTCTTAGGTAATGGGTGGTTTTCAAACAGGATTGATCTTCTTGTGGTCCAGGGAATGTAGGTGTGTTTGGTGGAATGTCACAAAAGCAAGATTCTTGGCACCTGTACTAATAGGCTGGTTACCCCCTCCTTTTGGAGAAAAGACTTGAAATGTATCACATCGGAATCTCTCTTTCTCCCCTCCCCTTTCTAACTTTTTCATTTTCTTGATGTAATGGGCAAAGGTCTATGTCTCCTTCACTCCTTTATTATTTCACTTCTTGTATCACTCAGTGAATCGCAGAGCCACTCCATCGACACTTACAACTCCCCCAAACTTGCATGAACTTAAAGATGAAGCTATTATGAAGTAGGTTGTGTTATCTGCTTTTTAAAAATATCAATCTACCGTATATATTTCTATGTATTAAACAACAACAACAACAACAACAAGACAGACCACAGCCCCCCACTGTTCACCAAAACCAAATGATTTCCATCCAGTGAGAATCAGAAGAACAGAAAGCCTAGAGATGGTAAGCGGTTAGAGATGGCTTGGAAATAATAACTCAATGACATCTCTAACGGCATGAAATGCAAGCGTAATCTTTATGGAGGAGGTATTCCACCTTGCTTTGTGCAGACAGTGGCCGTGGCTATAAGCATAAACTCAGCGGGAATCCACAGTTCAGAAACTTGACCCTAGGACCTGAGAAAAGGAGGTATGTGTTGAATAAATGCCTCTTTTATAACTTACCAATATGATACAGAGCATTTGGGGGGGCAGGAATGCTTTTCTATTTATGAGGGAGGAGGGGGAAGAACAAACAAAGAACATCTGCTCAAGAGTTGCAAACATGCCCATGAATGAGAAATGTAAACATGCTCATTTGGAGCATGTGAATAGCTAACTTAACGGTGCGATCCTATGCATGTCTACTCAGAAGCAAGTCCCATTTAGTTCATGGGCCTTGCTTCACCTCCCTGGGTGTTTTGGCCTTGAATTCCGATAGGTCTCTTGCTTGCCTGGATAGTGTCTATCTAGAAACAACATAAAGGTAAAGGTAAAGGGACCCCTAATTTTAGGTCCAGTCGTGGCCGACTCTGGGGTTGCGGCGCTCATCTCGCTTTATTGGCCAAGGGAGCCGGCAGGTTGGCAGGAGCAGGGACTAAGCAATGGGAGCTCACCCTGTCGCGGGGATTTGAACCACCAACCTTCTGATCGGCAAGTCCTAGGCTCTGTTGTTTAACCCACAGCGCCACCCACGTCCCTAGAAACAACATAAATGTAATCTAATGTAAAATATACATTAGGGGCTCCACCACTTTTGCCTTTGGAACCACCCACCACTAAATATTGCTCAGAAGACAATGTAGCCCTTGGGCGGTGAAAAACGCTTCCCATTCCTGGTGCATAGGATTAAAGTCTGCTATAATTTGTCATTTTGGATTTTCACTTGGTGCCCCTCTGCTTATTTTTTATTATTACGCCAGGGAGGGATGTCAGTTATTTCTGTTTGCCTTCTCTGCGTTAAAAGCCTAGCCCCCAAGTCCCCCTTCTTCAAACACGGTTGTGCTTTGAGAAAAACACATGTCAGTAATAGCTGAAAATATAAGATGGTTTTGGGTGTACATGCAGGTTCCACCATCTGCTCACTCGTGCAAAAAATCCAGTTATCCGAACATAAAGAATTATGTCCAAACCTCACTTTACACACTGCAGATTCAGATATCCAAACAGCCAGAGTTTGCCCACTTCCTTGTTTGTGCTTTTGATGGTCCGCGGCAGCCATTTTCAGGCAGTAAACCATGGACAGAGGGAGGGGAGAGAGACTGGACAAATCGGGGAACAGGAGAGATCAGACAAATCAATTGTTCCTTTGTTTCTCTTTTGCCGATTGGCTGAAGGTATTTCAGGAAGAAACCATGGAGGGAGTGGGGGGGGGAGATCACAAGATTAGGAATGCTGTCATAGGACATAATGGAAATTGCTAGCTTGTTATAATGCTCAGCTAGTAAGATAACCTGAGGATTTATTATTTTTAAGGATGGGGGAAGGTGTTTGTTGTTGTTTTTAAATGAATTGCAGCACATCAGAAATGAATAGATCTGTATATTTTAAAAACAAATTGCATATCCTCCAACATTTCTCCGATGAAAATAGGGAATCCCATTCCATAATGATACTTTTACTATTTATATCCCACACATATTACTGGGTTGCCCCAGCCACTCTGGGCAGCTTCCAACATATATAAAAACATAATAAAACATTAAACTCTTTTTAAAAAAAAACCCTTCTCTATTCAGGATTGCCTTCAGACAGCTCAGGGCGGGGGTTAGAGAACTCCACCCCCTCCAACATTTCTCCAATGAAAATAGGGACATCCAAAGGAAAAGTGGGACATTCTGGGATCAAATCAGAAATTGGGACAGCTTCTTTAATTCAGGGACGTCCCTGGAAAATAGGGACACTTGGAATATCTGAAATTGAACTGCTCATTTTTCCACCGTCGCATTGCAAAACAAAAGGATTTGGAATCGTCTCCCATTTTCCTTGCACGGGGTTCACCACTATATGGCAAAAAAGGTATTATTTTACAAAATATGTTTCTCTTACTATATCACAAGAGGGTAAAAGTTGGGTAGAGCTGTGGGGATCAGGCTGTAATCCAGATCCTGCAAGTAATCTAAACATAACAAAGGCATGATGTTGCACCTGCAAAAGAGGTGATCTAAGTAAAAATATTTTTTCCTGTAGTTGTAAAATGCAATGCCTTGAGTGGCGGGCGCTAAAGAATTAACAGGGAAATGGCAGGCGTGACTGTCCACATTGGAAGGGTAGCACCTCTTTTTACAGTTACAATTTGGCCTTTGGGTTTATGGTGGCACTGTTTTTAGAAGTAACATGGGATTTATAACTCCGGCTTCACATTTCCTTTAATAACTAAATTTCTTTTTAAAGCTGAACACTGTCGCAGGAACTACTTCCGCACACACAGGAAAACCAGAGGTGGCAAATACCTTGGCAGAGATTTTCCAGCTGTAACAGAAAGGAGCACTGTGGAATTCTCCAAAGTAGACGCTAGCTGCATTTACAGCTGTTTCACTTCTGTCGCTGTATGAATTCTAAGAGTTTGAAAAGGCTAGGAATCGCTCTCAGCCATGGTTGCTATGTGATTTGAAAACTACACCTGTGATTGTGCGATCTCCAGCCAGTCGGTGCTGTGGATTCCTTAGGAAGACACCTCTGGGGCATAATTATTTCATATTCTCCAATCCTATACATCTAGTTTTTCCACTCATGGCAGCTGAAGTGCCATTGCCCACATGTTCAATTCAGCTTTGAGAGAGCTGATGTCTTTATAATTTATTGATCAGCCAACCATGTATTACTTACAATTTTCAGGCACTGCCTTTGTTCTTGAGAGAGATTATAGTAGCAGTCACGTGGTCATCCTTAGCTTGACCCGAAAAGATTCTTTACCTCAGTGTGCTTTCTGATTTATCTCCTGCTGTGATAATATTACGATTCACTCATTTGGAGTCACTTTCGTACCTTAAACGGTCCTGTAAAACTCAACAGTACTGGAGATTAAAAACAAAACACAAACTAAACTAAACCATGGGAGTTTTTCTACGCTTTCCTGCTGGTTTGAGAAAGGGGGCAGGGGAGAAGAGACAAGAATGTATAATGTGTGCTCATACTTGGATCCGCTGAGCAAAAAGGAAGATCGCTTCCAATTCAGCTTACCCTTCTTCATTCACACCTTCCAGATCCTTTGTTCAAAAGAGCATGAGACAGCTTTGTTAAGAATAGCCCCGACTTATAATAGCTGTTATTTTGCTCTGAGCACCTATAGCTGATGAAGAAAATGGGCCTTAAAACTCTTAAATCAATATTTTGTTTCAAGAAAATATATTATTCCACTGCATGTTTTTCATGCAACTTTTCAAGTGTGCAATGCTTGGGGATTTTGTGTTCTTCAGCGAACGGTGCGGTGATCTCTACTGCTAGAAAGTGATGGGGGGCAAAGGAATGGGAGAGTCAGGATGGGAGTATTTCCAGGGGACCAATGAAGCACTAGAATACTCCCAAATCCTGCTTCCCAAGCTTGTTGAAGGATGTCAAACTCAGCATATACAGTGGTACCTCGGTTTACGAACTTAATCCGTTCCGGAAGTCCGTTCTTCAACCAAAACTGTTCTTAAGCCAAGGTGCGCTTTCCCTAATGAGGCCTCCCACCGCCAGTGCCCTTCCACCATTGAGA
This sequence comes from Podarcis raffonei, assembly GCF_027172205.1. NCBI lineage: Eukaryota > Metazoa > Chordata > Lepidosauria > Squamata > Lacertidae > Podarcis > Podarcis raffonei. The sequence goes on along the minus strand of NC_070602.1, from coordinate 116,302,024 downwards.
TTCCGTTCTTAGACCGAGGTAAAGTTCTCAAACCAAGAAACTATTTCCGGTTTTGCAGAGTTTGTAAACCAAATCGTTCTTAAACCAGACTGTTCTTAAACCGAGGTGTCACTGTAACGCAAATTTATGAAAGCTCTCGTCACATCCTCTCAGACGCTATATAAAAATAAAAGCTCTCTTCTGTAGGTCTTACAATTGTGATAAATCACAGCTAGAGTAACTAGATCTTCTCTGGTCCAGTTAAGCATGGGGGCTTAAGTTGTTATCTTAGATGACTGGTGCTGGACTGGACATGCAAGTACTCCATTAAAGCAGGGGTACAGAACCCTTTTCAGCCTTCAAGTGCAATCTTCTGGGGCCCACGTGCCAGGGCTGGAACAAGAGGCGCTGTGACAGATGCAACTCTCAGCTCTGTAGTCTACAGAGTCACAGATTTCTGCAGACACTTGCACACATCTTTCTAGCCAGGCAAGCTGAAGACACGACCAGAGTTCAAGGATGCATTTCAGCAGGGCAAAAGCACACACAGGTGTGAACACGGCTGGTCAGGGGGCATAGCCGAGAAGAATACTGAGGATCAAGCAGAGGTCTGGAGGGTCCTATTTTCCCACATTTAAAAATATAAGACGAGAACGGGGCCTTCTCTGCAGTGGCTCCCTGTCTGTGGAATGCTCTCCCCAGGGAAGTTCACCTGGCACCTTCATTATACACCTTTAGATGCCTGGCAAAAAGGTTCCTTTTTAACCAGGCCTGTGTTTGATCTTATTGACATCCAACACCCTTTTAGAATGTGGTTCGTTTTTGGGGAGGGAGCGTTATTGGGTTATTGTTTTTGTTTTGAATTTATATGATGTGGTCTTGTTTGTGAACCGCCCTGAGACCTCCAGGTATAGGGCGGTGTATAAATTGAATTAATAATAATAATAATAATAATAATAATAATAATAATAATACATAGTCTATATCAATATGCTAAAATTTAGGAAAGAAGAAAACCACATGTGGTTTCTGAGGAATCTTGTCATCTTTCATCTCAGTACGTTTCCAAGCAGAATTCAAAGTGTTGGTGCTGACCTTGAAAGCCCTAAACGGCCTCGGTCCTGTATGCCTGAAGGAGCGTCTCCACCCCCACTGTTCAGCCAGGACACTGAGGTCCAGCGCCGAGGGCCTTCTGGCGGTTCCCTCATTGCGAGAAGTGAGGTCACAGGGAACCAGACAGAGGGCCTTCTCGGTAGTGGCGCCCGCCCTGTGGAACACCCTCCCTTCAGATGCGAAGGATATAAGCAGCTATCTTCCTTTTAAAAGACATCTGAAGGCAGCCCTGTTTAGGGAATTTTTAAATATTTAATGCTGTATTGTTTTTAACACTTGATTGGGAGCCGCCCAGAGTGGCTGAGGAAACTTAGCCAGATGGGCGGGGTATAAATAATAAATAATAATAATAATAATAATAGTCCTCATATTAGAAAGGGTACAAAGGCCTGCAGGTTTTCAGCTTAGAATCATAGCCTTGTAAAGTTGGAAGGGACCCCAAGGATCGTCTAGTCACACCCCCTGCAATGCAGGAATCTCAATTAAAGCATCCATCATGACAGAATAGAATATAGGTGGGATCCGTGATTTCAGCTTTAGCCGCTGCTTAACTAAACCACAGCTGGTACAAGTCATTCAGCGCCATCAGACTCAAAGTGTATGGAATAGTTCTCTTTAAATCACTAATGTTGACCATTTCCCACTGACTTTTGGCCGCTCACCCTCCCAGCCTCTGAACAAATCTGTGCCCGGTAACCTGCTTTTGTAAGCTGAATATTCAGCACGAACGCAAACGGCAGTTTGGCTGGAGACAAGTTAATTCCGTACAGTCAAAAGACTTCGGTGTGAGTTGCGTTGAAACTGTGGCAATACGAGAGCCTTGTTTTGCATCCTTGCAAAATGTTTCTTTTCATATGATGCTGGATTCTTGTATCAATGAGGATGCTCAAGCTGTGATGCCTTAAATGAGCTCCCTTCAAAGCTATAATAATACGGTCATGATTGCCCGGCAATTTCTGCTATGGGCAAAAGCCTTACCTGCTGAGAGCTGAGTGCCTTCTGCACTTTGCCTTAGCCCTGGCAGCTGAGGCAGAAAGAGCCATGAGACGGGAACCTGCTGGATAGCTTTTGCCACATGACTCTAGGCCACAGACGGGACGTTAAAAGCTATCTCAGCTACTATATTTCTTCTTTTCTTCTGGAAGTTTTATTACAGGAAACCACAGCACAACTTATATAAAACTTGTATCACAAAGCCTTCTGTATTTGTCAGCAGTATTAACAACTACCAGGTCATTGGGGCTGTTAAAATTACTTTCATGGGAGAAATACTCTTTTTCTTTAGATTTACTACTTACCCACAGCTGTTATTGCTATTAGTCACTGCTTAGAACATACCTTTGTGCATTTTAAACTTTGGAAATACTGGTTCTATGATCCTATGCTTTTGTTCGTAAGCCTGCTTGGTATTTGGAAGAATAAATTTAACTAGGAGGGCACCCATCTCTGTACTGAATGAGGATGAAATGGAAGTGCTACTTTGGGTTTTAAAACTAGGGTTTATCTCAAACCGCCCAGAGTGGCTGGGGAAACCCAGCCAGATGGGCGGGGTATAAATAATAAATAATAATTATTTCTTAAGAAGATTGACTGTTTGGCTCCTGCAGCAGGTAGGTCTCATTTCCAGTTCTCGAGTTACAAAAGATCAGGGGCAGGGAGAAAGAAATGTTTAGAGGTGAAAGCATCCCATCCCAAACAGCAGATCTTGGGAATGGATAACACATCTTGCCTGTGATGGCAGAAAGCTACATTCTTGGGAAATGGACCTGGGGGCTGTTTACATTCCTCCAAGGCAACAAAGAACAGAGTATCTGGTCTGGGTAATAATAATAATAATAATAATAATAATAATAATAATAATTCTTTGTCCATCTGACTGGGTTGCCCCAGCTACTCTGGGCGGCTCTCAACAAAAACACAATACAGCATCAAACACTAAAAACTTTCCTAAAGAGTGCTGCCTTCAGATGTCTTTTAAAAATCACATACAGTGGTACCTTGGGTTACAGACGCTTCAGGTTACAGGCGCTTCAGGTTACAGACTCCACTAACCCAGAAATAGTACCTCGGGTTAAGAACTTTGCTTCAGGAAGAGAACAGAAATCGCACGGTGGTGGCACGGTGGCAGCGGGAGGCCCCATTAGCTAAAGTGGTGCTTCAGGTTAAGAACAGTTTCAGGTTAAGAACGGACCTCCGGAACGAATTAAGTTCTTAACCCGAGGTACCACTGTAGTTGTTTATCTGTCTGACAAATGTTGGGAGGGCATTCCACAGTGTGGGCACAGCTACTGGAAAGGCCCTCTGCCTGGTTCCTTGTAACCTCACTTCTCACCATGAGGGAACCACCGGAAGGCCCTCGGAGCTGGATCTGAGTGTCTGGGCTGGAGATGCACCTTCGGGTATACAGGGCCAAAGCCATTTAGGACTTTAAAGCTCAGTACCAACACTCTGAATTGTGCTCGGAAACGTATTGCTGTTCTTACCTGAACCAAGAGAGTAGACAACGTGACAATAGCACCATAGAGTCCATTTCAGCTCATATTGTTCACTGCAGTATATATACTTTCATATTTATTTTTTAAGGAGAGGAAAAAAATCAGACCTGTAACATGCTTTGTAAGCATGGTTAAAAATAAATAAATCTGAAAATACTGTTCTTTGGAAATCTGTTAGGATTTCTAACTCTTAAGTGTGGTCTTTCCCCTTTTTCATATAAATTGCTATTTCTTCACCACAGTGACAAAAAAGACACCATCTGTATGACACACGCAGATTTCCTGTATCAAATGCCACTCAGGCACAGTTGCCAATATTTTACAATAGGTAGCTTTATGGCATCATGGACTTTGATCTAGAGTCTGGTCTGCTGCAAAGAGAAGCCTAAATGAACAGTGCTAGAATAACAAGAGCAGGCTGGGTGCTTGTGACATCACTAGTGTTTCCTACACACAAATATGTGGGTCTTTATGGAAACATTTCTTCCAGGCTAAATACCTGCAGACGTATGACTTGAGAAATTTCTGTATGTCTTGAGAATTTTTTCTTTATATCCCCTTGGGGCCTGATTAAAATTTTCACTCCAATGTTTTCCCCCAAGTTATCTAAATGAACTGCAGTACTTCCAGAGGCTGAAAGGAACACATAGTTAAAACTTTTGCAGCCCATTCATCAATTCATTCTTCTACAACTCATAGATGACGACTTGACTAGTTTCAGCATGGCACCAGAAATACAAAACCAGGAAAGCAATGTAGCCTCTTCCTTTTCAGTCCTGCTTCTCAAAGGGGACCGCATTAAAGCGCTACAATCTGACTATTTTCAAAGAAAGCCATGCTCAAAATATTGTTGCTCAAGTGCTGAAAGTATATGATTTCAGCACACAATCTTTGCCCTCTCTCAAAATCACTTAAACTGTGTATCTTTTTATCGTATTAGCCACCCACTTGAAGGTAGTCTCAATCTACAAATGCATTAACTTTTCTGAGACAAATCATTGGCATCCTAATCATCTGATTCCAATGAAAGGCTCCCTCTTAAGACACAATTGCAGCTGCCCCACACTGACAGTTACTGTTTCATACACATCCCTTAAAATTCTGTAATCAGCATTCGCCAGGCGCCATATCACATTCAGCACACCACATTCAGTCAATACAGACATCCCCAAACACACAGAGGCTGGTTTTGTCAAATGTTTTATTGAGTGTAGACATCTGGAGTACTGTAAAACATGCATTATCTGTAGATTCAAAAAGGAGCAAGCCATATTGTCCTCACTGTCAAACATGTCAGGCTTGGCATATATGATGGAGATTAATGAAGTATCATGAGAGTAATATGGTTCCTGAAAAGCTCCTGCAATTTGGAGTAGTCTTAATCATTTGAAATGCAGAGCTGTTCACATTTAAGTGAACTTGTACATTCACTGGAGGTGTCATAATTCAACTCAAAACAAACACAAGGGGTTTCATTTGTGGGGGTTATTTGTCCTTATGTATACAGATTTTATTTTTGTCTTCAAGATATCCCTATCTAAATTAAAAAAAAACCCATATGCTTTTTAAAGTAACAGAGTTTAATTTTGAGTAATGAACAGATCTGATATTCATTTCTTCTTAGGCTGTTGAGGTGTGTTAAATTTAAAGAAGATAACATCTCCATCTTCAACTATGTAATTTCTGCCTTGCTGTCTGTATTTCCCAGCAGCCTAGAAGAGATAGAAGAATAGATTACGGCATTAAAATGATGCAAGTATTTAAAAAACCACTATTTTGAAATGCAGTGCGTATTTTGAATAAAATACTATCTGCTCAGAAAAACATTTGGTAGCTGCAAACTTCTTGACTTGGGCAGAATTTGATTGACAAATATATAATCACAATTTATTCCTTACTGCTGATAGTGAAAACAACATTGCTTTGAGATTTTCTCATGTAATGTCAATTGTGTATTTGATTTGGGTCCCTCAAAACAACAGCAAGGTGTTATTTTATTTTATATTAAAATAAACAAAGCTATCAGAAGGTATTTTTAAATCCTCCCTACCTCCTCCTTAAAAAAAAAAAAAGAATTCTACAGTTTTCTTGATAAACAGAAGAGCCAGCACTTTAAGAGTTATTTTCAATCAACAAGAGTAAATATGTCTTGACTAAATTGGTTAGGGAAATATATTTCTCTTCCCCTCTGTCAATGAAGCAGCGTGCAATTTGAAAACAGCCAATCCACTTCTTTTCCCAAGGAGGGATGAGGAAACATCATTGGATCCAAAGAACTATGAGTGGAAGGAGAACTCATCTGTGTTCTCTTGCGCTAAAATGAATGGGAGACATATTGCAAATACTATTTCCCAAATATTGGGGATGCATTATTAAATAAGAAACAGTGTATAATGGAAAAAAAACAAGGTTCTTGTGAAGACATTCAAACCATAAATAGATTTTGAGAATGAACATACACTGTTTTACATAGTCGAAAGGTACCTTGAGAGCCAATACAATATCACTTTCAGTTCTCATACTCTACGACAGGGAAGGAAGAACTTATTGACTTATTGGGCCCTGTGATTCCTACAGCATGCTGAGAGGGGAGCATCAAATGAGGAACAGGCAAGGTGAGGACTCAACAAAGGAAGAAGCTTGGTTGGTGCAGATAATAAATTGGTATTTATTATATCTCCTGGAAACAAACCAAATTAAAAAATGGAAGAACAGAATAAGCATCTTAATGTGATGTTGTTAAATACGTGTTGGGGGAAGTGTACCTGAGATCCAGTCTGCGCGCCAGTAATGGATTTTAAGGAAGCAAGTGGGCCAAGATCTACCTCATGAGTTAGCATGGATAGGTTGTAATGCAACCAGAAGCAGATGAAAAGATTTGCATTGATAAATCCACACGGAGCCTGTCCACAAAACTAAATCACACCCCTGCAATCAGTATTTCAGCGAATGAATTTATTATCCAGGACTGATTATTTTTTCTCTATGACCTAAATCATTTTTGCAAACAGTTCTAAGTACTGAAGGGAAAGCATGGACCATTGCAAATAAGGTAAAGAGGCAAAGGAAGTGAATATAATTTTTTAAAAAAACTTTACAATTTAAAGGCAAAACTAGAAACAAGGCTTTCTTATCCAGCAGTTTCCAGAGGCAACTTTTATAACAATCTATTGGCAGGAATGTAAGTAATACAAGTTACAGGCAGACAATAATAACTTTAAGTGTTCTGTGAAGCTAATGGCTTTTCAAAACAAGCTACTTCTTGTACTTCAGCGACAGGAATTATAGAGATCTATAAACTTGCTACTATTGTTCTCAATCTGACATTATGCCATATTGTACGTCCAACATGATACATACAGGTTCTTGATTCGATACCCACTTACACGGGAGAAAGTCCCAGTGAACTCAGTGGAGCTTACTTTTTGAGAAGACTTGTACAGGACTGCACTGAGAAGCATCTCAGAAACAACACACAACACCAGGCTTTCCCAACCTGGTGCCCTCTGGATACTGTTGGGACTACAAATCCCAAGATTCCTCACCACTGGCCATGCTGACTGGGACTGATGTGAGCTGCAGTCCAACAACATTTGGAGAGCACCATATTGAGGAAGGACGCACTATTCTTTGAGCACTGGGTGCTGCAGTAGCTGCCTTTAACCCATGATAGCACATTTATAACTACAGAATTAGTCCAAGTTCTAACTGTTCTAAGTTAATAGTCTTCTACACATTTTATAGATAACGCAGGCATCGCAGTATTCTGACTGCGAAGACTACACCCATGCCAAAAGTCAGGAGAAATTACCGTATTTTTTGCTCTATAAGACTCACTTTTTCCCTCCTAAAAAGTAAGGGGAAACGTGTGTGCGTCTTATGGAGTGAATGCAGGCTGCACGGCTATCCCAGAAGCCAGAACAGCAAGAGGGATTGCTGCTTTCACTGCGCAGCGATCCCTTTTGCTGTTCTGGCTTCTGAGATTCAGAATTTTTTTTTTCTTGTTTTCCTCCTCCAAAAACTATGTGCGTCTTGTGGTCTGGTGCGTCTTATAGAGCGAAAAATATGGTAGTTGAATTAGTGACATGTAGAAAATGCTCTCTACAAATATAAGCTGTGGTCATGGATAAAATTTAAGATTATACAATTCAACGCTTGCATCTGGTGGCCTGAGAGTTCCAATACGTGGGCTTGCATGTGTGTGTTACAGCGTCATTTCACAAGCCACCTTTTCCTATCCCTGAAACCATGTCAGGCAATGCAGAAGGGAAGCCCCAATCTCTCGTAGGGGTTGGCGACTGAGAGGCATATAAAAGTGGATCACTTGGCTTTCTTTATCTCATGTGTGTAACATCCTCATTCAGGTATAGATCCGAAGGTTCCTCACTGTCTTGCTTCTGGGTTTGGCAACCCAGGAGAGCAGGAAGCATCCAGTTGGATGAGGCAACAAGATTTTGTGTACTTCTGTAAGGTTTGGACTATCTGGCCAGGATGAGACATATCAGGCCATCAATAGGCAAGGCTGTTTTGTTAATCCTTCCTCTCTTTCCTACGGGGTGAGAAGGAGGAGGATCTGAGAGAATTGGGGGTGGGGATGTTGAAACAGTAAACCACAACAGGACCTGCCAGCAGCCAACTTTAGATCCCACCAGTAAAACTAGCCGATGGCCAGGAAATTATTAGCTTTTTCTGTTGTAGAGTGGTTAATGTACAAGCATTCTTGGAATAAGCCTGTTTCGTTCAAAGTGTCTGTGTTCATTGCTTTCGCAAAGTGGGCATAGTCACTTTTAATGAAATACATTCTGACATACTAATACAAGTATTATGTATTTTAGCTACCAGTTCACAATTAATTAAAAGTGGCTGTGTTCCTTTAAATTCCCCAGAGGCCATTTAATCCATTTTCATTGCTATCAGAAACACTGACTGGAAAAAAAAATCAATACCCATTTGTGAGTCTTGAGTATGTATTAAACAAGACACGTCTAACCAGTTCATTTGCACTTGAAAGCAGCCATCTGTAGAAGCCAGCTTTGCCTAAGCAGATATGATTGCTAATAATGTGATATCCCTGTAGACTACAAAGCCCACACAGAGCTATTCAGTGTATAGTTCACAGCACTGGCATTAAATTAGTTATGCTGTACTGGTGTTAGACACACACAAAATAAACTTGAAAATCGATCAGCTTCATAACATACAAAGCAACCAACAGCCATGACCACTGTTGTTTCAGCCAAATCTGGGAACTCCCAAAATCAGCTTTGATATATAAACAGAAATAAATAGTGGCCTGTATTGTCTACAATCACAATCTGTTCCAATGTAAAGCCTATGAAAAGTGTAGCTTTCCCAAGCATACATTCCTAGAGCTCTGCATTTTTGAAGTGTACCTTGTTAAAAATTACAGAGGTACCTTGCACGGTTATTTATTTAACTATTCGGATTTCCAGCTTACAAATATTTCGAGATTTGCAGTTTTACAAGATTTCTTTAAGCAAGGCAAATTTATTTAATATTCAGATCAAAACACAGAAAAGTCTTCAGCGAATTTTAGATGATCACAAGACACCTTTTATGAAATATTTTTCATATCTGTAACTAACAGTAATGTGTGTGCTTTGTATAATTTATTATTTGATATATGAATAAGCTTCCTGGCTTCAAAATAATGTGAGATTTATTTATGGCTGCATTTTACTTGTTTGGCTAGGGCTCGATTTCACTTTTATAAGGTGGTTCGCATGCCACAACAAACCAATTATAATGGGATTCCCCTCCCCCGCATCACATACACTTCCCGGGGTTCAAACAGACCTATTAAAGCCCTGCTGCTCAGCACAATCTTCTTTAGTGACACTACTGAGAATAACCTACATTTCAAATTATGTTCCTGCATACCTTAAAAGCTATCAAACAGAAGACAAAGAGATACAATCTTCTAAACCTTTTAATGCATTCTGAAAGAATGCTTTGAATATTGCCAAATTTGAACTCTTTTCTTCTTTTTTACCGTGCTAGCGAACATGATAGGAAAGCCCAAACGAGACCACCTTAAAAGACTGAAAATCTGAACAGTATTGCAACAACCAAAATGTGGTTATTTAACTCCAGATTTAGTAAGCTCTAAATCTGATTGTATCTGTTATTATCTGATAACAACACAGTTATGGGCTGTTAGCAGGGCACAACTTTGGGCACCTAATCAGTTTCTGCCCTCTAGTGTTGGGAAAGAAGATGAAACTCCCCATCTTCATAAAGGTAAGGCAACATACAAACCATCTGTTAGAATAAGTGTTCCCTTCTCATTAATTTATGTGGCTACGATAAAGGAAATAATAATAAAGGAAACAATCAGGAAGTAACGTTCGCAGATGCTACAGTTAGAAGAAAATCTTGCAGCTTACTATACTTCAGAAATTACCTGCTTAATTATGTGTTCAGGTGTTTTATTCAATCCACAAATAGGTTAACCATTTTAACAGAATAGATCATATCCCATTCATGCTGTATATAAAACACATCCCTAAATGTTTGCCAAAGAACTATAGTTTTGTTACACCAAACAGATGTAACAGAACAAACAGATACATATTATCTTTCTTTAACTGTCTGAAAATGATCTAACAACTGCTATATATGCTAGCATTAACAAGTGGTGCAGTTTGCAATAATAAAGTTAAAATGGTTATTATTATTGCCCAGTCTGAAACATCAAGTGTTATTGCTTGCTCTTTAATGTTTACATTTGTCCTAGTAACTGTCATACCATATTATGCCATATCTTTAACTGTATCTTAATTTTTGGCCAAAATGTAAACAGTATGTCTGTGCTCTATTTTTAGCATTGACTTCTCTCCAATAAAGTCTTAAAATAAGAAAATTATGTTAAGGGAAGGATAGGAAGCTCACCTTGACAGCTGATTCTGAACCCCCTTCTTTAAAATCTTCAAATTTCATTACTTCAGCCATAATGAATCCCTTTTCAAAATCAGTGTGAATCTTTCCTGCAGCCTGAGGAGCCTTCGTCCCTTTCTGTCAAAGAGAAAAACCAGGAGAAAATTAATTGTATTTAGGAAGATTGATTGTGCAAGAGAGATTTCTCTATTGTAATGTGCTTTCAAGATCTGCTGAAACTTAGTTACGTATCAGTTAAAACGTCAGGAATCCAAATAGATAATTTTCAGCACTGGGCCACAGACAGACACTTTTAGCAGAGATAAACAAACTGGTATTAAAAAAGGCAGGCTTTGTTTCTTCCTAATGCATATCAACTGCTATATTGATTTTGGATACTGTGTAGGTTTTGCAGGAATTCGATCTTTACAGTGAAAGAGAAATAAACACGTTAAATAACTTTAAAAACTATACGGTCCCAGGTGTTAGTTCAAAATAAATGATTCTGATTATCTTAAAATTCTATAAAAACAATTTATTTACAGCATTGATCCAAAACATGGACATTGTCTAAGCATGAGAACACTGAAATAAAGTATATTAAAAATTAACATTTTAAAGTCATTAAATGGTATATTTAAAATGCGATGTAACAACTGAAACAATCCATAACCACCTATTTACATGCAAATAGCCCTGATATATTTAAATTACGAAGAATGCATTATAATTGCTTCATGTGTTAAACTACAAGGGCATCTATTCTATGCACACACAAGCATGGAAAGAAATTTGAGAAATAATGGTGACCTAAAGGCTGCTTAATAAACCATGTTAAAGTGCTAAGGAGTCTGACACTGTAAAGCATAGTTTTTACAATAAAAGATGTATTGGGTTAATATGGCTACTCACTGATGCTTACCTGACTAAATCTCTCAGCACATTAAATCAAAGATACTTACAATCAGTCTTAAGATAAACCAGCTTTCAGATTTCTAGCAAAGGAAAGGCATTTCTGCTACTCTGTGAGCAAGTGTCTTTGAACACATTATCCTGAGCTATGTCAAAGTGCACCATCAAACTAAATGCGCTTTTATATTTTTCAAAATGATTTAGTGTGCTTGTTGCGAAGTATCTAAATATCTGCAGCATTATTTTAATTTAAAATTTACTGAAGTTGGTCAGGCCAAACCAAATTATTATAAAAAGATATAAAAACAGTACTAATAATATCCATCACATAGCAAACTCAAACTGAAGCAGAAGCATGTTAATGGACAAAAGATTGCATTGACTGTCTTGAAGAACTTATGTTTTCATTAGATCAAAAAGAGAGTTTGTAGTAACATGCATCTGAAAAGAGAGCTACCCTCTATATTAAAATATATTTACATTAAAAAAGCAAACCATTATACAGCTCAGCTTTTACTGTCCTCAGGGAATAAATTAGCCACCCTGACAGTAATCAGTTTACATCAACATACATTTTTAAGGCATATGTAAAGACTTGATATGAACACATAAAACCATCAAAATAAACTACTCCTAAATATTCAAATCTGTATTCCCCCCCCCCAGCAGAACTGTGTACCCGCACAGAGTATAATCATGTTATATTGCTTTTATTGCTGAAAATGTAATCTGAGCAAAGCAAAAGGAGGAAAGAACCACCCGCAACCCAAACAAACTTAGCGAATACAAAATGAAAAGCAACATCAATTTCACTGCAGACAAACCCAGTCACACAGATTAAGCAAGCACAATACTGGTATGTCTTATCTCTGACCACAGGAGGAGGGTAGACAGATTCTACAGGATGAAGAAATTCAGACTATGTAATAGGCAGAATCAATTGTTACCTGCCTCAATCAATGCAGCTCCACTTTCACTGTTCAGCAGCTCACAAATAATTAAAGTTATCCTGGACAAAAACCTCATCTGTAATGACTAGCTAACCGCCACCATGACAAACTTCAAAGTCAGTGATATCAATCTGAATTCAATAGTGTGGAACTGGATATAGCTGATGAATAAGTATGAATCTTACCCTGATGGTCCATGCACGCACTTCATCGGGGCCTGCAGTGAAAAAGTATTCTAGTTGGAGTGCTGCATACCCAGCCTTAATGATCTTTGGTAAAGCACTAAAATAAAATGGAAACAAGGCCATTCAACTTATACACAAGAAAAAAACCTAAATGCCTCAACCATTCCATTTTGGGAGGGGGGAAAGAGACTATCCATTCGAAAGATTCTGAATCTTTCTTCTCATCTCTACTTTTAAGCATACTGATAATTGTAATAAGTGCATAATAAAAGCTCTCAGATGCTATTCTGAAATGGCAGCCATAGAAATCATGCTTGATTTCTTCATAAATTTGGCAAAATGCAGAAAGGCAGCGTTTGGGTCTCCTGTTATTGGAGGACCCCAAGTCGCAAGAGCATTGTTATTTGACTAAAATTAAAACACTGAAATAATTTATTGCTGTTATTCAGAGAAACTAACAGCGACATATTCTCTCTCTCCCCCCAACCCAGCCTCCTCCCTGTGGATGACCAGAGAGTTTTGGTGATCATTCCTTTTAAAAAATATACATAACTAATACCTATGGTATAATTAAAACACTGTACAGAGATGACAGATGACAGTTAAAAACTTAATTTAAAATAAATCTTTTCACTCTGTCTCATGGTAAAGAAAGGAGAAGATTCCCTCTTTATAATGGTAATTACTCTGTCATTTATTATTCTATCAGCGCAAGCAATTAAATTACTGCAAGGAAATAGTTGATAATAAAGTGTAGGGAAAATGAATGCTAATTAACCTTTGTGTCATGTTCTCTTCCAGATACTTCTGTTTCTCCTCAGCACTCATTTCTTGCAACTTGAGTTCCAAGGCCCCACTAAAAGGAATGACCAAGGCGCCTGGGTCATGCTTGTCCACCCACTCTTTAATTTTTATCAACCTGTAGACAAAAAAGGGCACAACATTATCTTGTAGTGCATGCATGACTGTACCACATTCATTATTATCAAGTAGCACATACATATTCATAAGAATTGCACGGTTTTATGATGCCATCTTTTTGTGTATTGCTTTCCAAGGTCAAGGCATTAACAGGCAGCAATTGCTTCAGGTGTACTCCATTAATATTTTACTGTTATCTGCTTTTATTCTCGCACATTATAATCTACATGGAACACGAACGGATTTTTAAACGGGCTCAAAATCTGGCTAGGCTTTGAAAGGGATCTCAAATTAAAGCTGCACATTCGAAATACACTTTAGGTGTGCTCCAAGCGTTGTGTCTTGCTCTCAAAGAAGTAGGACTATCCTAAGTAATCTCATTTGGTTACAATAAAAAAATAAAAAAAATCACACCAAAAAGAGGCTTACTTCCTTGCAGGCCTTCTTTTTATTACTGTTTCCAACTGCCTAGAGCAGCTACAATTTGGAACTGTAAAAATATCGGTGGACAACAGACCAAGCAATATCTGCATTCTGCCACGTGTACTGTATGGCTACAAATGCATTCAGGATCTTTCTCCCAGTACTACCTACATCTCCATTAACTCTACAAGGCACATCCTCTTCACTGTACTACCCCTAAACCTCTCCCACCCCACCCCCAAATATGCTTACAAATGTCATTTAGTAATAGATGAAACCAAGGCCTGTCTAGTCCAGCATCCTGTTCTCACAGTGGCCAACCAGATACTTAAAGAAAACCCCACAAGGACTTGGAGGGCGACAGCGCTCTCCCCACTTGTGCTTCCCAGCAACTCCTATACAAAGGCATAGTGCTGGCTTTGACCTACAAAACCTTAAAACGGCTCAGGACCGAAAGACCTCAAGAATCACCTCTCTCCATATGACCTACCAGGACCTTGAGCAAATTCTCTTAAGGTCCTTCTTCATGTGCCTCCTCTGCAAGAAGTCCAGAGGTCTGGCAACACGAGAACGGGCCTTCTCTGCAGTGGCTCCCCATTTGTGGAACGCTCTCCCCAGGGAGATTCAGCTGGTGCCTTCATTATACACCTTTAGGCACCAGGCCTATGGCCAATTGACATCCGGTGCCTTTTTTAAAATGTGTTGGAGAGGAGGGATTATTGGTTTTTGTTCTTGTTTCCATTGTGTATTTTGTGTCTTTATATTGCGATTTTATGTTGTGAACCACCCTGAGACCTGCAAGTATAGGACAGTATACAAATTTATTAAATAATAGTAATACTGAGAGAGTACACGCTAATAATGCAAGCAGTCTTCGATAATGTCATCCTCCATAAATCACCTGTTAAAATCATCCAAGTTGGTGGTCATCGCTATTATCTTGTGGCAGGTTTTGTATGAAGAAATACATCCTTTCGCCTGTCCTGAATCCTCAGCTTCATTGCATGACCTCAGGTTCTAGCATTTCGAGGGAGAAAAAATTGTCCACTTTCTCCACCTATGAACCATTTTATACATTTCTATCATGTCCGCCCTTCTCCTCCTCCTCTTCTTCTAAACTAAAAAGCCCCCAAAGAATTTCCTCACCAGCCCCTCGACCATTTCAGCTGCCCTTTCCTGCATCTTTTCCAACTCTGCAATATAATTTCTGAGTTGCAAAAAGTAGAACTGTACACAATATTTGAAGTGTGGTTGCACCATGAGATCTGCGTAACAGCATTAGGATACTGGCAGTTTAATTTTCATTTTATTTTCCCTACTGAACTCCCAACACAGAATTCGTCTTTTTCAAAGCTGCCATACACCTGGTCAACATTTTGAATAAACCATCCACCATCTTTTTTCTACTTAGTCACTGTGGTACCAGCAGCTCATGTGCCAGTTTTTGTAACAACCAACAACGTCAATGTTAGACTGCTTGAGCTCCCCACTACAGCTATTACCAACAAAACTGCACCAAAACACTGCATTTTACACTGCTCCTGTTCAGAGTTCTTACCAGTTATAGCCATGCCTTCAACCATAATCCCCTCCCCAACCATTACTATTATTATTATTATTAGTAGTAGTAGTAGTAGTAGTAGTAATTATTGAATTTATATACCGCCCTATACCTGGGCATCTTAGGGCAGTTCAGAGAATAATTAGTATTCTGTGCCAAGTGAACATTCTGTTCTCAATGGGCTGCTTTTGGGAGTGTTCCCCTCTTAGGCTTTATATGCTAAACTAGCCCATTATTACTATTATTATTATTATTATTATTATTATTATTATTATTATCCACCCTATAGCTGCAGGTCTCAGGGCGGTTCACAGGATAAAATCAGAATATAAAACCACAAAATACATAATCAAAATAAAAACAACCCAATAACCCCCCCTTGCACTTCAATATGCAAAATACTTCATTATCTATGGCTATTGTCTTGCATGCCAGATTAAACAGCAATAACCAGTATTAGTACAATAATGCATATATGGCAAAACAAATATATGAGTGTAACATTGATGCTAAGTTGGTTCCGTGGACTAGATTAAAACTTTTTAACTTCTGGTGATGGGGATAAGAAACACAACATTCCTCCACAAGCAAAAATGTCAGTGTGAAAATGGCGCTTGGTTATAAACAAAGACAATATATTAGGATATCAAACAGCTTGCACTCCAGTCCAACAGGAGGAAGCTGTGAGCAAACACATTTCCACTTGAAAACTTCCCTGCCACTTACGTATAAGGCTGCTAATGGAGCACGTTATGATCACCAGCAGTACAACCAGGTGAAGAACACTATACATGCCCGTCCTCAACAGCAAACTAGGTTCAGGCACAGCCTATCCCCTGACCTACTTGCCTATACAGTGATGAACACAATTCTGCATGCCATCTTCTAGGCTACCACTGGCCAATCTGGTCTTTCCATAGGTTTAACTCCATGTTAACTCCATTTACCTCCCATGTGTCCAAAAAAACCCACAACCCTGTAGGGCTCTAGGCTGGGAAGGCTGATCTAGGCTGTGGAGAGAGTAATGGGCAAAATGGCCTCTTGCACCACTTGTGGTTTGCCTTGGACAATGTCCAAATCCTGCCAGAAAACAAGCGATCATCAGCGGCCAGCTTAGTAAAAAATAATAGCCAGTTGACTACAGAGGAAAACAGAAGGCTTGTTGGCCTTCGGAGACAACAGCAGGTACAAATGAGTCAGCACCCTGTAAATTAATAGCTGCTAGTGGCCAAGCAGGACCCAGCGCAGGTACAGGGACATCAGAGGCCTGGAACGATGCTTCCAGTTGGTAAAAAGATTCACACTAGGATGAAGCTCAGACACATTATACACCGCTTCATTTTCCTGGTTGCCAGTTAGCTGTGGGAAACAAGACTTTGTTCGTCTCATGTTGCTGCTGAACTCCACAGAATTCACATTAGTGGAGACAGGATGCTTGTAGCATAGTACAGAATCAATTCAGATGTAATTTAAATGTAGTTGTCTGAGGATTAAGACTAGATATGTGAGGGTTGTAATATTGTGGATGTTACACACGCTTTGAAATATAAGGAAGCAAGCCACATACAGGCCTGAAGCGAGTTTTATTTAGATTTTTAGACCTATTAATTTTCTGGACTATGGGTTTTATGCTATTTTGGTAACCTGGTTTGAAACTGTGGGCATGCAAACCTTTAAATAATTCATGCAAATGTCAAAATAAATGAAACCACAAGTTCATCAGTTCTCATTTGTCAAAGAAAATAGCGGGAGATCAGAGCTATTATAAGATTAAGTGTACGGTGGACAAAGAATACAGAAGTTCCTTCAACAGTTTGCACACGTGTGTTACATAACGCTGTCCTTTCGTTACTTGTGCAAATGCCCAGTCCATAGTTTTCAATGCTCTTTGTATTGCATTGCTGCTTCCTCTCCAGTATATTGGAAGGACACAGTTTAGCACCAAAGACAGTTACTGAGACATTGTTGGCATTTTAAGAATTTAACAGCAGCTTTATTTTATAGGTATGACAGCTTTGGTCTATAAAATAATTGGATAGCAAAAGTCCCCACACCTGCAATTTCATAACACCCCCTCACACGGCAATAGCCAGCCCATGCATTCCAAGTCGAGGGCCTCACGGTTCCTTTCCAGAAAGTTTGTTGTTCACCCAGGACACTGTTTGCAGCTCTGCACAGTCTTCTTGGAGCAGCCGCCTGCACACTGTGGCGCTGCGGTGGGGAGAACTCACTGCTGAACGTGCACACGGGGAATGTGAAGAAAGCTTTGCATGGGCTAATGACGATGCTGCAGGCCCCAACAAGGGGGTCAGGGGTGCAGGACAGCATGGCAAGAGGTCTAAACTAACTTCGATGGAGCAGCTTTCATTTTAGTTCAACATGTGTGGGGCAGCAGAATTTCATCCCAAGCTACCAGATTGCCATTCTACTAAAAAAAAAATCCCTAATAATGTGCAGAGGTATGCAAGCATTTATTTTGGGTTTTTATCAATGTGCTATGTTTTTATACTAATTGAGATAATGTACCATGTGGCCACATCTAAAAGAAAGCACAAAACATAAAAGCAAAAAGCAGTTTAAATATATTTCTAAAATTCAATACAGGTTTTTGTTTTCTAAAAATGGTCATCATAACTAAAACTAAGAATGCTGTGGAACAAGATAAGAAATAATTACTTTGGCTAAAACACCAATTCCGAATAATAATAGTGCTACACTCATTTTAAGGGCTTTTCTGTCGAGTCCTTAGAGAGATTATTTGCATTCCTCAGGTATTCTATTGTACAATTCAGATGAATAAAGACTTACAAATCATTCCTCCACTGCCAGTGAGAGACTTTGATCCAGTGAATACACTATTGTACCTTAACTATAATTGGCAAAAAACCTGACAGTGTGTAGAGCATCACAAGCTTAATAACAAAGGAGAATATCTCAGAGTGTTGACAGATGATCTTCATAATGCAGAAGCAGAGCTGGTACATTTTAGCAATAAATGAGCATGGAGGTCTAAAGGTCTCTGAAGTGACTGACATCAGACCTGCCACTAGCTCAGTACACAAATAGGGTACTGCATCATCCTGTAAAGACAGGTTCTTTGCTTGCACATCTCACTTTTGGGCCTTTCAGTGTAAAATAAAAAATAGTTTAAAAGATGCATTACAGAATACTCATAACATTAATATAAACTAATGAAACTAAAATGGAAGGTGGCTGTCTCTAAGCAGCAATCTCTTATGTTTAGGTCAACAAAACCACCATTGTAAAGGATACTTATCCAAAGCTATGTTGATATCAAACAACACCAACATATCACCACTCTTAAGTGTAGTGTAGTCCATTGGATAGTCAAACAAGCAAAAAACTGGATAGTCAAACAGGTAGTCCGTTCCATCGTATCTACTCCAGAAACCAGTTCTGGGTTTTTCTAATAAGAATGACTAAATAATTAATTATTATCTAATAATAATAACTAAAAGGATTCATTGCCCAACATCATTCTTTGCACTATGAAAGAGAGCATAGCAATCGGTCAGAGAGAAGGCAAAAGGCATTTAGTTTTCCATGTATGCTACACAGTGAAGCATCACTTGCCCTGGATTGCAAGACTTGAGCCTATCCATTTGCCAGAGTGAACTTCTAGCTCTTTGGCTCCACGCATCAACCCAAAAAATCTGTTTACCAAACTTCATCTAAAAATGCTAACACCAACTCCGTAATCAACTCACTTCTGCAGACACAGTTATATTATTTTCTTTTCCAGATAAATACAGCAGTTTGAATCAAAGGGGTTCTGGAAAATGCAGATAATGTAGACTTAAGAGGTCTCTTCTCACACTCAAAGAATGTCAAGTTTTTTCTTTCTCTCTCTCTCACTCTCTTTTTTTGCTATGTTCTTCTTTGTAGTGCTTCAGTCTTTGCCTCCCTGCACAACTGCTTTGAAGTACAAGGCAGTGCAAAATGGGGCTCTTTAAGGTTTTATGGCTCGGCACTTGAATGCTTTCAGCCACACCCAGTTCCAGACTCCTACTTCCACAATCGTAAATAAAAATGTCAGAAGTAAACGAAAATAGGAAACTATGATTCCTGATGTGCTCCTAAAGTGTTTAGAAATGAAAGGAGGCCCTGGGATTTGACTGTAAAAGATTAGTTAAAACCTAGAATAAACTGGTTCTGAACCACTCAAAACTCTGTACACTTACAGAGGTATCTGGTTTGTTGAAGTGTCAGTGATACTATCATCCCCTCAAAGCCTTGAGTGTTCAGGGAAGCCATGCATGTCTAGTGACATCATCAGACAGTGCCTTTTCTCACCTGCTTTTTCTGGAGTTGAGCCAGAACATATTTGCATGTCCACCCCGATCAGAACCCAGAAATCTGGTCAAAAATTCCATTAAGGTAGAATTTTGCAACATTTCTAGAAGCGTTTAGAATTAATTTTTTAGTTTTTGTCCCCTTGTCTAAGCGGCATGAGACACCCAAGAGGCAATTTTGCTCATTTACATGCATTTAATGAGTGGAAGAGATATAGGACAGAAGGTAAGAGTACGATCCTTAAAAGGAGGAAAGATATATCTAATATTTGCTCAAAGGCAATCTCATAAACTGAAGCTTAATTCCTGAACAGAGTCAGTTAATGATTTTGACACATTTTCACCTATACAAATCAAATCATCCTCAAAACCACGCCAAAGAAGAGAAACTATTGGCTTTGGAACAAGGCACAATGAAGTAAAATAGATTATGACTACTAGATATCTGTCAGAAACTGAAAATGGATTTTCTTGTTGCACTTCTGCAGATCTTATGAAAACACATACAAAACAGTAAAAAGCAAAGATTGGAAAGCTCTAGTCTTTGCTGCTTTTCTGCTTTATAAGGATCAAGGACAGTAAGCAGATAATTATACCATTTAGGAATCTTCTGTACTTGTGCGAGTTTCAAAGTTATGAAGTAAACATTGAAAACCTGTCTCTTCAGAGCGAAGCCTTAAATGTATAATTTCAAAACATTTAATTTTTAAATTTAATTTATGCTGCTTCAATATTTCAACAGAAATCTGGAAATAGTTTGCACTGGGGATAATGGCATGAGAAAATGAGAAGCAAAGGGTTTTAACATGGCTGCCTAATACTTATTTACATATGCAAACACTGGTGTTTGGACAGACTCAGAAGGTATCTTAAAAGTTGTACTGATTAAACCATTTTGAGAACTCCAGAAGGGAAGCAGTGTGCAAATAATGATCATAGTACTGTATTTCTGAGTGTTCTTCAAATGCTGCCCCATGTGAAGTACTTCACAGTAGTCCAGCTTGGATGTAACAAGTACATGCATGGCTGAAGCTAGGTCTACTTTCCATAGATAGGCTGTTTTGATAGCATAAATAATAATTAATTTTCATCTTAGACGTTTCTGATCCAGGATTCCCCCGTTCCCTGATGCAGTGAGCCTCCATATTGTCTTTCTGAAAAGGGGTGTAAGATTTGACAATTCCACAAAATATGGAGCTGTGTTTTGGGGATAGAATATATATAAGCTGCTAGGATTCTATCTAGTGTGTGGATCTTTTAAAGCCCTATGGGCCGCACCCCGACATAATGCTATCCTCAGTCTCAGATGCAATGGCTTGAAAATTAGCCCACTTGCCAAATCCAGCTTCTGGCTGATACACAAGTTTAGTAGTATACACCCAGCAAATCTCCCAAGAATAAAAGCAGGTGGCCACTGAACAACCCAATGGATTCCTTCACTGTATTTCTTCGAAGGTCAGCAATTAAACTCATGTAGAAGCAACATAAACAGGCTACCCTGGCAGCAAAGCAAAGACTGTGTTATTATAGACATGTTCTTTAGTGATAATGGATTGTATCCAAAGCAACGCTAAGAAACTTGTTCTATTAGCAGAAGGATTTACGCTCTCCTCTCTCCTCCCCCAGTGGCCCTTAAATCTGTTCCCACATCCCTCCAAAGCAGATTGGGGGAGGGTTTGGTGAGTTCCATTGTGCAAGCGTAAATCTTTGTGCTAACAAAACAAGTGCACTGGATGCCACTCACTGTCCATCCTTATAACTTGTTAGTTCCATATAAGCCTGCTCCATATAGTCATAGTCTTTGATATAAATATTTCTAAACAATCAAATGAATATGCTGGTTCATACATTCACCAGATTCTAGCGCTTAATTCAACATGGTGGAGCAGAATGATCTCCTTCCTTCCACCATTCAAATAACTTCCTGTGTCAACTGCAGCCTCCATATGGATAGCCAATTCCATAAAAATGTTTCTCTCTCTTCCGCACCTTCTTGAGGTAGACAAACTTTGGAAATGGCATTTCCATGAAGCCTAGAAAGTGGTCAGGGGAAATCATCCATGCGGTGGATTATCATGATGTACACTCCACTACCCTATTTCAGTGCCTGCTCCTGATGAATGCATGATCGCTGGGCTCAATCTCAATGGAATCTTAAACAGGAAGTCATGAATGTTGTTGGCATTATAGCAATTACAAGAATATTAATCAGCGCAAGGGTTGTATCATTGGAGACGAAGAGTCAGCTACAGCTATTACATTTCGGAGACATACTCCTCCCAAGATCCATTTTTGGTATAAGCAAATAGTGCACCCAATTTGTTCATTTCTTTTGGTTGGATCATTTGTCCTTATTTTGCCCCCCATGTCCGGTACTTCTGGGTTTTAAGTACATAAATTCCAGGAGGAAGCATATTTAGAATTCTTCATTCATGCTTCCCTCCTCAATGCAACAAAGCAGACATGGTGGCAGTACCAATACTGGAGATATACTAATCCCCAGTTCACTAAAAACAAACAAATTAAAGCTTAAGAACACTGAAAGTGTACCAGAGCAGCTCATCAGGTAATGAACTAAAGTTATGCTCACACATTCTACATCTTTTTGAATTGCTAAGGAAGAAAACAAAGATGACCTGTTCCTATACCTTTGCAGTTTGCGCATTATAAACTTTGTTTGCTAATTTACCAGCAAAGGCGCACACTTGAAAGTCTTGAAGTTGATGATACACCTACTGTACAAGCAAGCAGTATAATTACATAATAGGCTGAAATAGCTTCGCAACAATATACCATTTTTAAAAAACAAAACAGCAACAACCTGCTGTATAATTACTAAAATACTAGAATGCTCTAGCTGAAATTCAAGCTTATGAAGAAGAGTATACAGCAAAAAATGTTTTTAAAATCTCAACATAATGCAAGTGTTGACAGTGTCTGCCTAAACACAAATTGCTAAGTACATCCACGTTTCAAATGTCCCCCCCCCTTGTTGCACTTAATTTTCCTCTTGCATATAGATAATTGGAAGGAAAATTTATAAACGTAATGATATTTGTAAGTACAGTGGAACCTCGTGTTACATACCGCCCTCCTTACAAATGCTTCGGGTTACAAATTCTACTAACCCGGAAGTAGTTGCTCCCGGTTGCGAACTTTGCCCCAGGATGAGAACGGAAATTGTGTGGCGGCGGCAGCAGCAGCGGGAGACCCCATTAGCGAAAGCGCGCCTCATGTTAAGAACAGTTTCGACTTAAGAACGGACCTCCGGAACGAATTAAGTTCACAACCAGAGGTACCACTGTATACACAAAGTTTAAAATATATAGAGTAAAAAGGTTTCCCTTCAAGTTTTTTTTAAAACAGTTTGTTTACAGCTACAAACATTAACAAATCATGGTTACAAACATGAAGAGTAAAAATAAGTGCTCAGACATCTTTTTATGCATTCTTCTGTGTGAACGTTCTTATGTATAAAAAGTGAAGGGCACAAGATGGAACTCTAGAGAATCTCCATGCAAACTGCAATGGGCCCAAGCAGCAGACTCCAGAAGTGGAAGGAGAGGAACCAGTGTGTCATTGCACCTCCAATTCCCAAACCACAGAGCTGGTCCAGGAGGATGCCACGGTCAATGGGATCAAAATCCATTGAGAGTTCAAGGAAAACAGTGTGCCTAAAGTGATTTCAGGCCTGAAGCCAGGCTGAAAGGGATCTAGGTAATCAGTTTCATCCAAATACATCTGAAACTGCATAGCCACCACTCTCTTGAGCAACTTGCCCCAAAAGAGCATATGTGATTCAGTGAAAAATGACATACATTGAAAGGTCCAGATTACAATACTCGCTACGAGCTGCTTGAATCATTTTACCTAGGCTTCACAGCAGCTGCATTCTAATGTCATGATGGCTGATTTTGTTGGGAACAAACCTAGGGCAAACCTTGTGTTTGTGAGCATCTCCATCCCTTCTCCAGCATCATTATGAAGAGTTCAGAAACTTCAGCTTAAGTGATTATCTACAGCTTGCCATATTACAGTGGTACCTCTGGATGCGAACGGGATCTGTTCCGGAGCCCCCATTCGCATCCTGAAGCGAACGCGACCCGCGTCTGCGCGTGCATGGGTCATGATTCGCCGCTTCCGTGCATGCGCGTGACGTCATTTTGAGTGTCTGCGCATGCGCGAGTAGCAAAACCCGGAAGTAACACACTCCGTTACTTATGGGTTGCCGCAGAGCGCAACCCAAAAATGCTCAACCCGAAGCTACTTCAACTTCGAGGTATGACTGTATTCTACAATAGGCGCTGTGGGTTAAACCACAGAGCCTAGGACTTGCTGATCAGAAGGTATGGCGGTTCGAATCCCCGCGATGGGGTGAGCTCCCATTGCTTGGTCCCTGCTCCTGCCAAGCTAGCAGTTCGAAAGCAACACAGTGCAAGTAGATAAATAGGTACCGCTCCAGCGGGAAGGTAAACAGTGTTTCCATGCGCTGCTCTGGTTCGTCAGAAGCAGCTTAGTCATGCTGGCCACATGACCCGGAAGCTGTACGCCGGCTCCCTCGGCCAATAAAGCGAGGTGAGCGCCGCAACCCCAGAGTCGGTCACGACTGGACCTAATGGTCAGGGGTCCCTTTACCTTAATCTTAACTGTGGGCTGCTTGGAACAAGGCAACTTCAGGCCATGAGTTATCAACAAAACATAGTTAAGAATAACCACAGTTTAGGTTTCAGAGATAACACTACACTGTAGTTAACTGAAAACGGAAAGAAAAGTTTCTGAGCAACCACGCCAGAGGAGAAGCAGCGCTAAGGTTTGTTGCTGTCATGATAAACCACATAACAGCAGACTGCAACCAATGGTCAAATGTGCACGTAAGCCAATAATTGTGGCATAATAAAAGCATACTGAACATGAGCTATAGGCTGGTGTGTGCAGCTCAATCACTTCCATTTCAGTCGTCCACTGGTGTGTAAACTAACTGGACAGAGGAAAGTGTAGCCTTAAAACATGGTTTATTGTTGGATGCACAGAAAACAGCTCCTGCACAACTATGCATTATAAGAAAAGGTTCTTGGCCATTACATAAATTATAAACACTCATAATTATCCATTATTAGGACAATAAAAGTGTAAACTATGAAAGATAACTTAAAACTAAATTTTCTGAACACAATACTTTAAAACACTGAATGACCTTTTGTTTCTATCATGTATAGAATTAGTCAAATTTCTGTTGTCCCTTAATAAAAGCACAGTATAAATGCTTTCTATCCCTCCAACCTAACAGTCAGAATTACAGAAACTGAAGGTGCAATTCAATGTAGTGATTCATAGGTTCTCTAATAGAAAGATTCAGCAGTTTTCAATCAAGACCTTTATTCCTTCTCTGAATAAATGATGCCTGAAATTTTTATTCTTGTTCTAATGGAATTTCAATGGCCTTCACTGCAAATCTACTGGAAATTTTCGCATATTAAGTAGAAAAAATTAAATGATGTTAACCACATTTTAATGTGATTAAGTCTGACAGGGTCATTATTTCTGCTAATCATTCAGTTTAAAGAGCTCAAACAAAAGTTTATAACAGACAAGCTTTTTAATTGTGTATTGACTGTATAAGAGAATTTAAGGCCACTAAAAATATAGATTCATTGCATTTCACATGTATAGACCCAATAATCTCTTACTCTCTTGGGGTGGGGGGATAAAAAAGGACTTAATGGCGTATTTACTTCTACACTACCTTTCCATATAATGTGTGTGTGTGGGGGGGGGTGTTTTCAGAAAGGGTATGCTTTTCAGTATTGTGCTATATTCAAGTCCTTGGCTTTTTCTTTTAAACTACTGTAAGAATTGCCCTGCTGAATCAAATGAAGGGTCTACTAGTCGAGCACGCACAACGGATAGTAAGATGTACTGAGGTAGCCAGTATTTCCTCAGCATTTTGATAATCAGGATGCCTTGCCTCTGACATAGACCTTCCATTTTTAAGCAATCATACCTAATGGCCCTGGGTAGCCTTTTTCTATATAAATTTATTTAGTCCTAAAAAAAAACCTGTTTGTGATAGTGCCCATTCCCACATTCTGTGCCAGTGAAACTCCTATTTTAGGTATGCATTGAATATTAGCCCTGAATCACACCATCCTTGTTCTCAATTCAGGTAGGTAGCCGTGTTGGTCTGACGCAGTCAAAATAAAAATAAAAATAATAAAAAATTGTCTAGTAGCACCTTATAGACCAACTAAGCTTGTTCTGGTATAAGCTTTCATATGCATGCACACTTCTTCAGACACACCATTGTATTTTTCTTCTCACACAATCCACAGTGCTATAAGTATCTATTATACACCCAATTGTCTTTTTTTTAAAAAAAACACTATAATGCCCCAACATCTTAAGACTTTTCTTCACAGCAAGTGAGCTCTGGAAATTTCATTTGCTCTAATCTGTCCCTTCTCTGTCCCTATTTCTGAGGCCAGCTTGCAAAATGGACATAACTCCTGAACACGTCCTTCGGTAGATGAGAGAAGCCAAAACTAATACAAGCAAACAGGACAGGATTGTGCTCCGATAACCTAAGCTTGCTATATCTTAAAAAGCAGAGACATCACCTTGCCGTCAAAGGTCTGTATAGTCAAAGCTATGGTTTTCCCAGTCGTGATGTATGGAAGTGAGAGCTGGACCATAAAGAAGGCTGATCACTGAAGAATTGATGCTTTTGAATTATGGTGCTGGAGGAGACTCTTGAGAGTCCCATGGACTGCAAGAAGATCAAACCTATCCATTCTGAAGGAAATCAGCCCTGAGTGCTCACTGGAAGGACAGATCCTGAACCTGCGGCTCCAATACTTTGGCCACCTCATGAGAAAAGAAGACTCCCCAGAAAAGACCCTGATGTTGGGAAAGATTGAGGGCGCAAGGAGAAGGGGACGACGGAGAACGAGATGGCCGGACAGTGTTCTCGAAGCTACCAGCATGAGTTTGACCAAACTGCGGGAGGCAGTGGAAAACAGGAATGCCTGGCGTGTTCTGGTCCATGGGGTCATGAAGAGTCAGACAGGACTAAACAACAACAACAACAACAACAACAATTTAAAATTTTCAGCAAAGTCAAAATTTTATGGCGACCCAAGTATAGCATCAACTGTATTACTCCTCTTTTATAAAGACTTGTCATCTACAAGTCCACTTGTAAGGGGGCTGACCTAGTGAGAAGTAACATATTTAATATTTGTTATTAAATAATAAATTTAGTTAATAGTTCTATAAGGCCACACTTGCAGTAGGAATTATTAGGTAAATGCAGTTAA
Source organism: Podarcis raffonei (assembly GCF_027172205.1). NCBI lineage: Eukaryota > Metazoa > Chordata > Lepidosauria > Squamata > Lacertidae > Podarcis > Podarcis raffonei. Next base: position 116,274,962 of record NC_070602.1, on the reverse strand, counting down.
TTCCATTCACATGTTACTCTTCCATCAGAAGGTGAAGAAACAGTCTAGTTCATGTGACTACATTATCCACACACATGCAGCAGCACAGTGAGAACACACCCTCTCCCATGCCCCCTAGGTCTAGGTATGAAGGGAAGATTTTAAATATGTCAATGAGTCATAAAACTTCACAGCTGCCATCTTTGGGGGGGGGGAGAAGGAATGATTCAAATATCAATATGCTATCATAGAAGTGTATGGCTGGAAGGGATCCCAAGGGTCATGTAGTCCAATCCCCTGCAAGGCAGGAATCTCAACTAAATCATACATGACAGCTGACCACCCAACCTCTGCTTAAAAATCTCCAAGAAAGGAGGGTCTGTTCCACTGTTAAACAGCCCTTACTGCCAGAAAGTTCTTCCTAATGTTTAGTTGACATCTCCTTTCTTATAACTTGGAATCCACTGGTTCAGGTCCTAGCCCCCAGAGCAGGAGAAAGCCAGTTTGCTCCATGTGACGCCCCTTTATATATTTGAAGATAGCTATCACATATCCTCTCAGTCTCCTTTTCACCATGCTAAACATACCCAATTCCCTTAACCGTTTCTCATAAGGCTTGGTTTCCAGACCCTTGGATCATCTGTCTTTCTTGGTTGCCCTCCTCTGCACATCTTCTGTAATGGAAGGTGAAGCAATGAACTAATTCAGCTTCTTTACTACAGGGGAAACTCATGTTACGGACAGGATCGGTTCCGGAGGCCCGTCAGTAACATGGAACTGACGCAAGCCGAAGTGCCACATCTGCGCACAGTGCAATTTAACCCTTCTGTGCATGCGGGAGCGGCAAAACCCAGAAGTAACCTGTTCTGGTACTTCTGGGTTGCCGTGGGACGCAACACGAAAACATATAACCTGAAGCGGATGCAACATGAGGTATGACTATACAGTGGTACCTCAGGTTACATACGCTTCAGGTTACAGACTCGGCTAACCCAGAAATAGTACCTCAGGTTAAGAACTTTGCTTCAGGGTGAGAACAAAAATTGTGCCCTGGCGGCACGGCTGCAGCAGGAGGCCCCATTAGCTAAAGTGCTGCTTCAGGTTAAGAACAGTTTCAGGTTAAGAACGGACCTCTGGAACGAATTAAGTACTTAACCCGAGGTGCCACTGTATTTGCTGTTTAATAGACTTAACTGCCACCAGCTATTACTTGTGTCTGGTACAAATGATAAGTAATGACTAGCAAGCAAATCTTACAACAAAAAGTTACTCCCCCCTGATGCTCACCTGGGTGGGAGCTTCTCCTTGCCAATACCAATTGTTTTTAATCACATCTGTTGCCCTGTGTAGTTTCCACTGAAGACTGCTGCTGAATTGCAGCCCACGCGCTTCAATTTAGAAAAGGCTACCTCCGGCACGCAGTTATATGTGGCTACCACCTAAGTAGCAGGTAGAGAGAGACAAGCACATAGAACACAAAACATATCATCTGGCTATGAAAAGATTGCCAGGGGGTGAGGTGGGGGGGGAATTCCACAGATGGCTAATATCACATATTTTTATTCCTGGTTTCAGGTGATGGTCTCTTGCATTATACAGCCATATAAAACAGTTGCTATGAAAGACTTAATGATGCAATACAGCAACTTATTACACCTACACTTTCATAAATATGCTTAGAAAAGTAATAAAACGTGAAAATTTGTAGCTCAGACAACATTATTCATCCTTATCCATCCATAGCATTCCAACAGATTCAAAACAGGATTACACATGGCTGCCTGACTACAAGCACATGCCAGTTCTCATCTTTTGCCTTCCTAGGGGAAAAAAGTGGTGATAAAATGAATGAACGTACTCATTCAGGCACTGAATACACATTTAATGTATTATGCAAATTATCAAGCAATATTTCAGATTCTATCAGTGCAATACCCAAGAATGGATTCCTATAGTAGTAGTCTAGGGCTCTGGTATTGTTACTGATTTGCTATTGTGCCGAATACAGCATGACTCATTGCAGAAGTGCTGAAACCATCTTGGTCATCTTGATAGAATGTTAATATTAAAGCTCCATCTACATGTTCCTACCAGCCTGATCTCCTTCCCAATCATTCTTTACACAGCTACCTGTAAAATATGGATCAAGGTCCATCAATCAGACTTCATATAGTCTGGAAAGCTGAGGGAAAATAACTACACCATTCAATACTTTCAGCCCTGAAGCATATTATTGATGATTCACCAAGGATTTGACCCCCCCCCCAAAGGAAAGAGAAGCATGGGGAGCCAATGGCAAGCCACTGGTCAGTAATGGCTATTGTATCACAATTCCCATGTGTCAGAGCCAATCTTTGTGTACTAACAAACATAGTTATTGCTAGGAAATATCATCACTACATCCCCACAGAGCCCACTGAATGATGTCGCCTGCTTTGAGGTCACGTCTTCATCAAAGTCCCCTTCACCAAAGGGGACGCGGGTGGCGCTGTGGGTTAAACCACAGAGCCTAGGACCTGCCGATCAGAAGGTCGGCAGTTCGAATCCCCGCAACGGGGTGAGCTCCTGTTGCTCAGTCCCTGCTCCTGCCAACATAGCAGTTCGAAAGCACGTCAAAGTGCAAGTAGTTAAATAGGTACCACTCTGGCGGGAAGGTAAACGGCGTTTCTGTGCGCTGCTCTGGTTCACCAGAAGCGGCTTCGTCATGCCAGCCACATGACCCGGAAGCTGTACGTCGGCTCCCTCGGCCAATAAAGCGAGATGAGCGCCGCAATCCCAGAGTCGGCCATGACTGGGCCTAATGGTCACTTTGTCAAAGACAGAAGAAAACAGTGATAGCTGAGTTTATGAAACTGCTCTCTTCTAAAGGTTCTTTCTCTTGTGACATCAGCATCATAGGAACTGCTACAGAGCAGCTCCAACCTCTATTAATATTGTTTCCCATTTCTGTCAGGAGCAACTGTAAAGTGTGAGAAGCCACAATCTGCACTCCTCCCATATAGCTTCCCGTGTTACTTGAGCAGCACAGGAAGAAGGTGCATGGCAGTGATCCCATACCCCAAATGTAAAATGAGAAGGGACTTTAAGCAACACTTGCTGACATCACAACACTCACAATCTGGTAGGATTTCAATTAACAGAAGAGTGGACTCCTTTGCACGTTGGAGGCAACGGACTGCGTAATGTTATGCCTCTGATGCTCATAATCCTCTTTCAACCAGGAAATGTATTTTAATGCAAACACACATATTCAGGAAGGCTGCAAAATATGATCAATGTTTGCATTCTAGTTAAACGTAGCCAGAATGAAACTGATATTTTCTTTTATCTATCATAAAATCAAGACATGTGCATAACAAGGACCACTAAAACTAATCATATACCATTGGTTTTTGTATGGAAATTTATGGTTGATTTTTATTTATTTTATTTTATTTGTCTGTTAAAACACCTTTCTGATGAACTGTACAAGAACCTTCCTCAATGCAGTAATGTATTTAAAATTATGGTAGAGATACAAGTTGCATTCAGTCTCATTGTGCTCAACAGAGCCTATTCCCTAGTGCACAACATAAGACTAACACCTTGTGCACTTTCCACATAACACTAAACTATGGTTTAACATAACATGACAGTGTCTCAAGGTTACAAAGATTGGAAACTTTTGCTTCTGTTTTAGCTAACCATGGTTACTTGTTCTATGCAAACCCAGACCAAATGTTAAGTTGGTGTTAACTATGATTTAGGAAACAAGCTAACTTAAAGCATAGTTTATGATTTCAGCTAGCTTTCATAAACCATGACAACTATAGCACTTTTAAAAATTTTATTTATTTTCAGACTATAAATACATCAACAACAAAAACAAAAAGTATAAGAGTTGAGTCTTCGATTCAATACGATGTTCAATTACAAAGAGACCACAATACAGTGCAAGTATCCAATTGTTTCATTATGTCTTTCTATAAAGTATTATGTGTTATAAGGGACTGATAATTATGTTGTTCTAATTATGTATATAATAAAACTATACCACATTGTGTTGAATGCATCTACTCACATGCTATTTACTCTTAATGTTGAGCTGACCAGGGTCCAAATTTGTTGGAAACAAGCCTCAAGCACGTGAGGCGATACAGACTTCCAAAATATTTCTACATTAAGCCTGGCTGCTGTAAATAAAATTCTTAGTAGCTCCAATGTAGATGCAATGATGAATCCTTCTTCATCAAATATTGAAAGGGGTGCTATTCCAGGATTCTGAGCAATTTGGTGAATTGTAGTAAGACTTAACTTCCTAAAATATCTTCTTCCAAAATGTCTCAACAAGTGGATGATGCCACCCCCATGTGAATATATGTACCTAATCCGCCACATTCCCTCTAGCATGTGGGAGAGCTGGAAGAAGATATTTGGCTAAGGGTGATCAGGTACAATCTATATACAGTCTTTAAGGATTGTTCATTCACCCCAGTAGGAACAGATTTAAAAAGAATGGAAGATCACAACATGTGCAGGATGTATGTTGGTGCCCAAGTTGTTTTCCCACTGGTGTCTCAGCTGAGTCTAAGTCACCTATTCATTTTTGAAATAAAAGTATATATAGTAGAAGTCAAGTCTTTCATCTGTATAGCTGAATCACAAAACTTTATCAATTATTTTGCTTGTTTTAAGCCTCTCTGAGTTACTTTTTATTTACAACATGAATGATATGTTTAATAAATAATAACTATTTAACAGAATCGATAAGCACTACTATTATAAATATCAGGAAGAAGTTTCTGAAAGTAACTGCCTCGGGACTCCCTCAGGAGGTTGTGTACTCTCCTTCCTTGGAGGTTTTAAAACAAGAGGTAGAGTAGTCATTTGCCATGGATGCTTTAGTTGAGATTCCTGCCTTGCAGGGGGTTGGACTAGATGACCCCCAGGACCACATCCAACTCTACAATTCTATTATTCTATTGACAAGAGCAAAGATGTGCATCTGCTCTTACTTCCATTCACCACAAGGATAGGAAAACTGTGCCCCTCCAGATCTTGCTGGACTACAATTCTCATCAACCTTCATGCTGACTGAGTCTGATGGGTGTTGGGAATCCAACAAAGTCTGAAAGTTCACAAGTTTCCTGCGCCTACAATAGAACATTAAAGTAAGATTATGACAATATAAATACTTTTTAAGATTATTATGTATGCTTCCCCATGATGCAAATACAGCTGCTAACAAGAACTGAGGTGAACATCGTCCTTTAGAGTAGGGGTAGTGTCTTATGTTTTGGACTACAACTCCCATAAACCTCAGCCAGCATGTCCAATGGGCACAAATAAGAATCCGTAATATCTGGAGGGCATCATGTTGACTACTCCTGATTCAGACTAAAGACCCCCTTTCTTGCAACTAGCAGTTTAACACATTTAGCATTGTGTTTAGCATTGTGATCAGTCAAAAGCAGAATAGAAAAACAGTTGTCTGCCCATAAACAATTCCTTTCAAATACCATTCATTGAAAAACTTCAGAAAACTTCTCTCCAACATACAAAAAATGCCTCTTAGCACAAATACTTCAATATTATAACAAAGGAATGCCAGAACTACATTAGATTCTATAGAAAATGAATGTGCTATTTCAATATTAATACTCCTTTACTTGTTTCTACTCCTTGAAGTCTTTTCAAAAAAGAAAAGCTTATTGGCATTGTCAGAACTATTATGTCTGATACTATGCACTAGTACATCAACTAAAAGTGCATCAACCTCACAAAAATTTTGAGCTCATCTAAAAAAGAGTCCCTGCTGAATGTCCTAATGCATCTTATTGTGAGTCTTCAACAAATAAAACTTCATGTATGAGCTCATGATGTGCTTTGCTGCTGGAAAGTCACAAACTCTGTGGGAAGCTTTTTATCTTCTCAGCAGTCAGTTTTCCGAGAACATCAGTGCAGCTACTGTAGTTACCTGTAGATTACTTGTATTTTCTCACATCTGTGTCCAGCAATCTAAACCATGATGATAAAGGGTCATTAGGTTTTGAGTGAGGAAGGGGATGGACTAGACAATTTGCTCTGATAAGCTCCTTGTTGTGAGCTCCAGTTTAGAATGTGAAATGCTAGGTATGTACACTATAAACTGGAACAAAAATAGAGCTATCTCTGAACGCCAATTAAAATGGTGCTGCTTAATCATTTTTAAATCACTAGAACACATGGTGTATTTTTCATTTTGCAATTAAAATACTAACGATAAAATAATTCTGCAACTGGAAAAGGGCATCAGTGGTCTATTAGCTACAAAAGAATTCAGCTACAATTACTAAGATAACTGCTGTTTGGAGCACAGCAAAGCAATTTCCCACAGTGGGACTTACAGTTCAATTTACCAGTTGGGCAAATATTTTGTGCTCTGTAGTGGTCTAGAGAGTTAACAGTTACAGCTAACATTTGAGCAGTGTTATACTTGGAGAAAAGTTTCTTCAAGCCAAATAGGTTATTTACATCCCAATCCCTGGCACTTTACTTACAATAAAACTCATTCATATCAATATTATTTCTAGGGAAATAACGTTTAAATTGCAGATATGCTAATTCAAATTTTATGTTTTATAAGTTTTGCAGATGTGAAAGTCAATACTGTATCTGTGGGAGGGGAAACTGCAGAAATGTAATATTTGAACTTGTCTTTTGTTTACCTGGAAAAAATCACTTTGCCAGAAACTATATAAAATTGAACATGGAGTTTTTATTTATTAACTTAAAATACTTCTAATCTGCTTTTTCGGGCAATGTCCATCCAAAGCATCTTAGAATAATAAAAATACGGTGCAAGTAAATTCTGATCCAGAGTGTGCTATATTTCTTCAGGTCACGGTAAGAGCACTGATATAATGCAACAAAAATGACTTGGTAGTCATAGGAAACGTAGTCTTTTAGAACTAAATTATTGAGAACAAGCCATAAAAAGAAAAACCTGGAACATTTACATGTAAACTAGAAAGCTGGTAAATACGAAAGATTGTTAGAATATACATTACCGCTGCAATATAATGCCTCAAGTCAACAATGCTGCTTTGCATTCTTGTACAAAACTTGTAACTTTATGGATTTCCTTCTTCTACAGAACAAACTACCCAGAGACCCAAGTTCTTTTACTAATTCCTTTTTAAAAGTGAAATTCACTTAAGTCAGTAGATAAATATTAGATCGTTCAAAGGGCCAATCTGATGGTGGAAATGCAGGACACCAGCAAGGTTTGTTCAGAACAGTCATATTTCGAAGTAAAGGTAGAATCCACTATAGAGAGTGGTGGGCTTTCAAATGCCAGTGGGCACCATTAAGGACCATTGCTTCTTTTCTGGGAACTGTTACAATATTTGATCTGGCCATTCATTCTTAAGTACATAAATGCCAGGTCTTGTTTAGTCTATTGTGTTTATAATCATGTTACACCAATGAAAGGTATCTATACTATGTATTTTAGTTTGTCAGAAAAGAATGGTAATTGCTCTACTAAAGCAAAATGCACCCCCCCCCCAAAAAAAAACCACACCCTGACACCATTCTAGAGAGGTTCTGCTATCATTTTATAAAACATTCCAATCTTGGTTGCTTTTGCTCTATAAGATTCAGGTAGTAGCCTGTACATAGATATTGACTTACATATTAGATGGGCTGCATTAAAGTATTCTTTAATGGTTTCCATCTAATGCATTTCCAGGTCTTTTACTACTATTTCTTTGCCTTGCTCCATTAAAGCAACTATCCAGCAGCTAACAGATTAAATTAAGATAAACCAATGTTAATAGTCAACAATATTTGAAAATAAAAATCCATGAAAATATTCACACACTAAGCCATGGTAAACTGGAGGCATTTAGAAGACCTGAATGTGTCAAGAAGTTTGACAATTATGACTGGAGCCAGGAAACTGTAGCACCGCAGAATTTCTTATGAATTTCTCCAGTTACTTTTTATAAATGCTGTCTTAGATGACAGCTTAATGTGTACCACATGCAATATTTATTCTTCTTTAGTGTCAGACTGTCTAGCCATCCAAGGGAATACAAAGAATGTCACTTATTAGGATAAAAGCACAGGGAAGGTAATCAAGGACATATGTAACATCAGCCAATCATGTCTTATTTCAACATCCTATTCCATTCATAACAGTTCAACAATTATTTGCTTACTAATAACTTGCTTTCAGCCTGTTTGTGTTCCCCATAATGGTGGTTTGCATTTATTTTTGCTCTTTAGAATTGGACACTTGCTGTGCCATGCATGTTTGTCAAAACTTTGTATCTTCTGTCAGAAAAAGCTTAGCATATCAAATCATTTTGATCTGCTGCAAACCATGACTAGAACAATCCAGTTACCCACAATGTCAGCAGGGCAATGAAATAGCTGGATATTAAAACTCCTCAAAATGTATATAATGCACTGCCATTAAAGGGAAAAAAACACACTTAAAAAACAAGGAAGACTTTCATATATAACATATTGATACCCTAGAATATGGCATACTTCTTGCCAGAAGAAATGTTTAAGAAGGCCTCACACTGACATATGGCAATTATTTTTTAGGGGCCGCTAGATACATACCACCCCTTGCAATCTGAATGATTTATTATATTTTTATTTAACCAAACAGAACACACAGGGAGGGATGTACCTGCTGATACATTTATACCTACTCAATCTGTTAGACAGGCATGCGCTGTGGAAAATCAGTAATTCCCAAAGTCAAATAAGAGAGACTGATAGAGGGAGCCAAAGACAAACATTTATCATACTGAAATGTTACTTAATGTTTTTTTTAAAAAAAATTAAGACCCCCAAATTATAGGTGAGCCAACACTGCATTAAACACCTGAATTTCATATTAACTGCTAGTACCACTGAAAAGTTTTGATTTTTGTTGACAAGACAAAGGCTATTCAGTCATTTGCAGTAGCTTCAAAATGTACAATCTGCTTATAAAGTTTCTATGAGAGGCATATAGTAATCTAGAGACTGAAAAAATCTATGTATTTAATGCCCCTACTGGTTATGTTATCATGTGTGGTTCAAAGAAAGTTATTATTTTTATTTATTAGCACTATTTTGCTGCTGCTGCTGTTAAACTGCTAGCTTTTCAAAAAATTCAGAGTAGGTAACAAAAAGTAACAAAGGAAATAACACAAAATGAAATACCCAGCTAAATTCAAGTGCAAAACCCTACGTGCATTTAATTCTAGGTGCTGAATGGCAGTTCAGCAAGCAGATCCTTATATTCAAGGGAAAACATAAGAAAAGACTGCTGGATCAGGCCAAAGGTCCATCTAGTCCATCATTCTGAGTGGGATTAATCTACAGAGTCCCATCAGCAGAAGCCCTGCACAAGGACTTTGGCTTGCACAATAGTGATCTTGCCAAAGTTATTCATGTCCTGTTAGGCTTGTGAAACATCTGCAGCGAGGTGATTTACCCTGAGATTGTCAATCTAAACTGATCGGGGAGTTGTATTTTCTGTTGCATAAGGCTGGCATTTCTCCTGAAGGACTCTGGAACAGCCTTGAGGGAAGCCAAGGGTGGCAAGTAGCCAGTGGTCAGTGAAGTCTTGGTCTGGCAGGAGCTACTTTCCCCCCTCGGCTTCCCTGCTCTCAATCACCTTAGACAGCTCAATTAGCACATTGGAAGCACATGTTTCACAATTGCTAAAATGCAGGCTGCTGAGTGCTAGCCAGTCAGTAATGATGCACTTGCAGCAAGTGGTTCCCACTAGAGAACCACTTAAGAGGCGGATGCTACTGGAGGTGCTTCTGGACCAACCATTGCTCCAGGTGGCAAGAAAAAAACAATGGCCAGGGCTTCTTTTTCCTAAGTTCAGGCTGTGATTCCAGTTGTAGCCACTCCTGACCATTATGACAGAAGTCCTGGTAACTATGAGGCTCGTTTACTGTAAGAAAGAGAAAGACCCTGAAGACTGTTTGAAAACTTCAATTAGTTCAAATAGCTACATCTAAAGAGTAAGCCAGTGGGAATCTCTAAAACTGATACTGAGATTAATTTCTGGACACAATTTAGCGAGTTGTCATTTAGCAGCATATGAGCATGGTCTAGAGTGCCTTACTCCATGTATTATTCCAACGGGGCCAACATAACCACTTCCACCCTTATTAATTTTAAAATGAAATGTAATTATTTTGGTTCTCTATAAAGAAGCCCAAGCCTACAATACAGCTGCCTACCCTTCGGCAGGAAAAAGTAAAATTGGTGTTCTCTTAGCTGCAGTGGTTGACAGTCTGTTTCTAGACTGAAGATGATTGATAATGAAAATAATATAAGCTTGGAACAAAAAAGTATGCACCCAGATATAAATGCATTGTAGGCGAAGTCTTTTCAAAGGCACACAGAATAAAAAGTTTCTTGCAGTGCAGTAGTTTCTAGAGTCACTATTACTAGAGGAAAGCAGGAAGAACATAAGTTACTTGGTAACCTTGATGATATTTATGGCTGCTATAGGTATACATATTATGTTGCATAAGCAGAGATGTAGTTAATTGATTTGGGAGTCACAGCAGATGAGACACTAAATTCCAGAGACAGTTCAAAACTTGTCAACTTAACTATTTTGCTGGTCTAAGTTTTTCCACAGCAACAGTAGGGCTCATCTTATGCTCTTATCTACCCTCAAAAACCATTTACTCAGAAGTAAGTAACAATGAATTAAAACAAGACTTGATCCCAAGTAAGTGTGCGTAGGACTGCAGATTCCAGTGCAGGTGGCATGACATACTTATTTGATTTAGTATATTCAACATCCTATGGTTTTTGTACCAAAGTAGTTTTAGAAAATGACAAAATATACATCAAAATCAGATTATATAAAACAAGATCAGCATCTAAATAAAACAACAATCAGCAATAGCCTTTTTTTCTAAAGAGTTCAGTTTGCCAGAGATCAAGCAGATCTCTATTGGAAAAACATTCTGAAGCGTATTGACAGCCAATGTAGCATAGTGGTTAGACTTTCAGACTAGAACTGGGGAGATCCAAATTCTAATACACACTCAGTCCTAAAGCTCATTATTTCTCCATTATAGCAAGGGGTATTGTGAGGCTAAAGTGGAATACTATGAATACTGCTTTGACTTCCTCGGAAGATAGGTAGGATACAAATGAACTAAATATATTCAATTAAAATGTAGCACCAAAACTGAAAAGGTCCCAACTCTTCTGCCTACCACACAATCTACAAAGGAAACACCCTCGGGTGTGGATCTGAGCGCACAGTATGGTACATACAGGACAAAGCAGTCTTTCGGATATCTTGGCCCCAAACAGGTTGGGGCTTTAAAAGCACCAGCACCTTGAATTGGGCTTGGCTACAAACTGAAATAAATTGGGATAAAATCAGAATTAAATGCCGTGAGCCCTTGCTAAAAGTCTGGCTGCTGTATTTTGGGCCAGTTGTTTCCAAGCACTCTCCAAAAGCAGCCTCGTGTAAAGCATAATTCAATATGCTTTACACGAGTAATTCAATATGGATGTTATTGTATTATAGCTTGAATAATTGTGGCCAGGTCATTTTTTTAAATGATATGGTCACGGTTGGCATATCAGTTAAAAAGCATTCCTGGCCACCCCTGCCAGGTGATCACATAGGAGCAGCCATACATCTGTGTGGATTGACGTCTTACTTCATCCACCTCTATGCAGACCACTACCAAAAGCGGTAACACAGATGCTGGCTGGATGGCACAGAGAAGCAGTATTCCAGCAGTACCTTCTGAGGCTTCCCCCTCTAGGAAGGACTGTAGACATTAAAGTACAGTATTCTCAGTTCTATCCTGGCAAGGTGCCTCAGAAGGATATTCACAGCTGATTATATAAAAAGCCACTGAGAGGTCCAAAATAATAAACAGGGCCACACTCCCCCTACTCATCTCCAGGTCAACCCATGATGACCAAGGCAATTTCAGTTCTAAGCCAGACTGAAAAAGATCCAAACAATCATTTCCCCCCCAGTCTTTAGCATTTCCCATTGCTATCTTTTGAGGCAATGCAGACTGAGTTGTTTTAATGGCCACACTGGTTTTTTTATATTTCTTGGTTCTAGGCTGAGCTTAAAAGTCTTCAGGGACTTCTTGGTACATGCTATGGCTAATGGCCCCTGATTTGCTTTGGGGTGAACTACCCTCACTCCAAGCCAAAGTGCTTTCCCCTGGGCCTGACTTTAGCCACAACACTCAGTCAAATTTTGCCATATGGGATAAATGCTGGGTATTTTCACACTTATTAACCTTTTGTTCATTAACAACTGATGTAACACAAAATCCAGTTGTCTGAACGGGCTACTTAGCTCCAATCTTAGGCTACTTTTTTTGAACAGTGCCCTCTGTGCGCCATAAGAAGAAATGTTAGAGAAATATATGAGGTACAAATTAGTAAGGATGTTGAGGGGAAAGTGTGCCCCCGAGGACTATAATCATTTCATGTTCATTCACTCACTGAAAGTCTAAAACACGAAAGAAAGAAGGTAAAATAATAGCTAACTGGTCCTGAAGTGAAAAATCTTGGATAACTTTGGAAGCTTCTCATTTTTGGAGGAATATTCTCTACCTCTCCATGGTGAAGCTGAAGAAATGTTATTTGGTTAGATTGTACGCATGCTGTTCAAATAACCTGGACTCCAGTATGGATTATTTCCCGTATCTTCTACAGTGAAGGCTGGTGAAGGAATTCTTCCTTCAATATTCTTTTTACATCCTTACATTTCTATCAGCTGTACTGGTTTGTCTGTGCCATGACCTCAGAGTTCAACTACTCCCCTTTGAGCGACAAGGCCATGGACTTTATGGAAGAACCAGATGGTAAAAGAGAACTGCTCACAGAGCCGGGCACAATGGCCCCCAAATACACTGGAAGCTCCAGCACAGGAGGTGGCCATTTTGTCAATACCTTTCTGGCTTTGGGTCACTGCACTGCTGCCCATCCAGCTCGCAGAACTCCAGTCCAGAAGCTCCAACAGAGTTATCATGTCTCCCACACTTTAGGAGTCTATGGCTGCTGGAACAGGAAAAGTCCCTTTAACCAGAAGCTCCTTCTACTAGGGGTGGAGCTAACCACCCAGACTGAGCTGCCTTATTTAAGTCCATGGGGGGTTATGTATTGCTGAAGCAATGTTCTAAACTTGCTTCAGCTTGAATCCCACACCAAGGTGTCTGTCCCAAATGCCTTGCCTCCTCTTGTCTTCTACACCCACCTGGAGCAGATGAGTCTGATTTTACTGGTTGTATGTGCTTCAATATGTTTTTATTATTACTTTTTTGCAGACATAGTGTATGACCACACAAGGCTCAACAAGGAGCGTTCCATCATTTCCATCATTATGACAGGTGCATGGTATGAAATGCATGTCTCATGTGTCAGCATCGAGCCCCCCTGGTGCACATTATCTTCCTTCCTTGATGCAAATTTCTTCATCTCCAAGTCTTCTATTTCTAGTAATGGCATGGTGAATACATGCATCATGTACTCACCAGGAAACACTGGCCTGTGAGTGCTCCAACAGGAGAACAGCCTTACCAAAGGTGTCGCGGGCTTTGAAGAAGCACAAACTCAGGGCAAAAACTGAAACGAGCTAAGAGGAAGGCACTCTTGGCAAACCCTAACTGTGATCAACTCCCGCCCGGAAACCTATGTCCTTACTGTGGAAGGACGTGGGGATCCAGAATCAGCCTCCACAGTCGCTTACAGGCTCACTGTTAAGACCGTGTTCATGGAAGACAAACATGCATCACAAGGGGACAAGGACATTAAATGTTTAAAGCCCTAAACAACTTAGGCTACAAATATCTGAAAGACTGCCTCCTTGCCTACAGACCTTCTCAGAAGTTATGGCTAGCCAATAGTAGATCCACCGCCCTTAGAAACTTGGGGAGCAGCACCTCAGGAGAGGGAATTCTCTGTTGCAGCCTCCCTACGGGTCTGCATCTGGCACCTTAACTGCATAGCTTTCATAGGGTTGCCATGTGTCTGGGAATTCCTGAGCGTGTCCTCTTTGGGGGGGTCCTACATGCCCATCCAGGGGGAGTTTTACATTTTTAAGCAAATATCCTGGATTTTTTGTTTTTAAGTTTTTAAAATTTTGATTGTGTGGCTCTGGTTCAGGCTTTAGCCACCTGGGCTCTGATTCAGGCACTGGCTCTGGCATGGGAGGCCCGGGTTCTGGTTCAGGCTTGGGCTGTAGCAACTCGGGCTCTGATTCAGGCTCTGGCACGGACGACCCAGGTTCGGGCTTGGGCAATGGCAGGGTTATCAGGCAATTGCCCTAAAAAAACTCAACAACTTTTTGTGTCTGGATTTTTACCTCTTGAAATATGGCAATCCTAGCTTTCATCATATGCTGGCAATGCAGCTCTTTGCCCTCGTTTTTGTAACCCTATATATGACCCAATCTATTCTTCTTGTATGTTTAATATTGTTGTAAACCAACCTGGGACCTTGTGGTGAACAGTGAAGAAGAAAAAGTAACAACAACAACTCTACAGTGTTCAGCAACACTACAACAGCATAGTAAGTAGTTTCATGGATTTTTGTTTTCATCCTTATACCATGAAACTGGTATTGTTTTCATCATTTTATCATGAAATTGGGAAACCTGTTGAGAAGCAAATAAACCTTAAAGTTAAATACTTCAAAATAGGTTCACCTTAGAATTAAAAATACAACTAAAGATAACCACAAATTTATCCTGTTGATTGGTACACAACAAATATTCTGAAATGTCAGGGTCATCATGTGTTGTTGGGATTTTCAAGAGTTAAGAGCCTAAAGCCCAGACTAAAAAGCACTCACCTCCCCAAATATTCTTTCATTGCTTGATTTGGATGTGCAAACTTATTAACTTGCTTAACTTTCTGAGGTTCAAAAATACTATTAAAGTAGAATACAAAATTATCTTCCCATCTGCAAATGTTAGCTCAAATAAATGCAAGCATTAACAGAGAAGATGTGTTTCCAAAATCTGCATTGGGATGTGTACATAATAGACAATTCACTTTATTGTTCTAAAGGGAGAATGTGTCAACATACTGAACACATGGGTGACATATGTACTCTCGTATAAGATGATCAGTCAGCATGCACTGCAATGGCCCCCGGTATACAAAGCTACAATAAATTTAATCCCCAATTGATTCCACAAGAATGTTTGTGCCCCATCCAGTTTCATAGCTCAGGTTTTACAAGGAGGCATTTCACTAGCAGAAATCACACTTTATTTCCAATGTATAGTAGAGAAATAGTACTAGATAAAGAGTTACATTTCTACATTCTCTAAAGTAAGCTTAAATTACTGTGAAGGCTTTTGATTATTTAACTATTTGTTTAAAGAATAGTAAGTTGTATTTTAAAATGCTGAAGTAGATTCCTATATACATCATGATTAGTGTCATCTGATCATAATAAAAGTGCAACTAACACAGCTGCCATGTCAGCTTCACCTCAGGAACAAGGTCTTAATCATAAATCAACTGAATGACTAATTTAACATTGTTAATGCCAGTAAGTAGTCCCTTGGAGTCATTCCAGTTTTTATACCTTTCAAAAGGTCAATATGCTACCTTCTCTAGTACACAAAAGTCCTATCATTCACACTATTTTCTCCCCTAAGATTGAAAAATAACATGTTATTTAAATGTTAGTGTGTTTTACTAGCAATTAAAAATGTTCATTTGTTGAAAAAAGGTGATATACAGGAAACAAAAAATGATCACTTTAGCTTTCCATATTCTCCTTCTGCCACAACCTTAAAACAACTCTTTGATGTTGATGTAAATACTACTCCATTGTAAAAAAAAGAGAAAAAACCCTATGAAAATATTTACTGCTGCATCCTTCCTGAATTAACATTAACCTCCTTACAGCATTACCACAAATTAAATCAAGAAATATGTCGTGCTAGCTGAGCAACTAATCCAACTGTAGTTCAGATTAAGAACATGAACCAAAAAGCAAATTAAAATACATCTGCCAATAAAATATATTCTAATTGTTTGCATCTGCTTACACTGCCAAAAACAATGAAAGGCTCATCATTACACAATTCATAATAAAAAAATATTCTGCACTTTAATGCAAAATATATATACAACATAAAGAGAGTGGATTTAAAGATCAGCAACTCTGGCAGAAGGAAGGAAAAACTGGTCATCATTCCGACTTCAGTAGATGCCATTCCATATCAGACGATGTTTCCCACTCATAAATACATGACAAATACTTCCTCAATCATTTTTTACGAGCAGGGATGCACAGGGGGTTGTCAATGGCTAGCCTGAGGGAAAATAGGAACAGCAGGCGGCAGAAACTGTACTGAAAATGGCTATGTGGTAAATTTTCTTCTGGAACATCACTCAGCTATCCCAGGCTTTGATCTTTCAGCTACAATTACACTAACATCCGTAAAACCAGGATATTTTTTTAAAAAACCAAACCTCAACCATCAGTTCTGCATGAACACAGTAAGATTTTTTTACTATGATTTCACAATATAAATAAAATAGTTATAAATTTAAAAATTGTAATATATATGCTAAGTTTTCCATTCCATCATCACAACTTGGTCTCACCCAAAAAGGCGGGGTGGTTGTGGTTCTGGAGACGGCTAAATCACAGACTGGCGTCTCCTAACAGACTGTCTACCATTAAGGTCTGAGAAAAGGTATTTACTATACAATTAAAGGCAGTGAGCTCTACCTGTGATCACCCTAATGTAGGTGTGATGATCCATTTTGTGTAGGGAAACTAACCTGCCCATTTTCAAATAAATTCTGATGCTTATTATCTTTACTGTGGCACTTGAGAAACCTCTACAAGAGCCCTTAATAAAGAATGCTAAGATTTACTGCATTACATTTGTGTGAAACTTGAAAATGCCTTCCAGACCACAACACTGAAGGCACAGTTGCTTGATTGCACAAAGTTTCTTGAAGGCTAGATGCAGTTTCAAAAACAGTAACTCATTATTGGGAAAGATTCTGAACCAGAAGTTTTAAAATGCCCTTAAAGCAACCATTTTTAAAGTTGCATTATGCTCCTTAGAATATAAATGCACAACAACACTAGGAGCAGGGCAGTTTTCAGCTGAAATTATTTTACAGAATTTATTCTAATAACTTATTGGAGTTAACCATCTGACATTAATTATTGCTTGGGCTTCCAGTCTATGAATGTTTATTTTTCAGTTTAAAGCCTTCTCACTCTTTGATATCATATGGAAATGAGAAATTTTAATGGAAAATTGAAACCATGTGCATCTAAGTACTTAATGAAGTACAGGGAGAGCGAAAGGGTATGTTCTAAGAGAATTCTGATACACTGGTCTGGATACTTTGACAAAGCAATAAGCAAATATTCAATGTGTTTCAGAGTGATATTTTTGTAATTTTGTGTGCTATGAAAATGTGTACCAAAACTAAAAGAAGAGTGATTTAATGTTTCCTTCCAAGGCAACAGTTTAAGCGCCTTTTCCCTAAAACTACTGTTTTATCTCATCTGAAACTTTACACAAAAAGCAAATGCAGCATGATTTTCAATCTCTCCATTTCTAATGTATCCTCACACTCTCGGGTTGGATCTTCATCCCGGTCACTGCCTGTTTGACAGACATCTTATTCTTCAGCCATTATATATGCATTCATATTGACAACATTAATAAAAGTTTATGAACAGCATATAGCAAACCATATGCATGACATCTGCTGCATTTTAAGAAGTGGCCCAGCAAGCAGAATGTTGTAAACACCTTGAATTTACCCTGAACTATATGGGACACATGATTCTATGCATATATATGGAGCACTCCATCTCCTTTTTATCATATTACCAACCATATTACGGCATCATTTTTACCCTTCAACATCCAATAAATAGAAGGTTGGCATGAAAAATGACTTATTTCTAAAGTTAAATATTATAGACAACTTACGAGACTATTTATGGTTATTTTTCCTTCAATATTGCAGAATAAACTAAAAGGTAGGAGAGAAAATTGCTACTTTAGTTTTATAGATCTTCAAGGGAGTTTTTTTTTTTTTACTTTTACTGCATTCCAAAGACAAGGTAATAGGTACATTGCCAATATTAGCTTTAAGACATTTAGATTTACTCCAAGTACAAAAATCACGACTAACCATTATTTTGACAAAGGTGCCTTTCAGAAGCATCGTGAATTTTCTACAAAATATAAAGGCAGAAAACTCACCATTTGTTTTTCTTTCTAATATAGTCTTTTTCAGAGAGGTTAACCAAGTAGATCATTGGTTTTGAAGTTAAAAACAAGTGTTTGTTCAGCACCTCAATCTAAAAGTAAGAAAATAAAAGCTACATTAACACAGACAGCAAGAGATAGAGTGTTGTGAATTAGATAATAAATAAATAAATAAATAAATAAATAAATAAATAAATATCTGTTTAACATCTGAAGTATAAAGTAAATT
The DNA here is from genome assembly GCF_027172205.1 of Podarcis raffonei. Classification (NCBI taxonomy): domain Eukaryota; kingdom Metazoa; phylum Chordata; class Lepidosauria; order Squamata; family Lacertidae; genus Podarcis; species Podarcis raffonei. The sequence goes on along the minus strand of NC_070602.1, from coordinate 116,256,504 downwards.
GTTAAAAAGAATGCACATGATTTCCAAATGTTGACATTAATTTACTGGAGGTAAATCAAAAGGTTTACACAAAGATCTGATATACTTTTGTGCTGTTGTTGGTTTTTTAAAGGAAAGACATTAGACAGTGGATGAGGTAATAGTCATAAGCCTACCTCTTTGTCATTCCAATCATGATAGAAACGGACAGGCTTTTTTTCTTCTATTACCCAGCTTTTGATTTTGCACATTATGTCCTGCACAGAATTAGGAAGAAACAAAAGACATTAAAGTAGAATATACTCAGTTATATGCCAGACTGTTATCAGTTATTTCTCATGAGGGAGTCGTTTTGGGTAACAAAATATTATGTGCCTTCTAACTGTAATTTCATATATAATGAATGAGAAAGGGACACAGGAGTCACGTTAGGGCTAGAGCAGATGAACAGGAAATAAACCTTTTAGTGACTTCATTGAGAAATACGAATGATCTTTTCTGCTCCCCAAGCTGGATGAAATATTGCATGTATAAATAAATCTGTTTCCTGAAACTGCGTATTGGTGTAGTAATTAAGCATCCCTTATGAGAAACCATATATGAGAGAAACATGCTGCTGTGACAAAGGAATAGGTGCAAAAAGTGATGTGTTTTTTTAAAAAAAACCACTGACAGCCAAAGAAACTGAGCTGATTATTGATGATCTACCATTCAAGATATTAATTCAAATGGCCAAAGGCCTCAATATTCTACATTAATTTTTTTTGTCAACACCTTCTCCTTTCCTCCAAAAATGAAACCTGCCAAAGCTTCCATTACACAATGGCAAGAGCCTTGCACTAGTGACCTCCAACCAGCTGCATTCACTTTCAGAACATCTCTCCCTGCAGGAAATCTAAAGGCCTTTTAGTTAGCAAGCTAGTGTGCATTCAGAAGGAGTAACTGCAGGAAGAGCCCAATGTGCTTTGTTTCTCTGGCCTTTCTTCACAGAAAGATTAATCATCTGTGAAATGGAAACGGCAAACAGCAAGTGACACAAACTGAACCCTTCAAGCCTTTCCTCATCAGTTTTGTGGCTCTGAATCTGAAAGCTGCGTGTGGCAAGGTTTGCCTTACAGGCAGGTGTTAATAAAAGGCTCTTAGGTCTGAAAGGTCAAACCAAGCTCTTCTAGAAGTAGTGCGTTTTAGTGTCAATTTTTGCCAGAGATAATTTATGGTCATGCTTTAAATATTGCATTTCACGAAATTTACCACGGGTATGATATTCAATTAGATAATTTTAAATGGATTTCTAGTCATCAGAATTTTCTCAAAGCACATGTTTACCTTCTCAAGAAATAGGTTAAACATTTACAAACACACAGCTTCAGTATTTAGTGTACTAATGTTTCCCATCTCGCAACTGCTTCAGGGGAAAAACAAGAGGAAAGCTCTTCTAAATCCTTAGATCCTGATTTGTAACCCTCCAGGAACAGGGCTCCCCACAGATTTTAACAAGAAAGGGGCTAGCTGAAAACTTTTAATGAAATATAACACGTTCTGCCTAAGAATAATCACTTTTACTCTCCTATAACTGATTTTCACTCATAAATGTTTTAAAAGTGGCTAATGTAACACCATTTCCTACAAGGAGAAGATCAAAGTGCTATATTACAAATGCATTATGATTAAAAAAGCACTGTGCAGCCTTGCTATTAAATGTTCTTTAAACCCTAAAAGGCTTCCCATAGATCTCACTTGGCACTGCATATACAACCTTTGACAAGTAATGTAGACCATTTTTATTCATTGCCTAAAATTGTAGGCAATTATGTGCGTCACACTGGCCACCTGCAAGTTCTGAATGCCTGCTCCAGTTGTCATAGCTAAAAACTAATGTCGGAGGGGATTAATCTAGGGGGAGAGAGTCCTCTTTAATGGCTCCAGCAGGTGAAATGGCCCAGCTGGTTACTATGATGAGTGGCCAGAATAGCTTATGTAGAGACATGCAACAAGATTACACATTTCAAAAAAAAAAAACATAGTAGAACTATCTTATCTTGGGGACCTATCTATGTTTTGTGCTTTATTCAATAAATAAATACTTCACTTAAGTTTAAAATATGCATTTCTAAAGCCAAACTTCTCTTCGTTATTAGAAGAATTCCTCAAGTAATCCTTCTTTACTAGTGGTGGAATTTTATGCAGTTTTATGATTTAGAACATAATGTTAGTTACAAATTTCATCTTTAAAAAGCCATTAGTATTATAGTTTCCCCAAAACATTGATATATTCCATTTTGTAAAGTAGATGGTAAAATCTTTGGGACTGAACAGTTCAGGTTCTAGACTCTACATGATAATGACTAGAAAGCTGTCTTTTATATTTGGTTTATCCCTCAATTATCTCTGCATAAGGAAACAGCAGTTAAAGTGTCAATGTAGATTTTCCATTCCTGCCCCAATTGTTCAACTGACCGTCTTTACTGTTAATATGAAAAACAACACACAATATATTACTCTAGTTTAAACTTAGGTATCTCAACTCATATGTGGCAAACCAGCTCTAGTTTAAAGGTAATTCTAACAATATTTCAGATCAGTGAAAAGATACCCTTTTACTCCCAAAACTAAAAATAAAGAATAGGCAGAGAGCCACTCCGTAGATGCTTTTCAACAGTCAAACTCAATTCCCCTGGAAATATGTCACAAACCTGAGCCTAAATATCTGCTAAAAACTGTTTGTAAGACTTCTCTGGGCTGGTTTTCAATGATCAGGGTGAAGCAGACATGAACATGGATATTTAAGTACACACACTACAATGTTTTATATTTCATTTTATATTTCATGTACTGCATTTATGTGCTACTCAAATCAAGCTTTCCAATGAAAGTAACACTGAACATGAAATAAACAGAGAGAATTTTGAAGTCCTATCCTTAAGTGGTTAATATACTAGTACAGTCCCAAATCTAAATCTAAACAGATGTAATAAAGATGCATCTGAGATTTTTTTTAATTCACGAATCTCAGAAAACAAGGTTTAAAAGATAATACTGAGCAATGTGAATTACAGTTGGTCTTCCTCTTGTTCCATCTGGTGGTTTTAAGAGTTTTCAAATATTTTGCTTTATAGGAATAAGAGCACACAACTACCAAATTAAACCAAAATAATGGAAAGGTTGGGAAAGTTACCAGCAAACCTTACAACATGCTGTCTATGATCCAGCAAGTTATGTTGTGAGTGCTGCTGGGATTTCTCCTCTTCTTTCCATTCTAGCAGGCTCTCCCCCCCACCCCACCCCCTCACACACATCCTCCACCCCCCCCTCTCAAACAGAAAAGCCGTACTTCAAAACCTTTGGAGGAAAAAAACAATAAAGTCACCAGCATGTGCTCTGGAGACTTGCTGGACCATGGCCATTATGAATGATTATGGTATTCTACTGAAGTAAAGTACTGCACGACATTCCTTCTGCTTTTGAGACCAGATAAATGACTCAAACAAAGAAACAGAAATTGTATTTTTGAAGCAATGTTCAGGCTTTTGGAAATGTAAATAAAATAAGTATAATGTAATGTGAATAGTTTGAAGGTACAGAGGGAGCACTTCTGAACTATTATCCATATTTGAATAGTGGTTGAAAAGGGAACTTTGGAGTTACTTTTCCATTCTCCTAAGTATATGGAAGGCAGTCTCTACCAACCTAGTTTTCAGGTGGTTAAACCTATGTGTCTAACACTTCACATACCTGAATGCTACTACATGGTTGTTGTTTTTTAAAAATATAAATCTTGTTGGTATAGAGCTGAGTTTCAAGAAGGAGGTTTCCAACCCCTGCCTTTCCCTTCGCATGCCCCTTTTCTTATATGCCAGGGGAGGGTTTTGTATGGAGAATGCCATTATATTAGCAGTTCAAAACACACCTCTTTGCAGGCCTTTGGTAGGGATTGAGTTAATATGCTGGTGACTATTCATTTTATCATTTATCCATGTTTTGTGAATTGGTGTGTTGCATTTTGAATTTAATTACTTTACTGTTTTATTTATAACCTGCCTTGGGGTAATTTCATTATTTTCAGCTGCTTTGGATGCCAAGCAGAAAGGTGGGATATAAATATTTCAAAACAAAACTGGGATAGCATCTTCTTCTGTTAGGAAGAGACGAACAAAATTTGATCTTATCAACATGATGGTTTCCCTACTTGACCAGAACTGGCAGAGCAGGAAAGCAAACTACTTGGTGTGGGAGTGTGGGGGAGGAGCACAGTAAATGGAAAACGAAGTATAACCATAACCAGATACCAAAACAGAAACATTTAAGAGAAAAGAACCAAAGCAGTAAAAACAAGAAACTGTGTGTGGTGCCTATGAATGTGGATCATGCAAAACACAAAATTATGGGGAGACCAGCAACCTTTGGTACACCTAAAAGAACCAAAAAATATGCTAAGTAATAGTCTCACTCTCCTCCCTTCCACCATGTACAGAGGGCTCCCCTCTCTATCTGGAATATCTTCTTATTAAACCCAGTATTCTCCCTCAAGTAAGTCTGTGCTTTATGCAAGGTCACAACTCTGGAAACAGAAGCCTCCATCCATGGGATGTCCACATATGTGAGGAGATGCTAACATTGCATATCTAGAGAACTCCTCCAAGAGAAACCTGCCCTCAAATGCTATGTATCAATGTGTGTGCAATAATACCAGCAGCTGATATCCACTGCTTCCCCAGCAGAAATGGTGGCCTCCTTAAGCCTTCATGACTCATGACGTTTTCTGGCCCGCAACATGAAACCCTAGAAAATATATTTCATTTCTCTGGTGTCAGCTGTTCTCACAGGCTAGAATGTAAGAACACTTCTCACATCAGCCTGGATAGCTCAGTTGGTTAAGAGCATGGTGCTGATGATGCCAAGGTTGAAGGTTTGATCCCTGTATGGGACAGCTGCGTATTCCTGCAGTGCAGGGATTGGACTAGATGATCCTCAGGGTATCTTCCAACTCTCTTATTCTATGATCAAGCTAATGCCATTGCCTCCCCCTTTGAATGAGTGCAGACTTTTGGTAAATCTAATTTCCAAGACCTGTGAAAAACATGACTTTTAGCACATGCAAAGGCTAAGACCTGAGCAATACTTCATTTTGATGAAGATACACAATTCCTTATTGGCTGACAGTGCACCCACCTATGAGAACCTCCGAAATGCAGTGTCAATTCAAAAGCAAAACAGATCAGAGTCTGATTACCCAATTCAGAGCCTACTCAGGAAGTCCATGGACAAATGAAGAATTCTTTAACACAACCCATTGCCCATCTCAGGGAAGAGACCTGGGTGCTGAGCCTTTTCTGCAGACCTTCAGAACCTCCCTTAGCTCTGCCTTGTCAAGATGAAGACTTTCTTCTTACTTTGACTAGGACAGACAAAAGGCAACTCCCCAAGGACCTTACTGCCTGCCAAAAGAAAACTGGGCAAATGTGTCTGAAAGCCTCATGGTATTGGGGCACATCTGGTTCTGCTCTCCAAACTAAGGTACACTCCAGTCAACCTTGGTGAACAGAGAATTGTTAAATATGCAAAACTGCCACAGCGGAAACTTCAAAGCCCTTCTTGAGAAATGCCAAGATCCACTCAATGCAGGAGAGCCTGTGAAATCCTTCACCATCAAGCTAGCATGATTGCTTGGGGAGCAAGGCTATTATATGAGCTCCTGACTGTGGGATCCTAAATTGCTCCATAATGGCATCTGCAAAAGCAAAGTGCTTGTTAGCTAGTTTGGGTGTAATCTCTCCTGGATTTCAAAATTCTAACAACTATTTTTAAGTTTGGCAAAGTGATGACAGTAGCTTTTGGGGAAACCAGAGGAAAACTAGATCTGTCTCCCAGGGGTCCTCCATTTGTAAAAGCTTATGGTAGCTAGGGCCTGTTGTGCTACACTGCAAATACAGGCAAATTCTTTCACCGGTGACTTATTTCTAAAAATCCAAGCAGTCTTAAAAAGAGAACAAGCAGCCAAAACAGATCAGAAACTTGAACAAAGCTTGTAAATTAACTCTGTCACCTAGAATTGAGACCTAGTTCAGAGCAAGGAGGTAGTATGCAGAAAGGCCTGTCACACAAACGAGAAATGTGGACATCTCACATGACATATTTAATAGCTTAACAGTAACATTTTAACAGTACAAGGAGAGGTTATGATTTTTTAAATCACGAATGACAATCTAATCAAACAATAACATTGATAAACAAGTTAAGGTACCGATTTCTAGTATATCTATTCATGGAATAAAGGTGTGAGTTGGGAGCCAACAACAGCATTTCAGATAATTTTACATTTCTGGCTTTAGGGGGTAAGAGACAGGGACTAAACTTCATTTCTTTTTAAAAACAAATTCTAACTTACTGCCTTTGTTAACTAACAGTGTTTTCTATAAATACTTAATTATCCTAGTTAGCTTAACATTGCTTTAAACTAAAAGACAAATAACTTGATACTATGTTTTCACCCCCATCTTCAGACTTCAAAGTAATTATGTGCAGGAAGAAAGGTCTGTTCCTCCATGCTTAACAATGTGCATGTACTCTATTTTGGGGGGCAGCCAGACTACAGGAGCATCATGAAAATAAAATCACACGCCACAGCAAAAATAATAATAAGAGAATTGGATGGCCAACTCTCTTTACTCTCTTTTTCAAAAAGAAGATGAACTGTCAACCATAGTGTAACCAAGCTTTCACATTCCAAACACACACCTTGAATGTTTTTCTGTTTACCCATGGTTTTAAATATTTGTTTAAAGAAAGTAATGCCATTTCTGAACTTAAGATTTTGAAGCCACTGGCCTCATCCAACAAGTTCTTCATAACTCACCCAGTTTGGTATCATCTGCAGATCTGATGAGCATTCCCTCTCCTTCTCCATCCTATTCACTTATAAGGATGTTAAACAATGGGCCCAGGACAAAATTGTGCTATCACATCTCTCCAGGGTGACAGGGAGTCATTGATATTTGCTCGTACAGTCCATCAACCAGCCACAAAGAGCAGTAGCAGCATCTAGCCCATATTCTACCAGCTTGTCAAAAATTTAGCATGGGGGCCTTTTCAAAGTCTTGCCGAAATCAAAATAAACTACACCCCCATAATTTCCTTAATCTACCAGGCTAGTAATTTTATAAAAAGGAAATTGTGTATTAGTATGGAGACATCAACAATTGTGTGCTATACACTGACAATTCCCTTGCAGTTTTTCCCTATATGTCTGCGGGAACTTTCATCACGTCCCACTTTCACTCACTCTCCTGGTAGTACATGGAGTCATGCTGTCTAGCACCTCATTGCCGCCGCCCCCCTTTTGGCAGGAATCATTTAAATACCTTCTGAAGAAGCTTGGGAGACTCCTGCAAAACACACACTGTACTTCCAAACCTTTGTCATGTGCCTCTGCCAAAAGTCCAAATCCAACTTCTGCCAAATGTCCTTGCCCTTGAAAGTAAAGACCAGGCAGAAGGTATATCAGGGTCCACTGGTAGATGTCCAGGTGATTTTGCAGTTCATCGGCAAGTTTTGAATCCCAACAGCAACAACTAAAAGGCTTCCCAGATGTGCTAAATTAGGCTGCTGGAACTTACAAATGTTGAAGAGAATGGAGTTTTGTTCTGGAATAATCAGGTGCTCATAGTGATCCTGCCCTTAATTCTTAGAGTTGGGTAGACTTCAAAGTAGTACCAAGGAGATCATTCCATAAGTGCAAGCATTTCTGCCTTCCCAATGGAACAATCTTCCCTCTTCTATGGGCTGTTCTGGGGGTTCTCCCCTCCCTCCAGTACAGATTTGGGAGATGAGACAGCAGCTGCACAAGGGAGGAAGAGAATGGAGAAAGCTCCTTGCACCAGCAGGACTCCTTGAGCTGGCTTCCACTAACAAAATGAGTTAGTTGAATCTGGACCCCAGTCTGCCCATCCCGGCATAAACCATGTTCTAAGAATTCAAACCTTTCCCAATGATACCAAATTCATAGCCAGTATTCTCTCTCTTCCTTAGACATAACCTTCAACAGGAAAAGTGACAAAAACACCACCCATGCCCCAATATTCTTCCTCTTCCTACCCAGAGCCAGGGGCTTGTAACACTTTCAACTCTGTGCCTAGCAGGAGTATTTGTTCCCACATGGATCCACAGGAAGGGATAACAGTCAGTAGACTGTAGACATTTTGAATGCACACACCTGGGAGACCACAAACATCCCACAACTTGTCAGGAGGACAAACTACTGTCTCGGTCCCTCTCAGTAGTGGGGTCACCAACTACCACCACAAATCTCCTCTTCGGAGCAGAAACAAGAGTCCTTCTATCTCCAGAGGTCTTCAAATCCTCCTTCACATTTTCCAAGTGGTCTGGAAACAATGTCCATGGGAAGCCCCTGGAATCAATTCACTGCTTCAAAGACACAATTGTCTTGTTCCTGTTTGTAGCATTTTACCATGTTCTGCCACCTGCATTGGTTTTCCTCTTTTTTTAAGAAACTACCCTGTCCCTTTGTCCTTTCAGAAGCACTAAAATTATAGGGTTTTCTTGATTTTTAACTGTGGTGAGCAAAATTTTAAATACACAAGAGGATATTATGTTATTTATAGCAATTTATTTGAATTTAGATTGTGACTACATCTAGATTTCTAACATCAACAGCCAGGCTGACAGTCTTACTTACCTGGATGTATACGATCACTTATATTATTCCAATTAACAATGTGATTAATATAGGAATTCTGCATTAAGGTACCCTTTCACCTTCATGGAAATCAATCTATAGCTCAGTAGTGTTCATGTTACTATACCACTTTCAGTAAAACTACAGTGAATACAACTTGCTGTTCTAAAATATTTAATGAGAAACTTTTATGTGAAATCAGATGCAATACCCATATTAGATTGTATTATTGGAAATGTGAGCATGAAGATGTTCACACAAATGAATTTCCTCTTCCTACTGCACTCCCAAAAAATCCACTCTTAAAGCTTGGGGGAGCAATTAAATGGGTGGGATGAGTATGAGAGCTGCACAAAATTTCAGTCATCCCTCCTACATTCCAGTGGGTCTCCTGAGCATCAGGAGTTGCTTTCTGGGAGGCAGAAGAAGGGGTGCTTGCAATTCTATTGATACAACCTACTGTGTACTCTGGAATTGGTATACAAATACATATCATACAAAGACCAAATTTTAGATACAGAAATAACTAAAGAAATATGAATAGAAGAGCAGAACATTTGAGGAGTGTTTTTGCAAAATACAGTGGAAAGTATAGAGATCAGAACAATTATGATTTCTCCTAAAATACATTAAGTAGTAGAATCGGAAACTGAGGATGAAAACACTGATACAGCATTTCAAAGCAATTTAATTTCTTGGGGGGAAATGTATAGGCATAGCAAATGGTATTTGCTATTGAACTGTTTTACGCAGTCACCATTTATATATGCAACTAGAATTGAGGTAACTAACACATTGCAACATGGTACGTACTAGATGTAATAATTTTGAGGTAGAAAGTTGAGGTGTCTTAAAACTGAGACTAGCACCTTTTCCCCAGTACAATAAAGTCTGCAGCTGATAAGCACCATGCCTGTGTAAAATCATTCCTACACTGGAAAAAAATCTTTTAAAAATTGAAGATATTCTTACTTACATATTCGGGTTTTAATTTCTTGTCACCTCCTCGTACAGCCACTTTTTCTAGTTTGTCTATAATGGGCATGATCATTTCCTCATCTTTTAGCCTAAGTTCTTCATGTATTATTTCAATGTCACGAACAGGTGCAACACTTCCTTCAATGTGTGTGATATCATCATCATCAAATGATCCTTTGAGGGGGAGCAAAATTCAGATGTTAAGCAGTATTCTGAGTGGAGGGGGGACGACGACAAAAGAAAGATACACAAAGTAGAAACAATCTACCAGTCATAGGCACCAGGGCAGAGCAAAACTTAATTACAAGCATTTTAAGTGTTTTTCAAACAAGAAATCTGTCAGTAATTTTCAGTACCAGGTCACTGCATCTTACAGTGTATTAGAGGTGGCCAAATAAAAGTATTTTTTATATAGCACTTAATAAATAAATGGTTCAAAGTAATATAGGAACATTTTAAATCACTCATTAGACACAGTAAACATTAGAATTGCTATGAAGTTTATGTCAAAGAATTCTGAAGTTCTACACAGTACTAATGGGTTTCCAAGGGAAACAGGATTTACAAAAAAGGGGGGAGGCCTGAAATCATCTGGCAGACCTCTTCTCTGCTTCAAACTACTTTATCACTATGGTTCTGACGGTGATTAGATAATGAACCACTCAGACACACAATTTACACAGCAGCTAATTTCATCGGTCTGATTTGAGGGTATGGTTTTTAGGGGGCCATCAAAGAAGCAGATGAAGGTGCATTTGTCATATATGAGTGACAACCATTCACACTATCTCAACAAAATGGTGCTGGCCCTTATTAGAAACACATGCTATTATCACATATTTAAAGTGCAGTTGAAGCCATAATTTCAAATTGCCAATGGAAACATAAGGGTAAAACAACCAGATATTACTGAAGCATGTGTACTGACTTTATGCCCCTCTAAAGACATAATGTGGCAATGTAATTCAACTGAGATACTCTTGAGTTATCAATAAATAATAGCATGAAAACAAAAATTAAAAATATGTCTTAGTAGCAAACTATAATTTAAAAATTTAGACCTAGTCATGAATTAATGCGCAACGTAAATTTTAGGCACTATTTAGTAACAATCCCACTGACTCTAGAAATGAGACTTTAAAACATTTTAAAGAATGAATGCTAGCTACTGTATTTTCATATGAGATCATAAAAAATAAAGCAACATCTACTACATATTTTTAGAGAGATGCAAGTCTACCACATTTTGAGACAATTCACACATCACTTTCCCCTCACATGGGGAATGTCACAATACTTACACCTCAGGACCCATGGAAAGTAAAGCTAAAAAAAACTGTCCTAATTACACAACCAGAATCATTAACAGCAGCTTCTCAATTAGCATACTGAGGGCAAATCAGATGCATTTTGCCATGTGGACATTGAAAGGTACAACATTGTTCAAAGGCAAAAATCCCAGTAAGTGTTTCTTCTTTTGGAATCTCTTTGGTTTGTCTCTATTTTTTACCTTCTCTCTCTCTGTTGATGCTAACCTGGGCCATAGCCTTAGAAGTATCGTCTCCCATTTTAACTTTTGTAGTATTCTATGCCGCTTTCTCACACACATTAAACCTTCAACTTCTGTGAATTCCATGGTCCTTATTAAATTTTTGCTCATCATATCTAGCGAATTTTCATTCTTTATCATCTGCTCCATCGCCTACCAATTGTTTTTCACATTAAATTTAAAATATTCCTCCTGATCTTCAAACATGTTTATTCTTATTTATTACAGTTAATAATAATAATATCGCCCTTCATCCAAGGACCACAGTTCAAAGTGCAAAAAATCACATAGCATAGCAACTTTCACAAATGAATCAAAAAATCACGTTGTTTTGTTTTTTTTTTTTTTAAAAACAACTCAACAGCTTTTGGAATGTTCTGGTTTTTACTTTTTAAAATATAGCAACCCTAACACAAACACACACACACACACAGCTTAAAAGGCCATAGATTATTTAATTTAGTGAATTCCTCTTTTAGGGAAGTTTTTAATGTTTGATGTTTTCCCGCGTTTTTAATATTCTGTTGGAAGCCACCCAGAGTAGGTGGGGAAATCCAGCCAGATGGGTGTGGTATTATTATTATTATTAAGCCAAAGACCTGGAAGAAGAGGAATGTTTCTGCCTAGCACCTAAATATACCGTATTTTTCGCTCTATAACACGCACCCGACCATAACACGCACGTAGTTTTTAGAGGAGGAAAATCTGTAGGCATGCCACCCGTAGGCATTTCCTCCATAACACGCACAGACATTTCCCCTTACTTTCTAGGAGGAAAAAAGTGAGTGTTATGGTGCAAAAAATACGGTATGTAATGAAAGCGCCAGGCAAGCTTCACTCTGGAGAACATTCAGGAAGCCACCACAGAAAAGGCCCATTCTCATGTTGCCACCCTCCGGATCTCTCATGGAGGCGGCACATTTTGAAGGGCATCAGATGATGATCACAGGGCCATGATCAGTTCATATGGGGAGAGGTGGTCATTGATGTATTGTGGTCCTGAGCCATTTAAGGCTTCATAGGTCAAAACCAGCCCTTTGAATTTGACCCGGAAACTAACAGCCAGTCAAGTCAGTATTGGCGTTATATGCTCAAACTGTCTTGCCCCAGTGTTAGCTGTTAGTTTTCTGTATTTACTCTTTTCATTCTTGTAATTGTGCATAAACCACCCTGGGACAATTTGGTGAAGGGTGAAATTATAAATAATAATAATAGTTATTATTATTATTACATATTTTGTTATCAATGTATTATAATAATAATTGCAGGTTATTATATTTTACTGAAATAATAACAACATTCTTAAACATTTATTTATACTAATGAACAACTGTAATAATAATTTTCTTTAACATTTGATTTATACAAATGAACTGCTAGGGTCTAGCTTAAATATGTATAGTAATCACAATGTACAATTTTAGGAGAGCTTACACTAACAAATTGCTGAAACTATTTTCTCATTTATACAAACAAAACAAAAACAACAAAAACAACCTACAGCAAGTGAAATCTTATCAGCTAACCACAGAAGAGATAATAGGCTGCAAATCCTCAGAACTTGCAACTTCTCTCTCAGATTCCATGAGTAGATGCATTCTTACCCCTTCCCCTTGCCTTTTCCATTCAACTAACACAGTCTAGCAGATTTGGTAAGAATCTTAAAAGTCCAACTCTCTGCCAGTTCAGGAAATGTACTAGTACTTCATCCTTGATCGATGGCCATCAAACCTTTCCTACATTTGGTAGCATTTCCCCACATATCCTGGAAATGTATTTTACAAACAAAAACAACATCAGATTAGCAACTACTCAAACTAATGCCACCTGGCCAACAAAAGGAGTTGCCTTGCCAGACTCCTTATGCACACAGCATATAGTGGTGGGAAAGCATCAATAGTTTGTGTCCCTTTGCCATTTGGGGACAATGTGAATGTCCAGTGAAGAGGAGAGTGTATGCATTTAGCGCTGAATTCTTGAAATCACCCACCCAGCAAAAGCAGTCACAAGCCACCAATTCAACTATCTTCCCAGAATTACCATATTTTTCCATGTATAAGACCACCCCTATTTTGGGGGACTCCAAATTCAGAAAATGGGGGAGTTGTTAAGCTTTTTTTTGAAGCTTTTTTTGGGGGAGGATTGCCCAAAGCTGTTGAGATTTGGCGGGGGTGTGTGCCGAAAGTCGCTCACCTGCCAGAACGCCACTGCCAATCTCACGCATTGCCGAAGACATCAATCATCTGTCCACTCGCCACCAATCACCCGCACAATTGCCGCCGTGGCAGCCAATCAACAACAGCCCTTGCCGCCAGTCACCTGCTCAATCACCGCTGAAAATCTCCTGCTCGTGGCTCCAACCAATCTCCTGTGCCCCCTCTGAATTATCCGTGTATAAGACAACCCCCAATTTTGAACATTCTTTTCTATTGGAAAAAACCTAGTCTTATACTCAGAAAACTACAGTATCTGCTGTTTATGAATCATATGCAAAATGCTTTACATCAAGCTTGTGTTTCTCTGTAGCCTGAGGAAGGAGGACAAGGAGGTGGCGTTATGCAGAAGGGTTGTGGCTTCATGACAAAGCAGCTGCTTCACATGCAGAAGATCCCCAACATCTCCAGGTAGGGCTGGAAAGGACTCCTGCCTGAAATCCTAGAGAGCTGCTGCCAGTCAGCTCAGACAACAATGAACTAGATGGATCAACAGGCTGACTCAATATCAGGCAGCTTATTTAAGTGTTATTTCTAGACAAAAAAATGGCTTTTTAAAAACATAGCTAAACAAGGCTGAATGACTGTAACAAGCCAGCAGTAAAGTGAAGTAAACTCTTTATTAGGAGGAGAGAACAGGATTTTCACAGCAGTGTCAGGCCTAATGAGCACAGCAACTAATCTCCAGTAGGTCTTGCCACCATGAAGCAGTTGCTGAAACAGAAGGTCCCAGCCCCTCCTCCCCAACTGCCTAAAGTCACCCCCTCTCCAGGGTTTTCCCTAAGCAATCTGAGACTGTGCTGATGAGACACAAATTTCTCCTCTGCCCTCTTCATGCCTCTCCTGGTTCTGGGAGACTAGTGGGGACAGGAGCTTGTCGCAGCAGGAGGGGGAGGCACTCCTGCTGATTCACTAGCCAAACTCATCTCCATCCAATACACAGTGTGCCACACTGGAACAGGGCAATAAGATAGTACTACCATCATACTGGGACGCAGGTGGCGCTGTGGGTAAAACCTCAGCGCCTAGGGCTTGCCGATCGCATGGTCAGCGGTTCGAATCCCCGCGGCAGGGTGAGCTCCCGTCTTTCGGTCCCAGCTCCTGCCCACCTAGCAGTTCGAAAGCACCCATAAAAAGTGCAAGTAGATAAATAGGTACCGCTTTCTAGCGGGAAGGTAAATGGCGTTTCCGTGTGCTGCTCTGGTGCCGGCTCACCAGAGCAGCTTCGTCACGCTGTCTCCAGACAGCGCTGGTCCCCGGCCTATAGAGTGAGATGGGCGCACAACCCTAGAGTCGGACACGACTGGCCTTCGGGCAGGGGTACCTTTACCTGTACCATCATATTATTACTTTATTCGTTACATTTGTAGCTCACATTCTACCAAATGTTGCTCAAGATGGCTTGATGAAGGGAACTCCATGAGTAACTGATGCACTTGCAACTTTTAGAAACAGAGCTCCAGAATATGGCCTTTAGGGTTCTGAAATTAAGAGTTTGTAAGAGGAACCATATTATAGTTCGGCACAACATCAAATGAACAGATGTACACATAATTAGAATACACATCATTCTCTAGAATACGTGTGCTGTGTAGATTGACACAGCTGCCTTCTTTTTCTTTTTTACATTTGCAGAAAAGATCTGGAAAATATTGTCTGATATGCAGAAAGCACTGCAAGAGAATGCAGAACTAATCAAGCAAATGGGTGGTGCAAACTGCATTAGGTAGGACACTGAATACTGTATCATTCATATAAGCAGTCAGTGAGTTCCATTTCTGGAAGCAAATGCTTGTCAAAACCTCTGAAGAGTAAGTTTTGTATGCTAACAGAGGAAGTCACAAACAAATTCACTGAACATTGCAACATTTTAGTACATTATTACACTTCACGCGTTTTGCATCTGTTGACATATAAAGCAGAAGTGGGGAACTGGATCTGTCCAGTAGGTCAGACTGTTATCTATCCCACCCCTTGCAAGCCAAATGTGACATAATAATGACAATAGCCAACACTTATTCACCCACACGATTTTAAATCCAACTATGCAAACAAATACACAGTCCACAGCACTGATTATTAGGTCTTGTGGGGCACTTCATAAGGGCTTCACAAAACCCAACAATCAGCTGATTGTCAGGTCTTACGGTGGCCATGTAAAGCACCCCACCAATGTTTCCGGGGTTCACACCTGGGACTTTCTGTGTGTAAAGCAGTTGCTCTTTTACTGAATTACAGCCCCAACCATATCTCAGTGGTAGACTGTTGGGTGCAATTACGGTAAACCAAAATAGGTGGCTATCAGAGCACAGGCTATCTCTGTCCAGGGATGACTGTAGAATGGCAAACCAACTGAAGCTGGAAAAAGGCACTCTGCATCACTGAAGCCACTTGAGCCTCCAGTGAGAAAACTGTTCCTTAAATATTCCCATATAAAACAGGTCAGCTACCCAATTCTTTAAATAAATAAAAAATCAAAATTATATTATGAAGTTGAAATAGCAGTTCTGTAAAAAATACAAAAGTAAACCAATACAAAACAAGAAACTGGTTTCACAGCCGTTACCACTTAAAAGAAAGTACAATTTTAAGAGACAACGCAACAAATTGTATGTTACTATAAAACTGATGTGATACAAAGAGAATACAGTGGTACCTCTGGTTACGAACTTAATCCATTCCGGAGGTGCAATCGTAACCGGAAACCGTTCTCAACCAGAGGCATGCTTTTGCTAATGGCGCCTTCGGCACGCAATTTCCACTCACATCCTGGGGCAAAAGTAGCAACCAGGAGCAACTACTTCCGGGTTAACAGAGCTCGTAACCCGATGCATACGTAACCAGAGGTACCACTGTACAAAAAATGGGTTATGAATATCAAATAAAGCCATATTTCACCAAGGTTTGCCATTCCCAGAATTGGCATAATGTGATATAAATAACAAATGGCTGCCAAATGGAGGCAAACCCCATAGGTTTAGCTGCAACCTGAGATATCTGTAATTTATTAGTCTTTTTTTTTCCAAAAATGAGGATAAAAATAACTTTATTAAACCAAATATTTAAAGAAAAATCTGAGGATTCTTTCCAGTCCTGTAATATGGTAGAACAAAAAGCTACTAACAGAAAACTTGCAAGTTGTTTACACATTAAGTGCATATTGATAAAAGACATAATTTTGGGGTTTAAAGGCACTGGTAAAACTATTACTTCAGAGATTTCCTTCATCATCTTTTCCCAAAATGTGTATACATGTTTACAACACCATCACATGTGCTAATAGCTTCCTTTTTCATTACATCCCCTCACAACACATAGGGGAAACAAGTCTATTTATATGTGCAAGGTGGACTGGAGTCAAGAACCATCAATGGGCTATTTTTAATAAGTTTTCTTGGGTATTTGCAGAGACAGATCTAAAAGCGGGGTAAGCCACATCCCCCCATGCAGACAATTATAATTCCTGTACACTTTGTACAAGCAAGTCCTGAGTTGTACACTGAGAGTACAACTCTCAAATGCAAGAGCAATATTCTGCCTCTTGGAGGACACAGTCACAAGAGAAGGAAGAAGAATTCAATGACTGAGGTTCCTGTGACCCAGACATAGAAAGCACAAGTGTTCTTCCTGTTTAGGCTCAAAATTCCTAAGCAAGTCCCTATTGAAACCATGGAACCATGCCTAATGTATGAAAGGAAGAAATTATGTGAACATCTATAAAGGCCATCTTTATCTAACTAGGTGCAAGAACACCTTCCAACAACTATTCAAGGAAATCATTACAGATTTTAATAAACCAAATAAGCAACTCAATTCCATTTGATCTGAAATCCCAGCTTTGCATGTAAGTCTGCCTCAAAAGAGTACTCTTGTAGTTCGTTTGACCCCTAACAGATAGCAAATTCCCTTTATTGCATCGTTGCCAGGAGCAAACATTTCTAGCATCCCACCTCACACCGTCTCCAGTTTGTCTTCATCACTTTACTCCTTTGATCTTGATAAAATGTTGAGAACCAGTCTCAATGACTGTGCATTCCTCCTCCTTTCCTTGCCCAATTCATGATTCACCTAAGCAGAACTTTTAAATAACCACAAATATTCAGCAGCAACACTTTCTTTAAACGGAGTTCTTTCCTTACTCTATGCAGCTTTATTCAGGGCCTTTTTCCCATCCTTAAGGACCACACCTCACCAACAGCACTTTTTTTCTTAATCACAGGCTGAATTTTCTCTTTCTGCACTATAGTAAAAGCACCATGATCTTCTAAGACATTCTTAGCAGTCTACCTTGCTTCTCCCCACCCCCATATTTTAGTATGGCAAAATCTATCTACATTTTGTATGCACACTTTAAATTATAAGTTGCCTTCAGATATATTCTACAATATGCACACTCTTCTGCCATTTCTTACACCGTCCATATGACAATTATTTCAAAACATCCAGAGATTTTGCCAGTGCTTATGTTATACCTGTCAAGATCTGATGACTCTATGTTATGTATTCCTCTGAACAGAACCACTACACTTAGTTACAGGCTATCATCAACCAATTCATTCTCTTGCTAAAATCAAGTCATCCAATTACTCCTTGACTAATCAAGGCTGTTTTGGCTTTTTCTTTTTTCAAAAGGTACTCAACAGCATAAACAGTTCACTTACAAGAAATGGAAAGGGGCTAATCAGCAGAATTATTGTTTTGCTGCTACAATTTGCAGTATTTAAATGCAGTTGCTGATTGGACTGAAAGTTTTATGATACAGCACAGGAAACTAGTTTGACTTAAATATGAAGGAGCCTGTGCTTTGTCTACTGTGGAAAGTAATGCAAAAAACTAAAATAATATGTGCACCAATTCACTTTTGATATTTATGTCTCTAAGCAAACATGGAATAAATACCGTACTTTTAGCACCATAGGACGCACCGGACAATAGGACGCACCTTGTTTTAGAGGGGGGAGAACAAGAAAAAAAATTCTCCCCCTCTCTGCCCAGCACCCCTTCATTTTTGAAGGGGAAAAAGTGCGTCCTATAGAGCGAAAAATACGGTAACTGTTATGGTCCAACAGACAGATCTGCTCTTTCACATTTTTCTAAACATGTCCCTTTTACCTACCAATTTGCTTATTTCACTTTTATACTTTCATTAGAAAGAAACGGGTCTCTTTATTTTGATACATTCTGTAGATGAAAAAATACTAATTCAGCTACAAAACATTAGCCTGTAATGTAAGTATACTGTACCTTCTATATATACCTTGGGAAAGCTCAGCAACATAGGAGCCAACACCTAGGGGCCATGGGGGCTTGATCCCCCAATAAAATGTTTGAGGGGACTGGGCCCCCACAAAGGTGATGAGCATTCCCATTCAAATTGTGTGTGTCCATTGCCTCATGTGATGCAGGGGTGAGGCTTACCTGGGCCACCACAATATTTTTCTCAAGTTGGCACCCCTGCTTAGCAAGCATGAGGGATGAATTGCTCTCTGACAAACAAATGACCTGTAAACTGTGGCTATTGATGCAGAGGCATAAGAGTTGGCTGGCTGGATATTTGGACTCTCACAGAAGGAGAAATGTGAAAATAAAACCACAAGGTGGGATCCACAGGCAATCAAGCAGATCTCTATTTGCACAGGAAGGATTTCCTGGCTTCTATTCTATTCTATTCCCCATCCCCCCAAAGACACCCCACCTAAAATGGTGTAGGATGGGCTACAGGGGGCTGTAGAAAAATGGGAAAACTGGAGGAATTTGGCAATCCTGTACTGTGCAAGAGCAAGTGCTATTCTGATCATGCAAAAGACATCTAGATCCAAGCAGCATTCGAATTAGCCCGGCTCCAGTCGCATTTTGCAACTGGCAACCGGCCTTTCAGGTGTCACCCTTGGTGCCTAGCATCTCCACCTGCCTGGCTGCAGTCAGCTGGTCTGCCGGCCACAGTGGCAGCAAAAGACACACATCTTTTGCTGCAGCGCTATCCCTGCCAAACAGCTCTTCACCGCTCTGCCAGGTGAATCAGGTGTTTGGCAGGGTACAGAGGTAGCGAAAGCCTCTTTTTCCTACAGTGCTACCCTGCTGACCACCTGATTCACCAGCAGCAGCAACAACAACAAAAGGTCCCTAGACGTTTTGTTTTGGTGCCCACAACCTAGGTCCCAGGAGCCACATGGTTCCTAGCATTCCTACCCCAATTTCTAACATTGGATTCAAGACCTGGAAAGTATTTATGCAAGTTCTTTGCTCTTGCTTCAACTCTCTGCCAAAAAAAGAGAAAAGCTCATTCTTGGTTTAGTCAGGTAATACGCAGAAAACACTGGCTGAGTGACCTGAACTACTTTCCCAGCATTTCTGTCCATTTTTGCTTTGGCTTCCTCTTGATAAAGCCAAAGTTATTCCCCCTAACTCATCAGTAATTAGGGCAAGATAAAACACTGGCTCCTCAGTCAAATTCCTGGTATTATGATGCACCCGTTCAATAAACTTTTTAAAACCTGCTCAAAACTTTCAATTGAAAGGAGGGACATGCCTTCTCTCAGCCTAACACACTATCTTCCCAGAATTGTTCCATAAAAGTACAGAATCTGAGACCAGAATAAACTTCGTGGGAGATAATATTGTGAAGCCAGAGTGGAAGTCTAGCTTTGATTCCATGACAATAAATTTCTATGTAAAGAGGATAACACATAAACATATGCTGAAAAAATTAAAAGTCAATTTATGCAATCTCTACTTGAGCATATTGTAAGAATGAACATTTTTTTCAGCTAGAGGCATGCATGTCAACAAGCTAAATATATAGCTGAAAAAGAAAATTCTCTTGACAAATGCCTTCGGGAGAATAATTTTTCAAATACTTTATAACTTTGGTTCTACAGTGCTTCATAAAACACTAACTAGTTGTAATCATTTGCAGTGTAATTGTGGACATTTATATGCTTTTCTTATGCACAGAACATAGCTATTAAGAGCTGAATGGTGACGGTGAAGTATAGGTTAGATTGGGTGAAATTAAAGCAAATTACTCAGGGATGTGGAATTCTGAAAATAGAAACAGTCAATGATTTGCAACCCTCTTGATGATCAGCTTCATAGAACCCTAAATGGCAAGAACTTACATATTTTAAAGTTAACTAGATTTTTTTTCAATATTATGTATAAATATAGCTTAAATGGAAGTACTCAGTGACTTTGGAAATAATCATTTTGTTTGATTTACAAGTCCTGTTTAGAGTTTGTGCCACTAAAGCATATTTTAATTCTCAGTTTTTCACTGGTTCTAATGAACTAGGAACTTACAGTGTGTGCAACTTTATATATATATATATATATATATATATATATATATATATATATATGCGCACACACACACACATACACACACAGAGAGAGAGAGAGAGAGAGAGAGAGAGAGAGAGATTATTCTAATGTTAACTGAAATTCTATTAGATTGTAAAAACATTTAGGGAGGATCAAGGGACCCAGCCAGTGACAAATAAGAAACACACAAGGACTAGGACAAAGGCTCTGAAGTGCTTCCAAGTAAACATGTACTGTATAGGTTTGAGTGACAGCAATGCTAGCTTACTCACCCACCCAATCTACCATCATCTTGCAAGGATCAGAGAGGATCTCTTTGTCCCAATTCCCCCTACCTTTATGAACTGTAAGACTAATCATATGCAAGTACTAAATTTATGTCAGAAATGCACTGCTGGTGAATGGGAAAAGCCTAGTCATCATGATAACTAACCCAGTTGTTCTCAAACCAGGGCAAGGCTATAAGATAAAAATGCCTTCCTAATATGAAGTGGGGCACTAGCACAGGAGAACAATTTAGACCATGTGTGTATAAGTCAGAAGGAGAGCCAGGATTTGCCAAAGTGTGTTCTCCAACCTCATTGGGATCATGGGCCTCTAATGGTCATTAGTTCAATTATCTCATATTGGAGATGAAGCAATAAGGCAGGGCACAGGAGCTATGTAGGGGGTAAAGTAGAGAAAGTAGAGTAACTGGATAATAATACCTGATTATGGGGAAGGGTTATCTAGCCATTTAGAAACAGGGCACAAATTGAGTAAATTCTGCAATCGTTGCAGGTGCATAGACGTTGCATAGTGATCTGCTATGGAAGAGGAGCACTCAACTGTGCAGATGCTAACAGTGGTATTTTCTTTTTAAGAAAGGGTGATGAGAACTAAGAAATATGATTTTCTTGCTGCTGAAACATCTGAAAAGGTTGATCCGGTCAATAGTGAATGGCCTAGCAAATTCAAGCAGTCTCAACCAGAACTACAGTTTTTGCATGTTGCGATTAACTAGTTATCAACTTTGCGGACTAAATGGGACTGTTGAGAGCATGATTGGAATCTGCCAATTAATCTGTAAAGGGAGATTTTGAAGTCTGGAAGATGCTTGCTTGGATCTTAAAATGTGAACAGCAAAAAGCTAACGGAAGAAAACTTTTCTATCTTTTCCTCACCCCTGTGGTTCCCAAGTCTCCTGAAAAGTATCGGTGGGGAGGCAGGATCTGCTACAGCCCCAGTAGGTATCTCAATTTGGGCAACTACCCACTCTCCCCAGCAGCAATCCGTCCATGACTGATCAAACACATTGTTCATGGTGGGCTTTCCTCAGATTAGGGAAATTAAGTACAAGTTGTAATATTACGATAAAATATACAGAAAATTGCCAAGATGCCAAAGAAACTTACATACATCATCACCTTCTGTTAGTAATAGCATTATGTAACCATTTTGTTCTTTGTGTTTGTATTTTGGAAACAAAATTTTTAAAATAAAATAAAAGGTTGCTTGAAGCAGAGAAGAAGGGAAACTTTCTTTCCATAAATTTATTTCCTTCCCATATTGTAGGATCCGTCACTATCTTTAATATCATTGTGAATTGGCATCCTTTATATATAGATTTTATTTTGTTTCAGATTTCATGTCCTGTTTTTAATACCTCATTGTCTGAATTTACACTTGTAAACTACCCAGAAAACAAGTGTTCTTGGACAATATATAAATTAAATAAATAAGTGAATGTTAGCAAGTCAGCTGTGTAAGGAACATAGGTCCATCCTTCCTGATAACAGCAAACTGGGGGCTTTGCTAGCTGAGGTTCTTAGCTTCTCCATCTTGAACAACAAGATGCCAAATAACCAAAAACGTTTAAATCCTTGCTCAAGACCCCAACTCAATTGTAGTCTACTTCTTCATAAGCAGAATGTAACCAGCATATTTCCTTGAAGGCCCAAGAACAATTGGGATTTGCTTGGTAACAGGGTTCATTCTAAATATTGTGTAGATCCTGAGTTACAATAAAATCACATTTTAGTAGTATTACAATTTTTTTAAAAAAAATGTGATTATGAATACCCCACCCAATGCACACACCATATTCCCTTCATTCATTTAAAAGAGAGGGAGAGATTTTTGCCCAAATGGATGCTAGAAGACCGTATTTCCACTTCTATCCACTTTACATGCCACATCCATCATGGAGCAAATTTCTGTCTTTAAAAAGGCTTCCAGATAAAGCAGTTATGTTCTCCCCCATTTAGTTGACTATATTTTTACAAGCACCAGACTAACAAACTAAGATTGAGAAGCCATCTCATGCATATTGCTGTTGTCCCACATCACTCAGAACAAACCTTTTTAGATCGTTAACTACCACAGGAGTGCTGATTACACAGGCACCAGCAATTTCCTAACCAATGACCACCTGAACAATGATGTGTTCAGCTTCTCAGACCCTGAAGCCTTTCAAAGGTGAATCATTTCACAGTTTGGAACTAGATCGCCATAGCAACTTCCCTTTGAGGGTTTTAGAATCACCATCCAGTAATTCTATGATCATCAAGCTCGACCATTCCCAATGGTTCTTTTCACAGCAGATGGAAAAGGAAGCCTTGAAATTTTACAGTCTATTTCAAGCAATTCATCTGGCAGCCTATTAGAATTCAAAATATTTCGACCTTCAATCACAAAGCATGTTATCTGAAGCTGTGGTGATCTCAAGTCAAGACAAGCAGACATTTTAGTCTAATCATCCATGATGAGAAGAGACTGACAAAAAAAACTCTTAATTCAACCACCATCAAAATGCTTATTTTAACTGCATGCAAGTCTTTCAACAGGCAATGAAAACACACCATGCACCATTTTTATCACAATCATCTGTTCAAGGGAAATATGAATTCTGAATACTGACATGCATCTCTGCACTCTAAGCCTGCTTCTGTAAATGTTTCTTACAAACAGTAAAAAGGCTGTATTCATACTTTAAAAACAAATGCATAGAAGCAAATAAATGAAAATTTCTATATACTAGATTTGGCTTAAAGCACTTAAAAAGAATTGAAATTATCAGTAAAATTCTGAAGGAGTTTGAATGCGTGCCAGTAAAGTTTGTAGATTAAAGCATTAATAATGTTCCTAAGGCATTCCTCATATTAGTTTGCTTCTGAAAAGCAACATTTTTTTCTCTTAAGTACTGCAGCTATTAATTACTAAAGCATTAAATGTGGTAGGTGGCACATTCTTAACATTTTAGTCCAACTTTAATAAAATCTACACAATAAACTTCACCAGATTTTGCTTAATTATTGAGAAATCTGCATTTACTGCTTAATAAAAAGATAGTTTTAAATTTTTAAATGTTTAAATCTAAGTAAAATATGCCAAGGACAAATTAAGAGAGATTCAAGTCCTAATATTTTTTTAAACAAATACAACAATAAACTATAAAATATAATTACCCAGACTGAATAAGACAAAAAAGAGGTTTAACCAGTAACTGCCAATAAAATGAAATTGGTCTGTTTCTAATTATTAGCTTATGTTTGGACTAATATGCATTTGATCTGCATCTGTGTCTAAAACCCATATTAATCTGCACTGCAAACAGACTTGGGCTGGTTCAAACAACCATTCAAGGCTTCATAAGCACAGTTTGTTTATCTTACTCAGATTTAATAAATCTAAAGGGAAGCTAAAGTAGTTTAACCACATGGGTCATGCCATGGTTTATTAAGTTGGGTGTGACCACCTAGGCTAAGCATGACTCTCTTGCAACTCCCCATTTCTCTTCTCACTGTGCACCAGCATCTGAACCAAGATCTAAGATGGCACTAAGCCCGGATTCACAATTATTTCCATAATGAGCAACTCTGGCTTAATGTTTGTCAGTTAATGAACCAGGCAAATAAGCCATATTTATGAAGCCTGGAATGACAGTTTGAACCAGGCCCTAGACTCACTTTGATGCTATATTTTCTATGTGAGCCAGGCTGTGTTATATATGGCAAAAATGATCTGATTTTTCATATAGAATTTTCATATGAAGTTCCAGAGGTTGCCTATTATAGATCCTTGATGTGGAAATTCCCTGTAAAACCACATGTAGTTACTGTGACATACAAATACTTTTGTATCATGGGCACAATTGTGGAAATTATAAGCAGTGTTCATTCTTTCCTTACTGCTCTTGATTTGTTTTGGAGTTTAAAACCATAAGCCCAGGCTCAGATGACATATGTGATGTGGTTTGCTGCTCCTGGCATGGCTAGGAGCAGAGAAGAAATGAAGCAATGACTTTTGAGAAGAATTCACCAATACACTTCCCATTCATATTAACAATAGTTAAACATTAACTATGGTTTAACATGATGTGTGAACACAGTCAGCACACCTTATTCCCTTTTGTTTTATACTGTATATAGAAATCCATTTTTGCTTAATATATGAAGCAGAATAAAGGTAAAGGTAAAGGGACCCCTGACCATTAGGTCCAGTCGTGGCCAGCTCTGGGGTTGCAGCGCTCATCTTGCTTTATTGGCCGAGGGAGCCAGCGTACAGCTTCCGGGTCATGTGGCCAGCATGGCTAAGCCGCTTCTGGCAAACCAGAGCAGCGCACGGAAACGCCTTTTACCTTCCCGCCAGAGCGGTATCTATTTATCTACTTGCACTTTGACGTGCTTTCGAACTGCTAGGTTGGCAGGAGCTGGGACTGAGCAACGGGAGCTCACCCCGTCGTGGGGATTGGAACCACCAACCTTTGGATCGGCAAGTCCTAGGCTCTGTGGTTTAAACCACAGCGCCACCCGCGTCCTATCAAGCAGATAGGATGAACCAAAAGGTCAAGAGCACAAACAGAACTGTGTTCAATAGGCCACAACTTTACAGAGGCACTCCAATATTGAAGACAGTCTGTAACTGCCAAGTCACCTATTAGGAAACCCAGGAGAAGGTACCATTTTTTTGTTTACCTCTTCTGCAACCACCTAAATCTCACTGATGTGCTAAGACAGCCTCAACAATCCAGAAAGCTATTACAATTATTTCAAAACATACAGTAATGGAAGAATAATGAAAACAATATTCACTAGTTAATTAATAGTTAACTTCACTTAGCAGAGGGCCAATGATGTTATAAAATATATGGATATTTTCAATTTCCAAATGGACAGAATTTCGCTTATGGGAAATCTACCTGGGAATTGAGACTTGGGCTGCAACCCTAAATCCCCTTACCTGGGAGTAAGCTCCAATTAATTCAGTAGGACTTACTTCTGAGTAGACATAGTTAGGAATGTACTGTTGATCTTTGAACTGCCTATTGTATAAGAAACTATGGAAGAACCAGACAATGTGCTGCTAGGATAGAATTTCTGGGGTAAAACATCACCAGCAACAACACTCACAAGAAGAAGAAGAAGAAGAGTTTGGATTTGATATCCCGCCTTTCACTCCCTTTAAGGAGTCTCAAAGCGGCTAACATTCTCCTTTCCCTTCCTCCCCCACAACAAACACTCTGTGAGGTGAGTGGGGCTGAGAGACTTCAAAGAAGTGTGACTGGCCCAAGGTCACCCAGCAGCTGCATGTGGAGGAGTGGAGAATCGAACCCGGTTCCTCAGATTATGAGACTACCGCTCTTAACCACTACACCACACTGGCTTAAACAGTGCCTTAATCTTATATACATGCTCCATTTCACTCCATGTAAAGTAGCAGAAAAGTTGATAACAAGGAAATTTCAAAATAATTTCTCTAACAATATTGATGACTGCACGTGTTTTTTTAATAGGAAAATCGGATTCTCCTTATTTGGCAGTGGTGAAGAATATTTGAACAAACAAAACAAAATAAGGAGGCCAATACAATGTATGTAACAAGGCTGTTTACATTTTCCATTCTTGCTTACTTTTTGGAAGCTACTTTCTTAAATAAAATATTTTAAGGTCTTAGTTTAAAAAAATCTCAAAGCCACTCTCTGCAGACGTATCTTCAATCTCAATTGCAAAATTAAAGAACTTGCAATTGTTCTCATAACTCATTGTTCTCATAATTCTGAGACATGCTGCCCCACACAAATAGCACACGAATGTACACTAAAGCTAGCAGTTCTATATATTTATACAAACTTTTTCTTCTTCCACCACATTTGCCAGCATCCGCCGGTTTTACTTCTACAAGTACAGTAGATGACACTTTTACCACTGTAACATCACACTAAGCACACCGCAAAAATAGGGAGAAACTATAGGAAATTGTACTCACATATGCTTAAAGCTTCCAACTAGTTTCAGGTTGTCATTTAGAAAACAATCAAAACAGGTAGTAACCTTGTTTGCATGCTCCTTTTAGGGTCTAATCACTGAAATCCTGTAGCGCTTTAGTGAACAAAATCACTGTGGGGGTTGTCAGGTCAATTCAGTTTGAAGGTGTACCTTTACCTTACTAAATGTACTTACACTGTACTTTCAGTTTGTAACAATAGCCTTAAAGAAGCCTAACAGCAATACTTTAAAAGGTTTCTTTAAAAATCAACAATAATTTGCTTGAAGATAGCAATTCTGTTCCATTAACACTCAAAGCTATTGTAGTTTTAAAATACAAAGGTAAAATGTAGTCTTCCACTCCCACCGCCTTTCTGGCAGCCAGCGCCACCCTAGTAGCTCCTGGGCGGCTTAATGGGTTAATTTACTAAACAGCAGTTTTAGAACCAGATTTAGTGTGCAATGCCTTCCATTTTCCAGCTTCAACTATTGCCTTTGATTATGTGGGACTAATGGCACTGCCCTACACTGCTCCTGACCATCGTCACCAGTTATGCTAACCATCACTGGAAGATTCAATTTCTGCTGTTTGGAGTTTTGTAGCATCTTGGCAATTCTCTTCCTACACACAGTTGCTGACCATTATTACTGATCATCTCCAGCAAATAATGGGGCAGGTGAAAAACATCAATGCAAGAGGGCGCTGGTTTCCCTTTCCGAATTCCACGACCAAGAAAGCAAGAATACCTACTTCCACTACCAAGAAACCTGCTGGATATGCCTATGCCATAAAGCAAATCCAGAAACAACTCAATAAGTTGGTAACTTCCAAGCATGCTACAGAATCCCCCACACAGAAGATTGGCCTGCAAGATGGACGTATGTTAGCAACTGAATTGATACATGTCATATTCCCCACATTGGGGGAGGACAGAACCAACCTTGTTTTGTAGAGCTTTGGATTCCGAAATACACAAATGCTTACTCACACAAGCACCTTCTGCAACCTACAATGATTTTCAGGACTCACATACAAAGCCTTGAAATCTTATGATAGTATAGGGCAACTGTTTAGGCCTGCTGGAGGCTTGCTTTTAGCCAAGGTCAGCCTTCCTCAACTTGGTGTCTTCCAAATGCTGTGGACTTCAGCTCCCATCAGCTCCAGCTAGCACTGCCAATGATCAGGGATGATGGGAGCTGTACTCCAAAACTTCTGGAGGGCATCAAATTGGGGAAAACTGGTCTAGATTCTCCACTTTCCCCACACACAAAAATTGTTCTTAGCTTCTTATTTGACTGTATCTCATTAAAAAGATACCAGAACAAACTTGTAGAAGATCCCGATCATTCGATTTCATGCTTGGGGACATAAGAACATAGGAATCCACCTTATGCTGAGTCAGACCATTGGTCCATTGAGCTCAGTACGATCTACACTAACTGGTAGCAGATCTCCAAGGTTTCAGATAGGGGTGTCTCCCAGCTGTACTTGGAGATGGTGGGGATGAAGCCTCAGACCTTGATATGCAAGGCAGATGTCTACCACTGAGCTACATTCCTTCTCCATTGTTGAATGTTTTCACTTGAGACACTCTTGGGCAGTGTTAGAAACTGAGATATGAAAGCTAGGAGCTAAATGGCACCTTAAACCTAGGTTATGGGCACAACAACGGACTGTCTAGGCGCACTTTTTTATAACAAGAATTCAAAGCTAAAAATGAATGAACTGCAGCTAAAATATTGTGTTCATTTCTCACATGGTCTAATCCTTCCCTCCCCACCCCCCTAATATTCTTAAGAGGGTATCTTCTCCAGTCTTCAGAGAGTAGCTGGAAGTCGGGAGGCAGAAAAAGGTCCTCCCTTCCTTCCACTCTGCAGTTTTAATCTGAAATCTTAGGCGCGGTACTGTGCCCAGAGCTCAGAAACTGCTCGCGCTAATGAAATTCCCTGTCACAAAATGCACCTAGAACAATGGCGATTTTCGAATGCTGATCTTGGGTTTTCCTCTATATTTCCGCTTTCTAAAGAAATGTTCTCTGGAGAAACTAGTTCAATTTCAGATTATTCTGGCAAGCCAGAAAAGATTCTTCCAAGTTGCATGTATTTTTAAAAATTATGTGGCAAAGCATTTTGGCTTCCACCTTCATCAGCTGCTGTGATGAAGATGGAATGCTCAAAAGAGCTTCACTTGCTGATGCTAAGTGATACTAGTATTATCTTCCTGCATGTACACACTGGACACAT
This sequence comes from Podarcis raffonei, assembly GCF_027172205.1. Classification (NCBI taxonomy): domain Eukaryota; kingdom Metazoa; phylum Chordata; class Lepidosauria; order Squamata; family Lacertidae; genus Podarcis; species Podarcis raffonei. Next base: position 116,227,284 of record NC_070602.1, on the reverse strand, counting down.
TGGCACCACATGGCCCCAGTATGACGTTCTCCCTCTTAACCAAAACTGTTGGATCTGTTAGCACCTTTATAGAAGTTATTGATATGCCTGACAGTCTGTGTTTCTCAGAACTGAAAAGTTTTAACAACTGATTGCTCAACTTTTTGTCAAAATTGCAGATTTGTGGTGCATAGGTCAGTTGTAGTTTTACTTATGTACTGAATATGACTTCCTTTTTTTGCACTCAATAGAGATTATACTGCAGGACCTGCAAATGATACTCTGCTTGATGTAGTATATCCTACCTGTCCTGGTGCTTTTGAAAGTAGCTGTTTCCATGAGATGCAAACAGGTGATACAGAATTTAGAGTTACAATGATGAGATCCAGGAATGTTGTTAAGTGGATTCAATAAAGCTCTCACTGATAGTCTGCATATATTTAGTTGGAGGCTGGCAAAATGCTGTTAACAGGAGGCTTGTTGACAGCTTTAGCATGACATTCAGAATTTGCTAACCAGGGGTATCTTTCTCTGATTGCCAGACAATGGAAGATATATGGAAAGCTACCACAAATGGGAAACATTCTTTGTTTACTGACACCTCATTTTGATGGAGGAGGTTTTCTCTAGACACAATGGAAGCCCAGTGGATGTTGCAATCAATTACATGTAGATATGTAGAAGGTGCTCTTTAAGTCCAATAATCCTTTTTTGATATTTATCTTTGTTGTTGCAAATGCATTTGATTCCAAGAGCCAAGCTGTAGACAATGTTTTTCTTTACATGTTTTGGATGGGAGGATTTTCAATATAGATAGGTGTACACACACACACACACACACACACACACATATATATAAAGAAATGCAAAGTTTGGAGGTACAGCAGACAGAGTCACTTAGCATAGAGCTGCACCTGGTACATGAGCCCAATTGCCCTTAAGGGACTAGCACAGTTCTAATGTTATACACTATAACTGCTAACCATGTTGTGAAACATTATACAATCCCCCTTGAAGTATAAATTACTTCATTTTATTATAGATCTCAAAATCACTTAAAAATGCTCTTAGTTTGCTATTTTAAAAAAATATAGGGAATAAAAGACTAATCATAAATAAATGAACTTTTTAATGAGCATGAAAAGCTTTCCGTACTAGCAGGGGGAAAAGCACTTCTCCAAGGGACCTGTCATGTTAAAGCAGTAGTCAATAGCTGCATACAATCAGTAAACAAATTCAGCTCTATGAAAAAAAAGAACTACATCACCGTTTAGTCGCTGCAATTTAGATTATTCTAGCGTGTAATACTTTAATTGTATAAAACAAAGCTGGTGTCACAAACACAAAAGAACTTCTTGCAAAGCAAGCACCACAAGTAATTTTTATGCTGCCACTGATGGCTGACAAGTGATGAGCACTTTGTTCAAATTTATACACTTATGCATCGAAGGCAACAGGTGGCTTGTAAAAAGAAACACTGAAAAGAACTGTTTTAACCCATTCAGAGCAGCATTTTTACAAAATGATTTATTAGATCACCTATAAAGTCTCCCAACAGCCAAACACTCAACATGTTAGTTTGATAGACTTACAAAGTAAAGCAAAATTATTTAAATGAAACCAGTACAATAGAACTGACATTTAAAATCAAGCTTAGAGCTGGAATATGCAAGTATTAGCTACCTAATGCTGAAATATAAAATGTATGAAGCTAAAATCTAGTGCAATAAAGTAAATAAATCATATGGTATCATGACTATTCAATGTGAGTGAGCACTTTAGTAGAAGGTATTCTCCTAGGCATTATAATAAAACCAGGAGAGAATCAGTAGGGCACAATTATCTCTGGGTACAAAGTCTATAGGAAGGGCAGGGAATGGCATGCTGGAGGCAATGCTACTCTGCACCATCAAAGAGGACATAGTGTTCAAGGAGCTGAAAATCCCCAAAGGGGTAGATTTCACCACAGAATAGATGTGACTGGCACACCAGGTCCCAAGAATAGCTTAGGAAAGAGGGTGTATTACCATCCCCATGACCAAGATGTGGTCTTGAGATAATGAATGCAAAAAAGCCGGAGGAAACGTCGTAGTAATGGATAACTTCAACTGCCCAAACAAAAACAGGATAAATGCTTGCTCCAGTCACAACTAAGATAAAATTTCTAGATACCCTATATGACTGCTCAAGAACAGTTGGTCATGGAGTTGATCCAAAGGGGAAGCAACCCTGGACTTAAGTGGTGCCCAGGGCCTGGTGCAAGATACAAGCGCTGAGGGCAGTTTAGAAACAGTGACCATAGTGCTTTCAAATTTAACACATAAGTGAGTAATTGCTCACAAAGCCTAGTACAGTCAGATTTCACTTAAAAAGAGAAAATTTCTTTAAAATGAGGGGATTGGTAAAAGGGAAGTTGAAAGGAAAGTCAGGAGGGTCAAATCTCCCCAGAATGCTTAGGATGATAATTAAAATCCACAATAATAGAAGCTCAGCTAGAACATATACCACAGATCAGAATACTCACTACCAAGGTCATGAAACTTCTAGCATGGTTAACAAGTTGAATGTCAGAAGCTAAGGCAAGAAGGCTTCCTTCAGAAAATGAAAATCTGGTCCAAATGAGAACAAAAAGGAACACAAACTTTGCCAAAAGAAATGCAAGCAGAGAATGACCTGGTTCACATTTCGTGCAAAGCCAGACTATGATTCAGTGGGACTCTGGGAGAATGTGGACTCTTGAAGAATTAGTACTTCCCTTACAGGACAGGTGGGGTGACCTTTTTGTGCATGTCCAATTGACGCGCGGCCGCTGACATGCAGGTCCTTTTGAACCCAGAAGATGGAATCGTGTGGGGCGAGGCTGGCTTGCTCCACCAATGTGTGTGGAGGCCAGGAACGGAACCCTCGAGCAAAATGGTTGCCCCCTGTACTTTCAATTATAACAGGGTGGGATGCACACTACCCTGACAGAGCAGGGCATTTTTAATGTTTTGTTTTTATTAAATTTATATGCTACCCTTTATCCAAAAATTTTGGATCCTTGGTGGATAAGAAACAGAATGATGAGCTTTTCCCCAGGTCTTTCTTGGGTCTGTTTCACCAGATTGTTGTTTTAATTACACACTATCGTTTCAGTTTCAAGGAGCTTGGATTAAGAAGTTAAAATTCACTCCAAAAGAAGCCACAAAAAGTATAGTAAGCTTTGAAAGGCAACACATTACTCTTCAACCATCTTGGTACAGTATATTATCTTGATATACTATTTGGAATAGTAAGAAAAACTGTCATTGTTGCTTAGCAGGCAGCTCTCTTGTTTCTGGACTACAATGTCAGATATATAAGTCCCTGCTGGGAAACTTAGCAAATGCTGTCTATAAATAGTATGCCACTTGTCACTACTATATTGCCAGAGATGGTTGTCCTTCAGACATATGGGATTTTTATGATTTATCTGCTGTGTAAAAAGATCAGAGGTGCTTAGAACAATCTTGGTCTAAAAGCTAGGCTAAACTAGGCTAGAACAGGGTGATATCATCAAATTCACACCAAGAATATAAGTGCCGTACAAACAGTTTGACAAGACTTATGTCTAAAGTGCAAACTGTATGCATATTTTATTGTTAAATGCCACTTGCAAGTTTTTTTGAAAAGTAGCAGAATATAAGCTTCTAAAATAAATCTCACTTGCATTTTAAAGTAAAACAAGAGTGTAGCTGCATGAAGTCTTCTCTTCACCAAGAACTGCAATATTTTAAGTTACTTTCAAGAATGTACAGCAGAAAATTTTCCCGTGCCTTCTTTTTCCACTGAAAACATTCAATTCCCTAAGTTCATTCGTAACAATTAATAGATGTCAGCTGTAACTACGGTACTGGGCAAACACAACAGTTTCAAAGCTGTATTAATGTTTCTCAAGTGATCATGCCTAGCAAATATGTAAGTCAGCATATCATGAACAGTTCTTTGGGTTGTTGAAATGTATTAGTGTGTACCTTTGGATTCCAACTCTCACTTTTAAACAATGTAAGTTAAGAACATGCTATTGTCTTTGTTTTCTTACAAATATTCAAATTAAAAATTATACATAAAGGCACATCAGCTGTGCTTTAATTCCTCCCCCCTCCCCTCCTTTCAAATACTTCAGATCATATACTTGTGGTGTATGGGTGGGTACATTGTTTGTCAGAAATTTTTTCCAATGCAAAGTGAAATATTCTGGTGCAAACTACTGATTTGCATAAGAAGGTTATACAGGGGAAGGGGAAGAATAAATTCAATTTCTTCCCGAAAACCCACATCACTACCACGTCTAAGCGCAAAAGTGCTGACGAAAGGAGAAACCATCAAATAGGAACAACATTTTAATCTCATGTTGCTGAAAACCAAACACAAAATGAGGCATAAACTCCTATTTTGAATTGTGAGAAGTTACATGCTCAGGATACCACTCCCACACCAAAACACTTCCCTACAAGTTGTTTGGTCCTCTTTATGCCTTCTTCTGTCTTTTAGCCAAAATCCACAGGTTGCCCACTAGGCTGTTTGCACCAGCTGATAGAATAGCAACTGTTATGAAAATTCAGACAGGAAGCGGAAGGGAAAGGTAAGGAATTCTGTAACACTAATCAACACAGACTATGTCAGGCTTCCTCAAACTTGGTCCTCCAGATGTGTTTTGTCTACAACTCCCATGATCCCTAGCTAGCAGGACCAGTGGTCAGAGATGATGGGAATTGTAGTCTCAAAGCATCTGGAGGGCCGAGTTTGAGGAAGCCTGGACCATGTAGATATCTGTCCTCAGAATCTCCAGAATCTGTCACTCTGAAACAATGAAGCACGTACGTTGGCCATGTGTTGTAGGTCACACATTCTAGCAGTTTTAACCACTTTAAAAGCAGAGTACAGTGGTACCTCAGGTTACATACGCTTCAGGTTACAGACTCTGCTAACCCAGAAATAGTACCTTGGGTTAAGAACTTTGCTTCAGGATGAGAACAGAAATTGTGCCCTGGCAGTGTGGCGACAGCAGGAGGCCCCATTAGCTAAAGTGGTGCTTCAGGTTAAGAACAGTTTCAGGTTAAGAACGGACCTCCAGAACGAATTAAGTACTTAACCTGAGGTACCACTGTACACAATTTAAAATCACACAGCAGTATACAAGCTCACATTTTGTGAAGTTACTCAGACCGCGACAAGCTGGAAAATATTAAAACAGGCCAACCTTAGCCTTTGACTCGCCAAAAACAAGCCTGTTGCAATGGTAGATTTAAAATACTCATAGTGGCACAATCTTTCAAGTCAAGCATTCCCCCCCCCCAACAAACAAACAGAACCATACAAGATGCAACTAAATCACGTGTTACACTGTAATGTAAAAGTTGCAACATTCCTTGGTCACAAATATTTAAGACACATGGGCCATGCAGAGACATTATACTAAACTTAACAGTGATGTGAACAACCAGAAACAACTGCAACAAACCCCCTCCTCTCTGCTGCTAGTTACCAAGAGTGAGAAAAGGAGGGGCGCAGCAAGGAGTACTTTAATGCAGTGTGGAAGCAAAAGCAGAGCGAATATGACACTCCTGCCAGCAATGGGAAGCCAGGTGAACAATGCTGGCCCTACCTTGTGCTGCCGAACCAGCCACTACTATTTACACACACACAGAGGAGGGGAGGAGTTGCTCATTTTCATTTCCAGAAATCCCATTATACCACATTAAATCTCATTCTAGAAGCTCCGCAACCTTCAGGAGCAGCTTTATGGATAGCATGAGGCGAAACTGAAAGGTTCCAGTGCTTGTAAAAGCATTCCCCCTGCCTCCATTTCAGTCCCTGCCATTGTTATCTATGTAATCTACTGCGTAGGTATTGGTCTGTATCAATCAAAAGCTGTTTGAAGGCAAGGTATTAGCCAAGTCTAAGCCTTCAGAAGCTAGAAAGGAGATAGAAGATTTTAACTAATAATGACAGTTTCAGAACAGTGTCTAGGTATGTATAGTGGAAGATTTACAGTCCTTAAATCAAGAGTCGTTAAGATAGCGCTCACTCTTGGCCAGCCTTCTAGGGGTAAGTATGGCTAAACGTAGATGTGGGCACCCCCACACAACCCAAATTTACCTCTCTTCATGCCCCCAGTACTGTGCCTTCTTTTTCTTGGGGTGGAGGGAAGATAAATATGTTTCAGAGGCCTCAGGCCAGAGATTAGACACCCCTGCATTAATGAATAAAAATATATCCTACCTGAATGAAGCATTATATGCTGACACTTCTGAGATTTTAAATTCATCTCAAAATGCATGTGACACCAAAAGTTACAAGTTTCCAGAGATGTGCTAAAGTGTCACAGCGTAAATAGAGCTGCACAAACAGCACTACTATAATTGGCAAAGGAAAGCCACACATGCTGAGGGGATGAGATGTGGCTCTTGCTTTGTTCACTAAAATGGTGGTGCAATGGAGTGTGGCTAAGTGATATCATCATACGTCTCTCCTCTGCTGCAAGCAGCTTCCAGCAATATCTATCAGCAGGGATGATTTCTACTTTGAGAACATAAAAATACAATGTGCCTGGGGAATACGGAGTTGGGAAAAAAGGAAGATGTTGCAGATGCTACATCCAAGTCCCTTTCGACAGAACTGGATGAAATTTTCATGCAAAGTTGCCCCACTTGACTAAATAAAGTCTGCAAAATTACAGACAAATAGGTCCAGAGGTTTGGTGGCTGGTCACCTTTAGAATTTATTTTTTAAAGGAACTGTCTATGATTTGGGGCAAGGAGAGCAGAATTGGATTAAATCTGCAGGATTGTTAGTCCCTTCTGAGAGGTTGAGTCCTGCCAAATTTCAGAAGGAAAATTGCAGTGGCTTTCCTGAAAGGCTAGCCTTTACAGTTGGGGAGTGATTTTTAAAAGGATTCACTTACGCTCCCCTATTGTTCTATGAGCAACTTGTATAAAATAGCATACATGACAGAGATGTAAGAAATCTGCCAAATTACAAATTAGTGTATGGCAGTTTTTGTGCTAGGCACCTTTAAAGTTGACTTTGTTGGCATGGGTGAACTTAAAGGGATTTGCTGCCCTTTTTGCTACGGGCAACAACTTTCTGATGAATATGTACGCCTGGGAAAATAACCTGCAAATTTTAAGAAGGCTGGGTGTAAGGTCTAAGGAGTTCTGGTGCATAAAAGGAACAGCTTCGGGTTTGCGTTCTGATGAACTGCCATCCAAAGTCACAAAAACTAAATGCCAAGCTGGCTTGACATGAGAGGATTTTTGGACATGCTACACAAAGGCAGGACTTGAATATTTTGGCATTTTCCAACCAAGCACCACTAGGCAGAACTAGCAAAAGACCACAGAACAGACAAGGAAAATGTTACATTATTTCAACTTCCCTACCCTAAAGCAATGTTATTGGAGAGACCTGGTTCAATCCTGGTTTTCTCTGGTAAGAAGCAAGATGTGTCGGACACAAAAGAGCTTCCTGACAAAGTTTCAGGTTTTGCAGACACTGTGTCTGCAGAATTTAACATAGAAATCTGAAAAACGCTTTGGAGATCCCCTCTTCAGTTTAAAGAGCTTAAGAAAGATTCCTCTTTGGCTTGGATAAGCCCCAAATCCATCTGAAGTGGCCCACTTGAGTTTCAGGATTACTGAAAATCCAATGCACACTACCCTAACTTTTAGTCATTGTAGAAGTTTTTTCCTGAAGTGACTGTCAAACCAACCAATCTCTCTCACAACACTTTGCATTTTCAAATCACCTTTAATGCAGAGCACATTGCTTATTTTTGCTGTGACACATTCATGAAAGCATAATTTCTGAGTTCCAACAGCATGTGTTGGGAAATTGCACTACTGATATACATTTTAAGTAAGAAAACTTGCCAAAAGTTCAAGCAAAAATGTATACATAGCGTTCAACTAATTGTGATTTGTTACAACAGTGTGTTAAACACAAAGAAGACATCTAGGTAAGCTGTCACTATCTAGCAACCACATTATACAAAAACTCAGCTTACAGGATGTAAAACAAACAAGTCTTACAAAACATATTTTTAAGTTGGAAGTGCAAACATATTCCTGGATGTATCCTGAAACTGAGCAGTTTATATAAAAAATAAAAACCTTTACAAACTAAACAAGTTGCCCTCAGTTGTGTTTAAAGAAATACACACACACACACACACACACACACACACCCCTGCTTCGTTCTGACTTTGTGGAAGAACCAGAATGCAATACAGTGGTACCTCTGGTTGCAAACTTAATTTGTTCCGGAGGTCCATTCTTAAGCTGAAACCGTTCTTATCCTGAGGTGCGCTTTCGCTAATGGGGCCTCCAGTGCGCGATTTCCATTCGCATCCTGGGGCAAAGTTCGCAACCAGGAGCAGCTACTTCCGAGTTAGTGGAGCTCATAACCTGAAGCGTTTGTAACCAGAAGCATTTGTAACCAGAGGTACCAATGTAAAGGATAAGAGACCAATATTGTCTCATTGGCTCCCATGGAGAAAATAAGATATAAAGTAACCACCATTTCATATCTGAAGCTACACCTCAGCATTGCTTGTAACAGCAGATAACTGTTTAAAAGTAGGTCTGAAGGAGGACTACAAGAGCTGAGTAGACTTGACAGTAATTTTATCTTTCCATTGCTTTACAGTGTATTGATCTTGAAGAAAATTATTTTTTGCTATGTATGTTGTTAAGTTTACTTTGAGTAGCAGAACAATATCAACTTTTATTACCATGGGATATATCATTTGCTGAATACTCAATCTAGCACTATTCAGTAATTTAATATTAACTGACTCAGCAGACCAAATTCCAATAATCAATATCAATATTGATTGATTTACGGATTTACCTTACTGTAGAACTAACCTCTGATCCTCATTGCATTCAAACCACAATTATCCTAATGAAATTTGATTCACCAATACAGTGGTGCCTCGCAAGACAAAATTAATTCGTTCCGCAAGTTTTTTCTTCTTGCGAGTTTTTCGTCTTGCGAAGCACGGTTTCCCATAGGAATGCATTGAAAATCAATCAATGCGTTCCTATGGAAACCGCCTTCAGACCAGGTCCGGGGACAGTCTGTCCCCCGACCTCTTCTGAAGGCTTGGGGGGGGGCAAGGGCTTTTCTTCCCACCGCCAGCCTTCAGAAGGCTGTTCTGAAGGCTGGTGGTGGGAAGAAAAGCCCTTCTCCCCACCTCCCACCCCGCAAGCTCCGGGGACAGGAGAGCTTTCCTCCCGCCCGCCAGCATTTTAAAAGCCCCCAGGACAGCGGAGACTGCCTTCAAAAGCCGTCGGGAAGGCAGGCGGGGGGGGGAGCAAAGACTTTTGCCCCCCGCCGGCCTTCAGAAGAGGTCCAGGACCTCTTCTGAAGGCCGGCGGTGGGTGAAAGTCTTTGCTCCCGATGGCCAGCGTTTTAAAAGCGGTCCGGGATAGCGGGAAAGCGCAGCGCGCTTCCCTGCTATCCCGGACCTTTTAAAATGCTGGCCATCGGGAGCAAAGCCTTTCGGCCCCCGCCGGCCTTCCTCTAACCTAAACCAAATTTAATCTGCATATACTTACATTAGAAATGTTCTGGCAGTCACTGCTTTCCCAAAATGGAAAAAAATAAAACACTACTACAAATCCATAGCAGTGGGAAATTATCTTAAATATAACTTAAGTCCAATACATACAACTTATCAGTGGCAGCTTCTCTAGGGGGCCCTGGCGGTCCAAGCACTCACAAGTTACGTCCGAGGCTTTGTGAGACCTCGGGATCTGACTTCCAGTGATAGGTCCTGAGGACGCAGGGCACATGGTGTCATGACGTCATGTCACACACGCTGGGCACCCATAATCTGGGGCCCAAGTCGGTCCCCTGCTACTTATTCTAAATGGATTTGACTTTTGAACTTCAAATGGTTATTTTCACTGGGACAGAAGAAACACTTTGCCCCACAGTAATTACACGGGATGAATATTTTATTCTTTACGGTTAAATAATAATTCTCTAGTCCTATACCTTAATAAATACTGTTACCTTGCTCAGCATTTTGAAATGTTATGAAAAATATAATTCAGTATCTCTGAAATAAATTATTCTTCATGATGTACTAAATGCAAAGTATATTTGGGAAAGCTATGCATTACAAGGGAAGCACAGGATTGGGTCCATATTTTCCAGCACTGAAACTCCACTAACAAGACATTTCAGCTGCTAGAGGGTCGGTATTTTTGCTGATGCTCCCTTCTACCTATATCCTCCTGAACCCCTAAAATCTGCTTGGGTGAACTGGGTACCCTATAAAATAGTATAGGAAATGGTTAGGGAGAGGGTGGCTTCAAGGGGAAAGCAGCCAAAAAATACGTTTCACCCATCCCTTTCTTCAGCAGAAGCCTCTACTGTGTTCTCCTCAGAATACCACGGTGGAGCAAGGTTATCATATTGTCATGACTTAATCTTAGCAGATTCACATTTAATATGGCTTGAGTAGCTTGTCTTTTGAGGCCCCAGTTCTTAGGCAAGCCACATCCTTAAATAATATAAACATTTTTCAAAAGTAAGTTTACATACGCAGTAGATGAAAGATTCCATCACAGGCGCTAATGTGTGACAAAAAGGCATTTCCTAGTCCCTGTCCAGCATGGGCTCCTTTCACAAGGCCAGCAATATCCACTACATTCAGAAAGGCTGGAATTTTGCTGAAAGATAATTTAAGATTTTTGTAATTAGAAACATAGTTCAATATTACCATATATCTGCAAGTATCTTCAGAGCACACACCCAGAAAAATCTATGCTGGGCTGGGGAACATGTGACCCTCCCATTGTTGATGGACTAATAATAATAATAATAATTTTATTATTTATACCCCACCCAACTGGCTGGGTTTCCCCAGCCACTCTGGGCTGCTTACAACACATACAAAACCACAGAAAAACACCAACCATTAAAAACTTCCCTATACATCATATAGTCCTATATATCCTCCATCTATATTCTCCATCATCCCTGGTTACTGACCATGCCGGCTGGGGCTGATCCAAGCTGGAGTCCAGAAATACCTGGAGGGCCACAAATTAGCCACCCACCCTGTACTCTGAACACCTACATGCAGTTTTAAGTGAACAACTGAAACTAGTAATAAAGAAAACATACACCCCTTGTAACTTCAATATTTGCTGCTGTAGACTTTTCAATTTGCAGATTCTGAAGTTGTGGAAAGGACTCTTTAAGAATTGAGGCCTACCACATGCACACTAGTGGCCAAAATTGTGGAAACCTTCAGAAAAAGTTGCATTTCTAACGTCTGATGGCTCATAACATCCATCTTTTTTATAATAATACTATAAAATAATACAGAAAAATTGTGCATCATTAGAAAGAAATTTCAATGCAGAATATAATACAACAAACTCTGTCAAATTATCTTTATTCTATTAAAAGTTATAGTCCAATAATCAGAAAAAGAAAGCACAACTGCCTTATGTAACATGAAGTGGATTTCTTTAACTAAAAATTGTCCAATGACAAACAGAGTGAAAAGAGTTGACTAGTCACCTAGAAAGTGATGTAGTAGCCCTGACCTGAATCCAAAAGAAAATCTGTAGAGCCGATTAAAGAAACCTGTCAGTCAGAAGCAAGCAAGGAATAGAGCACAATTGATAGAAGCAATCATACAATCTTGGTTACATGTTATAACACCTGATGAACTAAAATCTTTGGTTCACTCAATGGGATGCCATTGTAGGGCTGTAACTGCAGCAAAAGGTTTCCACACTAAGTACTAACAGAAATGGTGAGAAGTTATGAGATACCCTTTATCATGGTTTCCTGTGTATAACTTATTTCATTTGGCTATAACTTTCACTAGAATAAAGATAATTCAACAGTTTATTGCATTATATTATGCATTAAATTATATTTCTAATGATAGATAATTTTATGGCACTATTCTAAAAATGACTGTTATCAAAGCTCAGAAATATATATTTTCCAAAAGGTTGCCACAATTCTGGCCACTAGTTCAACCCTTGTCCTTCCTGGTATGTTCAACCCTTGTCCTTCCTGGCAAATAAGATATAAGACATAAATAATAATAATAATAATAATAATAATAATAATAATAATAATAATAATAATAATCATTAGCAGCTACTAAAATAATGGAAGTGGTCAATGCCTCTCAAGAAGAGGGAGATTTTCCAATGGGCCTAAAGAGATGGTGGTAAGGCCTTTATTTTTAAAAAGCCACTTATAGGGAGTACGTGACTCCAAGATTATGACTCCTAGATTACAACTCCCTCCCAAGGTACATATGTTTACCCCCTTCAATGCTGGCTATTAAACAAGCTTTTAAAACCTATTTATTCTGAGCTACTTTGTGCTAATCATTTTAGGGTTTTATATTATTGCTAGTTTCAAAATAATAGTTTGCTTGATATTTTGTTTTAGATGGGTGTGTGCTGGTTTTTGAAATGTTTTAATCAGTTTTTAACTTTGATTGTATTATATTGGAATTATCCTTTTTATGTCAGCCACCCTAAAAAGGCCTTCCCAGTGTTTGAAACTTCCTACTGCCTTCCACCAGCAAGGATAAATCTTATTCTAATGGAACTTAAATAGCTGCTCCCTAACATAGGTTGCCTGGCCAACTTACAAAACAACTTCCAAAACAAAAACTTATAATACATTAAAAATGATTTTAAACTAAAAGCACAATTAAGACACAGATTTTAAATCTAAGATGATCAGATAATACGTAAGTTGTTGTGTGTGGTTTTTAAACTCTTCCTCCAGTTCCAAAAAGACTACAAAGGTGCCATCAAGCAAACCTGTATGAAAAGACTTTCCATAATTGGGCTACTACCAAAGAGGTCTCTCCCTGGTGGTTACCTGCCTCATCTTGGATGGTGGTGGCACTTAGACAAGGGTTTCTGAGGAAGATGTTAAGCTTCAAATAGGTATAGATAGGAAAAACCAATTATTTCAGGTAACCTTGCTCCACGCCATTTAAAGCTTTAAAACAAGAGTGCATAACCTGTGGTCCTCCAGATGTAACTGGACTACAGCTCCCACTCAAAATGGCAACAAGATCTGGATTGGCCTCAGGTTAGCAACCCTTGCTTTAAAGCTTTAAACCAGCACTTTATATATAGAATTGATTTTAATCAGACTTCTATTTGGCAAACATTCATTTCCTAAAGAAAAGTACAAGATAAGTAGTTCATATAAATATTTAATATTGCTGACATATAGCTAAACTATGCACTATATCTAACATGTTTTGCAACACAATAGCAATAACCCAAGTACTTACAGGTTAATAAAAATCTGAATTATATTTCTAATGCCATTTTGCTAAGTATTAACTTAAATCATAAATAGTTATGATTTAGCTTGTCTTCAGGGGGGGACAACTTAAAAAAAAGAAATGACAGAAAATCCCTCCTGAAGAACGGGGCATTTTGAGTATGTTAAGCTCCTGGGCTTAATAGCATGACCATGAAATCTTCAAGGTAATACCTAATTGGTTATTTAAAGTCAGAAACTTAAGTATTAGAGCAGGGTGGGGAATGTTTTTCAGGCAGGAGCCACAGTGCCTCACAAAATCATAGAACTGTAGAGCTGAAAGGGAGCACCAGGGTCATGTAGTTCAACCCCCTGCAAAGCAGGAAACTTTTGCCCAATATGGGGCTCAAATCCACAACCCGGAGATTAAAGAGTCTCATGCTCTACCAACTGAGCTATCATGCCTTAACAGTGGGCAGGACCAGAGACAAAAAAAGGGGTGTGTGAACTCTTGTCTTTTTACAGTAGATCAGATTTGGATTTTTTATTGTTTATTTAATATTTTATGGCCATAAAACAAATAATTCCCAAAGACATCATACCATGCAGACAATTTCCAAACACATCACACCATGCAGACAAGCAAGACACATTATCACAATTCAAATACACAGCACAGCACAAGCACTCAAGGAAGACACACAGCAGAGCTAGTGAGGCATCCCAAGAGCCAGATAGAGAGTATTGAAGAGCCAAATTTGACTCCCAGGCCTGACATTCCCCGCACTTATGTTAAAGAGTCTTAGTTCACAAAGGAGACATCAGACAATACTTCACATACTGTATATTCTTGTATAAACTTTGGAATGCATTCTTACCCACAACCAAAACAAAAACTGAAAACACATCAAAATGTTTAGACACCAAAAAAAGTTATCTATGTATGATTATAAAAACTGGAATTTCTTGTTCTTTACTAGTGATCTTCAACTAAAAGAACGTCCTTTGGAAAAATAGGATATTTGCTAAATCTTTACAGACATTATATTCAAGTTAGCATGCCTCAACTCCATTAAAGCTTGGACTATAGAACAACCTTACTTCTTACTAACAAAAATGATTTAATAGACTATAAGATTAAAAGAGCCAGCTTTTTTAAACAATACAATTGTGAAGCCTGTTTACTCAGAAGCAAGTCCCACCAACTGCAGAAGAACTTCACCCCACAAAGCATCCTAAGAATAATGGCTTAAGTTCTCTACAGTCAACACCAAAGATAGCCCAGAAGATAATGCTACACTATACGGAATGGTGATAGAAGGAGATAGGTCACAAGCAGAGGACTCTACAAGAACTAGTTCCCTTGGAGAGAAGTTTGTTTGATCCCAGAAGGCCCATCAGCTCATATAAAAAAAACCAAACAACACAACTTCAAAACACTTAAATACTTAGAAATGGATTTTGCGAAAATATTGCTTATTAAGAAGCTTATTTCTTTACGCAGAAACAACCAACTGATAACATGTGCAGTACTAACCTCGGAGGCTTGTGGTACTGGCAAAGGAAATCAAATCTTTCATCTGGTACAGGTACTCTGCTCTCATTTGGATCAATAGTGCAGAAAGGAAAGTTCTCTGCTGCAGCTTGACTCTTGGTTAATACATTGAAAAAGGTAGATTTCCTTTAAAAAAAGAAAACGTTGCAATATTTGAGATCAGCTTCCCAATAATACCACATGTGCAACATTATATAGTGTACATTTGTGTTGGACGCTGGGCACCGCCATGCCCTTTTATACTTTTAATGCCGCCGATAACTTTGCATTATTTTTGCAGACAGCATGGGAAACATCTAAGTTTTTCCAGGTTTCCACTGGAATCTCTCCAAAGTTGTATTATCGGTAGCTCAGCAATTCTTTAAAGTTACATTTCAAATTCTTACCCACTGCAATGACTTTCTAGATTTGGACAGCTCATGTTCAGGCTTCGGTTATCACATTAAGTGCCCTATTCAATCCTACAGAAGCTCCATTTAGTCCAGCATCCTGCTTCCCTCAGCAACCCACCACATGCTTCTGAGAAGCCCACAAGCATGAAAACAATACCCATCTGCCACTGTAACTTCCCAGTTATAGGGCCTCTTCCAAGTTTTCTTTCTTTCTGGGAAACAGTTATTCACGCTGAGACTTAAAAAAAAAAATAAGAAGTTGCTTTTGCTAAAACAATTCCAACATTTTGGTCTAATGCACCATTATGGCATCTATGGCATAATCTGAAAGAAGCTTAGGTAAAAGCAAAGTCAGCCTACTTACTCTGAACAAAACTGGCAGATCAGCAAAAACTTCTTCTACCAAAGATGAGTGTGTTTTAGGTTACATTGGTTTCTAACTCAAAGCACTTATTTGAAGACCTGAAGTGCAATAATGTATCCACAATACAATTTGTGACCACTATTTCATCAATATCTCATGACAGCCTCTCTTACCACAGAAATCAGTGGCGAAATTCTTATGTACCTCCGTGTCTCTTACATCTTAACCCATCATAATTCTATTTACAAACAACTTTAAATGCTGTCTCCACCTTCCAGTACTATTCCCACAGTTTCAGCTATACTGCTCCATTTCCAAAACAGGCCTCCTTTCTGTTTGCGAACCACACCAACATATATTCCTATATTACTATTGCTACACCTCTCTCCACTACTATTCCCCAATATTTATCTGTCAGTTCCTGACTCCACAAGCTCTAGAGAGAGGCCACAGCACCAATTCTTCAGAACATCTAGTACACTGTTGGAACTAAATACTGAAAGAGACAGACCCCAAAAGAAAGATTGTTTCTATATAAACGGTGCCCCTTCTTTCTGCATAGTATAATTACCTTTATCAAGTAGAGTTTAAATACCTAACTAAACAGAAAAAAAAGTTGACAGTCTGACAAGGTTCTTTACCTTCATTGCTCCACCCGCTGTATCCATACAGCCAGATGGGGGAGTATAAAGAATAAATTATTATTATTATTATTATTATTATTATTATGCATGTATCAGCCATAAATAGGTTAGAAGCTGTCAGCTAATGTGCTTTCAGTGCAGCATTGTTTTTAATAGTAAATGTTTAAACTTTCTCACATCTTTAAACAATCCAAGGAAGCTGGTCTAACGAAAAGTGCCTATATGAAACAAAGACTTGTGTTCTTTTACACATATTTCCATTAAAAAATAACTATTCCTTTCCAGATAATTTACAGGCAAAATAACATCACAATAAAAATCAACTGTTGGATAATTAAGGTTAAAATGTTTGTAGAGAAAATTCAATTATTTATAAAGGAATTTCCATTCATTAAAATTATTTCATTTCTTATCAGTTATCTATCAATCTATTCATTAAGCCCAGCCAGTTCAGTAAAATATATCTTTTTTCAAACAGCAACTCAAAACACCTTTTGTTCAAAAATGACCTAATTTAAGTAAAACATAAGAATGAACTTATAAGCATAAATGCTAATCTCAACCAATATTTCAGTGTTCATACTGCAGCATAACACTAATTTATTCAGGAGGGCCTACTATCTTTAGGATGACTAAGCAAAGTTTATCCCCCTTGAATCACCTACCCAACATTTGGCAAGCCAACGATGCCAATTTTCAGGGTTGTCCCGAATCTTCCAACGATTGGATGTGGCTTGAGTCCATCACCTCCCTTTTTGGGGGGCATCTGAAATGAAAAACAGAAGCCACTTAAATCCCAAACTCCCTTGCTTACCTCCAGGACTCCCAAGGTAAGATGCCTTCTGATACATAAACAGAGGCAAACATGTCAGCTTTCTAAAACATGTCCAATACCTTTTTGGGAGCCATGGCATCTACACATAACAGCAAGGCAAGGAGAATATCCTCTGGGATTCCCAAGGGCCAGCCACCAGCCAGGCACAACAGGGCTGCGCATGGCACCCTTTCGTGCAACCACAAATCCCAAGCCAGCTGGACTGGGCTACTGCTGCTGCAGCTTCTGCAAAGTCCCTAGAAATGCCGTGCTAAAAATAACCGGCTCGGATCCCAAAGGACGGATTGAAATTCAGCACCCGCTACGGCTCCACCTGACGTGCTCGGCTGTGAGTGGCAGCCGCAGAGGCTTCCCCGGGCAGTCAAACGAGGTGGCGGGAGGGCTGAGCGGAGGGAGCAGCGCACCGGCCGGGCGAGAAGCACAACTTGGCGGCTCGCGAGGAGAGCAGGATCCTACTGCAAACACCCCGGAGCCGAGCGAGCCAACACCGCCCGCTTTCCTGCCAGCACCGCGCCTGCGCGCACGCGGAGAAAGGGCTCGGCTTACCGGCTGCCCTACCTCACGGCCTCGGGCGGCCGAAAACAGCGAGCGGCCCGTTTCCCTCAGGCCACCCCGCCGCCTCACGAACCGGGCAAGGGGAGCACCTTCGCTTTCCTCCCCAACCCGTCACAGCCAGTAAGGCATGCGGCCCAGCCCACCCCAGGCGGCTCGGCCACGGCCCCCAAACCACAGCCCGCTGGCAGGTGGCGGTGGGCAAGCGGAGCCCGACGCAGCCTCAGAGGGTCGCTTCCCAGCCACGCAACGCACCGGCGGGCAGCAGCAGGCCTCTCTCTCTCTCCAGCCGGCCCGGCCCGCGTGGCAGCCGCTGCCGCCGCAACAACTGAGGGAGATGAGGCGGGAAAAGCCGAGCTGGGCCTCCTCCTCCGAGCCGCCGCCTCGTCCGCCGCCTGAAAGGCACGCGGCGAAGAATGAAACGCGGACACCCCCCGCCCCCACCCCGCCTCCCTCACAAAAGCCGCGCGGGCCCAGCTGAGCGTCTTCACCGTTGCCTGTGAGGGGGGAGGGAGGGACGGTTGGGACTCTCGCTCGCGCTCTCCCCCACCGCGAGAAGACCCCTCGCGCGCGCCGACACGCTGCCTGCCGCCCTACTCAGCCAGCCGGCGGAACAGGCGGGACTGCCAGCTTCCCTATTGGGCGGGGACTCGGCCCGAGGGCAAAGGTCACGCAGGGGAAGCGGAGGGACGCAGGAGGGGTGCGTGCGCGCGCGCGCGTGTATGTTGAAGGACTGGGTTGCCTGAGTGTACCTGCGCGAGGAGAAGGAAGGAAGGAAGGGCGGGTCTCGCGAGGGGTGGGGGCGGGAGGAGGCAGGGAAAGGTGGCGACGCCGACGCCTCTTACTTCCGGGTTCCTGGATGCCAGACCTGGAAAGACGCAAAAGGAGATGGAGATTCCTCGTCTCTGGACGTGGCTCAAAGACGCTCATCGCTTCCCTGCTGCTGCTTCCTGCTGTGCCACCTCCTCCCGACTCTTGCGCGTGGTTCCTCAGAGGTTTTGCCTGCCTGCCTGGAATGGAAATTGCATCAGCCGGTGTTCCCAACCTTGGGTCTCTCCAGCTTCTTCTTCTTCATTTTTTGACTGCAGTTCCCATCATCCCTGACCACTGGTCCTACTAGCTAGGGATGATGGGAGTTGTAGTCCCACAACAGCTGGAGACCCAAGTTTGGGGAAACACAGCTGTACAGCAAGAGGACCTCAGAGGTCACAAAGGCTTTCAGTCCTAAACCCTGGGGAAATGACCCCTATTGAAATCAATAGGAATGGCTTCTGAGTAAACGTGCTAAGCCTTGTGCAACTCTCAATTTCGTTGGGAGGCGAAATAATTCACTGGGGCTTGCTCCCAGAAAAGTTTGCATGAGACCGCAGCTGAAGTTTCCCAAGTATGGGAAACATAAAGTTTTCTTTTTTGAAATCCTCAGAAGTTACGTATTGTCAGAGATTTATAGGTGCTATAGTTTAATTAAGGTTAGGGGGTGTCAGAGCTAATTTCCTCAGTGGAAAAAGCCAGGCTCGTGTGTATTAGGGCGTAGTAGTAGGGGGTGTGGTGGACCCACTGATAAGTAAGCACACTTCCTGGGTTGTGTATTGGACATTGTAATCCTAGCCAAATCAACAAGTGTTAAGAGGTCAGACAAACCTTTGTGAGGTGACCACCTGGGGGAATAGGATTGTAGTTGCCAGTGCTGGTGGAGCCAAGGCTATGAAGTCCTGTGCATGTTTCCATGGAAGTTAGACCTGCTGAGTTCAATTGAGTTTAGTCCTGAGTGAATGTGTACGGTACAGGATTGCACCTTGCCAAACAAATCTTCTATAACGATGAATCTCCATAACTAAGGATGCTTGTGGCCCTGGTTTCTTCCAGACTGAGTAAACACCAATTCCATCCCAGTATGGGTTTCTTTTTGTCACTTTTTTTTTTTACGACTGCCATTCCAACTACACCAGGAGCAGAAGATGAAGACTGTTTTCCCCATATATGCTTTGTACAATAATCTGTTCTGAAAATAACAAGCCCAAGTGCTGGTCATTTGACATGTAGAAATGACAGCCGAAGCACCGAATACCTCACTTCATTGTCACTCTCTAGCCAACATCAGCAATTTAAAACATTCTGCACAAATGGAAAGAAAACAAGTTACTGTGTCATTTAGAATGACAGGAAGTTCCCTAGGTTACATCTCGTTTATTTTCTGTGAGAACTAATTCGATTTAAGCCATGGGTGTTGAACATAAGGCCCTGTTGCTTTATCCAGCCCCTTTAAGATTTCTGATGTGTGGCCTCTGCCTCCCCTACTGCACTATACACAACTGCTATCACTTTCAGGGCAAAGGAGCCAATGCTCTTAGTAGGGCAAAGGTGCTTACCAAGAACTGCTAATACATCAGCCTTGGCCCTTTTCTCTAAAATTTGCTGTATGGAGTGACAGGGGCAGAAATAAGTGTACAGTATACTGTGAATTTGTTCTAGTCTGTAGCCAAATTAAGACTGTCCACACCTGAGTTCTTCCTTTACCACCCCCCAGTTTTTCATTGCCATCTGCCCTTCCTTTCCACACATGTTGCCCTGTCAAACTGTTGCATTCAAGTCCTTTCCCTATTTCAAGCAGCAAATGCCAAGCAGGTCAACATTCTTTTCACAGGATCAATAATGTGGGCAGATATTAGCAAGTAGATTCTACCTGTACATCATTTTTTAAAAAGCATTTCTTCCTCCTTGCCCTCACTATTGAGTGCCTCTGCCTCTCTGCAGTGCTGGACATCAGCTGGTGCGACTCATATTTTTGTTGTTTTTAATTCAAATTTAAACTGAATCAGTGTTTTGCTGAAGAACCATATAGTCCCACTGCTGCATACTCACAATAGCCTTACCACGTCATGTACAGGCCTAGTTTGCACAGCAGCGTAAGCCAAACTTACTTACTGGAAACACACAAACATGCAGGCCCCTGGAGAGAAGCACATAGTTGCTCTGGTTTCCCCTGGAGTTTTTTTTACTGCTGCACTGCACTGTGCTAAGGCAAGGTTTGTTCTTGGCTACAAGCTCATGATTAGTGAGCGGAGAGCTTAACCATGAGTTCTGGTTTGGATGACATCCTAAGCCAAACCTTGGTTTAGCTCAGCTTGCACAGAGCAACATCTGTGAGCTTCTTTCCAGAATCATTGGTCCATCAATCTCAGCACTACAGTGGTACCTCGGGTTAAGTACTTAATTTGTTCCGGAGGTCCGTTCTTAACCTGAAACTGTTCTTAACCTGAAGCACCACTTTAGCTAATGGGGCCTCCTGCTGCTGCCGCGCCGCCGGAGCACGATTTCTGTTCTCATCCTGAAGCAAAGTTCTTAACCCGAGGTACTATTTCTGGGTTAGCAGAGTCTGTAACCTGAAGCATATGTAACCTGAAGCGTATGTAACCCCAGGTACGACTGTATCTTCTTACTGATTGGTAACAGCTCTTCAAGATCACCAGCTTTTTCCTGGTCTGCTACTAGAGATAATATTAACTGAAAATGCCAGGGATTGAACCTTGCTTACAACCATGCAA
Organism: Podarcis raffonei; assembly: GCF_027172205.1. Taxonomy (NCBI): domain Eukaryota; kingdom Metazoa; phylum Chordata; class Lepidosauria; order Squamata; family Lacertidae; genus Podarcis; species Podarcis raffonei. Next base: position 116,206,125 of record NC_070602.1, on the reverse strand, counting down.
GACATGTACAGTGGTACCTCTGGTTACAGACGCTTCAGGTTACAAACGCCGCTAACCCAGAAATAGTACCTCGGGTTAAGAACTTTGCTTCAGGATGAGAACAGAAATCACGCGGCAGCAGCAGGAGGCCCCATTAGCTAAAGTGGTACCTCAGGTTAAGAACGGACCTCCAGAATGAAGTAAGTTCTTAACCCGAGGTACCACTACACTCTACCACTGAGCTTTAATCCATCCCCAATTACATGTTTCCACAGACCTAACTGACCTATTAACAGGTGGCAACCATTTTAGGCACATCCAATTGATGCAAAATCCCCGATGTGTGGGTCCTTTTGGAGTGTAATGGGGCAGGGCACACTTATGCACGCTCTGCCTACATGCACAGGGGGGCAGGAATAACACCCCCACATGCAATGGCCATTGCCTGTATACACCAGTGCTTTTTGCGGGGGGGATGCAGGGGTACGCATACCCCTAAACATTTTGTGAAACTAAAAGGAGAAGAAACTAATTTTTTAATATATATATAGTGTTTTCTCTAGCACAGTGAATCGTCAGTTCCATTGCTACCTCCGATGGCAGCTTCATTTCCTTTCCCGGCGATTTTCTTGAGTCAAAATGAGAGTACCCCTAAAAAATCTTTAAGGAAAAAAAGCACATTAACCAAAACTAACATTGTTCTATGTACAGCCTGGGCCTCTGCATATTTACTCAGAAGTAAATTGCCCTGAGTTCAACAGAGCTTCCTCTCAAATCAGCATGCAGAGCTAGGCTTATGAAAATTACGAAATGATTAGCACAAATGAAAGCAATACCTCTTAAGAGTCACTTCAAAGTCACCACCACAGTCACTTCTTTGGATGTCCTTAGTAATTGCCAAATTATCCGCCAGCAATTCACAAGTAATCCCAAGAAAGCGGCTATCCCTGGAAACGAATCTGAAGAAATACCAGCTAGATCGAGGCAACAGGATCTTGCCATGTGGCTCAAAGGCACAATTTGCTGTCTTGCCCACTTCCAATACTAGCCAAGTGCTACTTTTCCAAGTTGTGAGTACGTTTTCTTCCAAAACACCCTCTCTCTTTTTCTTGACAGATTTGACCAGACAGCCCCTCACAGTCAACTGCTAGTCCAACTTGTTCTTCCCCCAACCGCTAGTCAGCTGAAAGCATGGGCATTGCCAAGGCGGGGCAGGTAGGGACAGCTCCTCCCCTTCAAGTAAAACAATAGGACTACTTAGCTAACTGACCAATCGCGTCTGTTCTACCCGCCCCCCAACAAAAGGCCTGCTCCCTGCTAACCAAAATCCTGGCTACGCTCATGGTTGAAATCCCAACTGTCAAAACTTCCACAGAATAGAATCTATGCAAATAAGCCTGTTGGAGAACAATTGGTGGAAATCTACTTCCATTGGCTTATTCAATAAGCACAAGCTATAATCTGACTGCATATGTCCATCCATCTTGCATGGCCTCTGCCATGAATGGTGATGCCAAGTGCTTGGGATCTAGATTTTGGCGAATTTCCTTAAAAATAGTTCCAAAACTACTACTACTACTACTACTACTACTACTTCTTCTTCTAGAAATAGCTCAACAACTTTTGTGTCTGGATTTTCACTTTTTGAAATATGGCAACCCTATTACATACAGTCTTCCGCCTGGAGGCTGGGAATGCTTCACTCAGTTTCAGGAAGCTGCTTTCCCTGCCTCCCCGTGGAACAGAATGCTGACTTGTATGTAGAAACCTGTTTTGTGCAAGATATTGGACTATGCAGAACTGGCAAAACTTAGCAGCAAAATTAAGAGAATCTAACAACGAGTGTTTTATGGAAGAATGGATGCCTTTTTCGGATTACTTAAAGAAACACTATCGTATGATGAGCTCGTGAGCAGGATTTGAGCTATGAGCAACAGAAGTAATTAGATTATAATATTGTGGTTATGTTTTAATTGATAGAAGATAGGGTGCAGCAGAAAGGGAGAAACAGCAGCTCCATGGAAAACGGGGTTGGGAAGTCAAAAAGAAAGAAAGAAAAAAGGCGTAATTGTGTTTTGATTGTATGTGCTCAAAATGTTGAAACTTAATAAAATATTATTGTGCAATGCCTGCTCTTAAACCTGCTTTATTTATGCAGAGTAACAGGACTAATTCATATACAGTGGTACCTCAGGTTAAGTATTTAATTTGTTCCGGAGGTCCGTTCTTAACCTGTAACCGTTCTTAACCGGAGGTACCACTTTAGCTAATGGGGCCTCCCGCTGCCGCCATGCGATTTCTGTTCTCATCCTGAAGCAAAGTTCTTAACCTGAGGTACTATTTCTGGGTTAGCGGAGTCTGTAACCTGAAGCGTCTGTAACCCGAGGTACCACTGTATTTTGCTGTGTTGGTCCAAAGTAACTCAGACCTGATAAGCTGATAAAAGGGTGAAATTGTTATGTTTCCAATAGTCTTCTCGGTAGCAGACTGAGTGGCACTCTGTGCTACACTAAAACTTGGTGTTTCCCCATCTCTCGCGCTCCGTTCTTTGGCATTGTTTTGGTGCCCCCCTACTGTGTGGCGCCCAGTGTGATCTCACCAGTTGTGCTACCCTAAAACCACCTCTCGTCTTTTCTCTTACTCTATCAAGTTAAGTGACAGGTAGAATCATAGAATCATCGAGCTGGAAGGGACCCTGAGGATCATCTAGTCCAACCCCCTGCAATGCAAAAATATGCAGCTGTCCCTCACAGGGATCGAACCTGCGACCTTTGTGTTATCAGCACCATGCTCTAAGCAGACACAGCTGCCACTCATCACAGAAGCTGCAGACAAAATAAACATTTTGGGTCTTCATAATCTTCAGAATAAAGGGATAGTGCGTATTTTCCTCCCCCAGTGCTTGTTAAGTCAGCATTTTCTCTGCCACAGGGCCCAGTTACAACGTGCTAACGCGCCAAAAGATCCTTGTCTGTTCGGAACAGCAATAGGTCAGAGAAACAAATCCTCGAAGGCATTTTTTAAAAAAGAGATAATAGCAAAATGCATTTCCGCATCTCGGGGAAGATTCAAGCCGGGAACGAATGGCGAAGGAAAGTTAATACGAAGCACTAAGCATGTGGAAATGTCTAACAACCTCGAAGAGTGAAATGAAGCGTGGAAATGGGATGGGGGGGGGACAACATTCAAGGACAAAGTGGTTGACAGAAAGAAAAGGCTGGTGGGAAAACGATCTGAACAGATAATAAATTCCCACAGTTGCGTAACACTTGCTTCAACACGTAGGGTGGCAGGCTCAGCCGCCAGTTTCTTGCCATTATGGAACTTCTTTTCTGGAAAAGCTGATCTTTTCTCAGTAGTTCCAAGTGTTCAGATGTCCTGACCTGGCTGGGGAAACATTCTTCTCAACTTTAAAGTGTTGTATAATTGGGTGTTTAAGAAAATTGGGTGCTAAGATAACAAATGAGCTTGCAGGAATCTGCCTGTATGTTAAGAGACTCTTCTTTGGATCCTTACCCCCACTTTAGAGGCTCAATGGTAGTGACCAAATAGGTTCAATTTGTGGGTGCAAACCATGAAACTCCCTAGCCATGGAGGCTTCCTCAGTGCCTACTTTTTTATTGGCACCAGGTGAAGATTAAAAAAACAACACTTTAGGCCTTTTAATAATCTGAATATGGTTTTAACCTTTGCTGGCATTTGTTCTGTTTTAATGCTCTGCTGTTTTAATATAGTTTGACTGTTTCGACCTTATTGTGATTTATTTGTCGATGTCGTAAGATGCTCTGAAAATGGAAAAACGGAGGGGGCAGAAAATAGTGAGTAAATAAGTAAACAAACAAATGGTTCAAAAGAGGAACGAATAAATTCAGACAAAGTTATTTAGAAAAATTATAACCACGCCAGGCAATATCCCAAGTATGTATATAATAAGCTGGCCTTAGTAACCACCCTTGTGTTTTGTTATGAATACTGCTTAGTAGCAATTATCACTGTATGAAGTTTTGCCTTGGAAACAATGCTAATGTCTTAATGGATGTAATCTTAAAACACCTTGGAAATCACATAACTGGGATTTCAAAACCTCTAAGTTTGGACAAAGATATGGAATTCTTAGGAGAACTGGAAGTGATCTAACAAACGATTTACTTTCCATGGCACACACAAGTTTTTATTTTGTCTCATGGGACTCAGCTACATTAGTCAAAAGACAGTGTTTTGAATGCGTTATAAGCATGCAACACCAGATGGTGCTGGAGAGCAAAAAAAAATCTAACCAATTTTCCATAGAGTTTTTTTTAAAAAATGTGATAATGATTTAATTTCTGATTTATTTATAGTGGGGGTTTTTCCTGTGTGTAGATCCACCCCTGGTTACATCTAGTCATACAGATTTTGTTGGTGTCGTTGGGTGCAATTAGATTTGCGGGTGATGCACACCAACCTAGGTCTTGCTTACTGGAAGGCCCTATCAGGAGTGAACACAGACCGCTGGTACCAAAATTTATGTGAAGCTGTCCTACTAGAGAAGTTAACCAACAAACTGTAACTAGCACGGGGACAAGCAAAGGAGGATGCCTTCACCCTGGTATGGCTCCCTTTCATCACATACACAGCACAACAGAACAATGACCTATTCCCCCGCAACAGCATGCAAATCAATATGACTAACCTGACCCAACAACCTACCCCACCACACACAAACAAGCCACACTGCAGTCAACTGAACACAGCCAGCCAAGCTCGGGACCCCTAACTTCTTGCACTGTCAACAAAAAGAAATATAAAAATATAAAAAAAAATATAAATATAAAAACAAAGGACCTACCCCCACGTGATGCTGACACAAACCCCCTACACTGTGGCAACAGAACGAAAGAACAATACCCCGTCTCTCTCTGCTCCCCCTCCCAATGCATGACAAAAGTGTCTCTCACTAAATGTAAACGGACTGCAAAAAAGACTACAAATCGAAAGTGGAGGCAATAGACGTTACCTTTCCCTCTTTATTTGTTTTGTAACAAACAAAAAAACAAAGAAACTTTGTCGTTTAGTCGTGTCCGACTCTTCGCGACCCCATGGACCAGAGCACGCCAGGCACTCCTGTCTTCCACTGCCTCCCGCAGTTTGGTCAGACTCATGCTCGTAACTTCGAGAACACTGTCCAACCATCTCGTCCTCTACCGTCCCCTTCTCCTTGTGCTCTCCATCTTTCCCAACATCAGGGTCTTTTCCAGGGAGTCTTCTCTTCTCATGAGGTGGCCAAAGTATTGGAGCCTCAGCTTCACGATCTGTCCTTCCAGTGAGCACTCAGGGCTGATTTCCTTCAGAATGGAGAGGTTTGATCTTCTTGCAGTCCATGGGACTCTCAAGAGTCTCCTCCAGCACCATAATTCAAAAGCATCAATTCTTCAGCGATCAGCCTTCTTTATGGTCCAGCTCTCACTTCCATACATCACTACTGGGAAAACCATAGTTTTAACTATATGGGCCTTTGTTGGCAATAGAAACTAGTTTTTTTAAAAAACCTGGGTCTTGCTGATTTCCTATAAAGAAGGGGGTGGGTGGGAGATTAAAATTCCAGCGCTGCTGGGGGCAGCAGGAGGAAGAAGCTAGATTTCCCCCCAGCACACACATTGGCCTATCAAGCTGGTTTTTGCCTGGGGGTTACTTCCAGTCACAGAAGCCTCCCACCAGGAGGCAATCGGCCAGAAGAAGAAGAAGAAGAAGAAGAAGAAGAGGAGGAGGAGGAGGAAGAAGAATTTTGAAGGGGAAAGCATAGGTAAAGCTGGGCCAGCCCTACCATTAGATAGCAGTTGCTTCAGACCCCCAATCATCCATGACTGAATTTTATTACTATTGTATCTTTACTGTATACCCTCCAACATTTCTCCGATGAAAATAGAGACGTCCTATTCCATTATTGGGACACAGGTGGCACTGTGGGTTAAACCACAGAGCCTAGGACTTGCCGATCAGAAGGTCGGTAGTTCAAATCCCAGCAACGGGGTGAGCTCCCGTTGCTCAGTCCCAGCTCCTGCCAACCTAGCAGTTCGAAAGCACGTCAAAGTGCAAGTAGATAAATAGGTACCACTCCGGCAGGAAGGTAAACGGCATTTCCGTGTGCTGCTCTGGTTCGCCAGAAGCAGCTTAGTCATGCTGGCCACAGGACCCGGAAGCTGTACACCAGCTCCCTCGGCCAATAAAGCAAGATGAGCGCCGCAACCCCAGAGTCGGTCACGACTGGACCTAATGGTCAGGGGTCCCCTTTACCCTTTATTCCATTATTATTATTATTATTATTATTATTATTATTACCCGGGCAATCTGACTGGATTGCCCCAGTCATGCTGGGTGGCTTCCAACACATATAAAAACATAATAAAATATACAGGGCTACCTTCAGAGACGTCTTCTAAAGGCTGTATAGTTATTTATCTCCTTAGTTCAGGGCCACATAATTTCATACCCTCCAACATCTCTCCCATAAAAATAGGGACATCCTAAAGAAAAGCGGAACATTCTGGGATCAAATCAGAAACCAGGACGGCTTCTGTAAATCCAGGATTGTCCCTGGAAAATGGAGACACTTGGAGGATCTGGAAATATTGGAGGGTATTGCTGCTCATGTTGCAGTTGCATGACTTCATCAATCCAATTTTGTTGTGATTCAGCCACAGCCTAATCCTTACACAAATGGTTGCTGGCATTGCAGCTAGTTGCCTTTAAAATACAGAGGTGACTATAAACACCACAATCAGGGATTTCGCTTTTGGACTATATTCAGTTCTACGGGGTGAGTGTAGACTGTTTGCAATCCCAATCATTTAAGGAAGCTGTCTCCTTTTTGATTTGGCCGTGTTTCTTTGCTGAGCGGATATATATGACTACTCTCAATGTATCCTCAGAAATATATGCATATTTCAGTATTGTTAGAATATTTCCTTTTTTTTTTAAGTGTTTGGTTTAACAAGAAAATGGCTCTAGGTTTGATTCTCAGTTCATATGCCATGTCCTTCAGCGAATATGCCAAGTAAAATAAGCGTTCAGCAAGTAAACAACAATTCTTTCCACCTAAATAGGCCCTGTCAAAACACATGATGCTGTTATTTAGGACATCCGTCTATCTAGGCTTTTTCAGGGACTGTGATCTCCAAAAGCTTTTTGAGATGATTACTGCCTGTAAAGAAACTGTGAACAACAGCCTAGACACTTCTGGAAACAATAACTTAAATGAAAAGGAAATGTCAGGGCCAGTTTACCTAGAGAGAAAATACTGTGTGCCACCTTTTGAGAAATATACTTCCATGTTCCTTTGTTTTCTTTTTGGTTTGCGGCATCCCAGAAGCACAGCAGAAGAGTAAGTCACAAATCCTCAAAAGTTGGGCTAAACAGCAATGCTTTTCACCCAATTCAAAGAAAGGTTTATAACCCACTCACGGCATTTGTAAAGTGGATGTGTCATGTACATATACGCAGGATATCAACATGATTTGATTTGATTTTGTATTTGATTTGATTTTGTATTTCTATGCCACTTTTCATTCAATCGAACCCCATAGTGGCTTATAAACTACAAGCAATAGCAGCATGATAAGGAGTCAGCAAACTTTTTGAGCAGGGGGCCGGTCCACTGTCCCTCAGACCTTGTAGGGGGCCGGACTATTTTGGGGGGGGGGAGAATGAATGACTTCCTATGCCTCACAAATAACCCAGAGATGCATTTTAAATAAAAGCACACATTCTACTCATGTAAAAACACCAGGCAGGCCCCACAAATAACCCAGAGATGCAATTTAAATAAAAGGGCACATTCTACTCATGTAAAAATACTCTGATTCCCGGACTGTCCGCGGGCCGGATTGAGAAGGCGATTGGGCCAGATCTGGCTCCCGGGCCTTAGTTTGCCTACCCATGTGATAGAACATCACAGTTACCAGCACAAGTTATATAGAGTGGACACTCGGGTTGCGAATGTGATCCATGCGGGAAGCACGTTCGCAACCCGCAGCGTCCACAACCCACAGCGCCGCGTCTGCGCACACACGGGCTGCGATTCGGCACTTCTGCGCATGCTCAAGCACTGAAACCCGGAAGTAACCCATTCCGGTATTTCCGGGTTCAGTGCGGTGCGCAACCCAAAATTGCGCAACCCGAAGTGTCTGTAACCCAAGGTATGATATAATTAGCAAACAATAAACTAATTTTAAGTAATATTTTTTTAAAGCACCTAAAAAGTAAGATAAACATTACATTCAAACCCACACACACTGAATAGCTTAATAAACATTCACTCTGCTCATTTCATTAAAATACACAGCCAGCGAACATGGAGACCCTGATCCCATAAAAATAACTACATAAAGAATCATACTATAATAAGCATCTAGTTTCTCACACACCAGTCATATAGATGTGTGTTCATAGAATCAGAGAGTTGGAAGGGACCCTGCGGATCGTCTAGTTGTAGTCCGACCCCCTGCAATGCAGGAATATGCAGCTGTCACATGTGGGGATCAAACTTGCAACCTTGGCATTATCAGTACCATGCTCTAACCAAGTGAGCTGTCCAGGCCTTAATGCTTGCAGGCTTCTCACAGGCAACTGGTCAGCTACTGTGAGACCGGGCTGCCGGACTAGATGAGCCACTAGCCGGAGTCAGCAGCTGGAGCCAGTGTGGTGTAGTGGTTAAGAGCGATAGACTCATAATCTGGGGAACCGGGTTCGCGTCTCCGCTCCTCCACATGCAGCTGCTTGGTGACCTTGGGCTAGTCACACTTCTCTGAAGTCTCTCAGCCCCACTCACCTCACAGAGTGTTTGTTGTGGGGGAGGAAGGGTCCCCCCTTTTGTCTTTGCCCTGCTTTTCTTCTTTTTTGAGGGTGGGAGATGAAAAAAGGAAAGGTAGGAGCATTTACAAAAACCACAAATATTTTCCTTGAGTATGCGGATGTTAACATACATTGTGGAAAGATCTCCGTTGTGGAAGTCTAGCATGACTATGGTGCATGGCACACTTTTTGTATTTTATCTTTTAGATCTCTAAAAATGCACTCAGAAAATGGGCACGTCAGCATTCTGAACGTGTTCACAGTTTCTCAGAGCAGTAGCAGAAGGAGACATTACAGTTAATCTTTAGCGAGAAGATCTAAAAGTCTCTAGACACTGAATTCCCACCAGTCATCTCCAACATTGCCAGTTTTTGTTCTTCGGTTTTATCTATCCTCCAGACTGAGGTGTTTGTTTTCTTTTTGGTAGAAAGTTTATTCTTTCAGGGACATATTTGCACATGCATGCACACAACCTGCAACAGGGGTTTTCTCACTCGCCCCTAAAACCTTTATGCTATTATTTTTATTTAGTTTGAAATTCTCAAAAACCAAATGTCTTGCATTCCATGTATTCTGTAGTTTTCCCTTTGTTGTTGTTTAGTCGTTTAGTCGTGTCCGACTCTTCGTGACCCCATGGACCAGAGCACGCCAGGCACTCCTGTCTTCCACTGCCTCCTGCAGTTTGGTCAGACTCATGTTTGTAGCTTCGAAGACACTATCCAACCATCTCGTCCTCTGTCGTCCCCTTCTCCTTGTGCCCTCCATCTTTCCCAACATCAGGGTCTTTTCCAGGGAGTCTTCTCTTCTCATGAGGTGGCCAAAGTATTGGAGCCTCAGCTTCACGATCTGTCCTTCCAGTGAGCACTCAGGGCTGATTTCCTTCAGAATGGAGAGGTTTGATCTTCTTGCAGTCCATGGGACTCTCAAGAGTCTCCTCCAGCACCATAATTCAAAAGCATCAATTCTTCGGCGATCAGCCTTCTTTATGGTCCAGCTCTCACTTCCATACATCACTACTGGGAAAACCATAGCTTTAACTATACGGACCTTTGTTGGCAAGGTGATGTCTCTACTTTTTAAGATGCTGTCTAGGTTGGTCATTGCTTTCCTCCCAAGAAGCAGGCATCTCTTAATTTCATGGCTGCTGTCACCATCTGCAGTGATCATGGAGCCCAAGAAAGTAAAATCTCTCACTGCCTCCATTTCTTCCCCTTCTATTTGCCAGGAGGTGATGGGACCAGTGGCCATGATCTTCGTTTTTTTGATGTTGAGCTTCAGACCATATTTTGCGCTCTCCTCTTTTACCCTCAATAAAAGGTTCTTTAATTCCTCCTCACTTTCTGCCATCAAGGTTGTGTCATCTGCATATCTGAGGTTGTTGATATTTCTTCCAGCAATCTTAATTCCGGCTAGGGATTCATCCAGCCCAGCCTTTTGCATGATGAATTCTGCATATAAGTTAAATAACCCGGGAGACAATATACAGCCTTGTCGTACTCCTTTCCCAATTTTGAACCAATCAGTTGTTCCATATCCAGTTCTAACTGTAGCTTCTTGTCCCACATAGAGATTTCTCAGGAGACAGATGAGGTGATCAGGCACTCCCATTTCTTTAAGAACTTGCCATAGTTTGCTGTGGTCGACACAGTCAAAGGCTTTTGCATAGTCAATGAAGCAGAAGTAGATGTCTTTCTGGAACTCTCTAGCTTTCTCCATAATCCAGCGCATGTTTGCAATTTGGTCTCTGGTTCCTCTGCCTCTTCTAAATCCAGCTTGCACTTCTGGGAGTTCTCAGTCCACATACTGCTTGAGCCTTCCTTGTAGAATTTTAAGCATAACCTTGCTAGCGTGTGAAATGAGTGCAATTGTGCGGTAGTTGGAGCATTCTTTAGCACTGCCCTTCTTTGGGATTGGGATGTAGACTGATCTTCTCCAATCCTCTGGCCACTGCTGAGTTTTCTAAACTTGCTGGCATATTGAGTGTAGCACCTTAACAGCATCATCTTTTAAAATTTTAAATAGTTCAGCTGGAATACCATCACTTCCACTGGCCTTGTTATTTGCAGTGCTTTCTAAGGCCCATTTGACTTCACTCTCCAGGATGTCTGGCTCAAGCTCAGCAACCCCACTACCTGGGGTGTACGATACATCCATATCTTTCTGGTATAATTCCTCTGTGTATTCTTGCCACCTCTTCTTGATGTCTTCTGCTTCTGTTAGGTCCTTACCACTTTTGTCCTTTATTATGGCAATCTTTGAACGAAATGTTCCTTTCATATCTCCAATTTTCTTGAACAGATCTCTGGTTCTTCCCATTCTGTTGTTTTGCTCTATTTCTTTGCATTGCTCATTTTAGTAGGCCTTCTTGTCTCTCCTTGCTATTTTTTGGAAATCTGCATTCAATTTCCTGTATCTTTCTCTATCTCCCTCGCATTTTGCTTGCCTTCTCTCCCCCGCTATTTGTAAGGCCTCATTGGTCAGCCACTTTGCTTTCTTGCATTTCCTTTTCATTGGGATGGTTTTCGTTGCTGCCTCCTGTATAATGTTGCAAGCCTCCATCCATAGTTCTTCAGGCACTCTGTCTAGCAAATCTAAATCCTTAAACCTGTTCCTCACTTCCACTGTGTATTCATAAGGGATTTGATTTAGATTGTATCTTACCGGCCCAGTGGTTTTTCCTACTTTCTTCAGTTTAAGCTTGAATTTTGCTATAAGAAGCTGATGATCTGAGCCACAGTCAGCTCCAGGTCTTGTTTTTGCTGACTGTATTGAGCTTCTCCATCTTTGGCTGCAGAGAATATAATCAATCTGATTTCGATGCTGCCCACCTGGTGATGTCCACGTGTAGAGTCGTCTCTTGTGTTGTTGAAAAAGCGTGTTTGTGATGACCAGCTTGTTCTCTTGACAGAACTCTATTAGCCTTTCCCTTCTTAATTTTGCTATCCAAGGCCAAACTTGCCAGTTGTTCCTTTTATCTCTTGATTCCCTACTTTAGCATTCCAATCCCCTATAATGAGAAGAACATCCTTCCTTGGTGTCACTTCTATAAGGTGTTGTAAGTCCTCATAGAATTGGTCAATTTCAGTTTCTTCAGCACCAGTAGTTGGTGCATAAACTTGGATTACTGTTATGTTAAAAGGTCTGCCTTGGATTCGTATCGAGATCATTCTATCATTTTTGAGATTGCATCCCAGTACTGCTTTCACCACTCTTTTGTTGACTATGAGGGCCACTCCATTTCTTTTGCGGGTTTCTTGCCCACAGTAGTAGATATGATGGTCATCTGAACTGAATTCGCCCATTCCTGTCCATTTTAGTTCACTGATGCCCAGGATGTCAATATTTATTCTTGCCATCTCATTTTTGACCACATCCAACTTACCCAGGTTCATGGTTCTTACATTCCAGGTTCCTATGCAATATTTTTCTTTACAGCATTGGACTTTCCTTTCGCTTCCAGGCATATCCGCAACTGAACGTCCTTTCGGCTTTAGCCCAGCCGCTTCATCAGCTCTGGATCTACTTGTACTTGTCCTCCGCTCTTCCCCAGTAGCATGTTGGACGCCTTCCGACCTGAGGGGCTCATCTTCCAGCGTCATAACTTTTATATGCCTGTTGTCTTTGTCCATGGAGTTTTCTTGGCAGGGATACTGGAGTGGCTTGCCGGTTCCTCCTCCAGGTGGATCACGTTTGGTCAAAACTCTCCACTATGACCTGTTCATCTTGGGTGCCCTGCTCGGCATAGTTCATAGCTTCTTTGAGTTCTTCAAGCCCCTTCGCCACGGCAAGGCAGTGATCCATGAAGGGGGTAGTTTTCCCTACATACCTACTATTATTCCCCTGGGTCATCAGCAAAGAGCATAGCCAGTTTCCTTCCTTCCCATTTTATTGATGTCATCCTCTATAAATATGTTAAATGGTACAGGGAACAGCAAGCACCCTTGACAGACCTCTTTACTAATTTTGGCTCTTTGTTCGATGTAATTTACTCTAAGAATAGCTGCCTGGGTTTTGTGTAAATTATGATTCTTCTATCCTCGTAATCTATTCCTGTTTTCAGCAACATGCTGAACGTTTTACTCCATCTGAGCTTATCAGTGCATAACTTCTGGGCACAAGATGTCAAAAATCAGAAAGTATCCAGGGGGGGCGGAATAACTCTGCAGTTGTGGTTTTTCTATGCTTGCTTGTGAGTAAGTCCCACTGAAGTCTGTAAGGCTTGCTTACAACATGGCTACAATCAGGCTGCACAGCTGCAGTACGTATTTGCTTTCTGAATAAACATATGTTTGGGCAGCACGGCTGAAATCCCAAGCAAATGTACTAGGACATAGGACACACAGAATTCAGAGATGAATGTCTAATTTGGTACCCACATGTTCAATGGATGAGGAATGCATGAATTTTGGAAATGACAACAGAATGGATATAAAAAGTGGTACACAATAAATTAATAGATATTAGCTGTTTCCTTGACTTGAGATCTTCTTGTTTTTGGAATTGGGGAGGGGGGAACCATACTACTATAGTATTAGAAAATTATTATCTGATACAGTAGATAAAGAGACTTGTAAGGACATTAAAACGAAACCCAAACCTAAGTTTTTGAGTCAACTATTAAAGAGAGACGCTGTCAAGCGTTTGCCTGCTAAGAAAATTGAAGGACAGAAAGCTTATAAAAGCTGTTCTTATGGTATGTCCTAGTTTAAGACTATGAAATAAAATTCCCATAGAGATTCTTTGTAAAGTTGTCAAGGTTAGGATATAGCCACAAAAAAAAATATGAAGAAACATATTTGTGCCATTTCACATGAAAAGTCTCTTGATGCCTTGAGTTTTTATTTTATTTTAAATGGATAACACAATCTGACATCAATGGCAGATACAATCTTAAATAATCTTTAAATAATAAAAAATCTTCAAAAAGGTGAATGTAGCACAAGTAACCCATAAGGAAGCCTTTAACTTTGCAATCCTGTGAAAACTATAAATACATCTTAAAAACTTGCAGTGCTGACACTACTTACAAAAAATATTGAAGAGTTGTAATCTAAATGTCAAATTAGGCAAATGGTTATATAAAAGTTACACTGATCCCTCATTTTTATTTTATTTGTGGATGGAAGAGACACAAAACTACATTACATTTTTTTATCCCATCCATCCAAAACAGTTTACATAATATTTATCCTTACATTTTTTAAAAAATGATATTTATTAAGATTTTTCCATTATCAAAAAATCAAAGAAAAACACAAAAACACAAATAAGAAAACAAAACAAAACAAAAAGTTTTAAAACACATAAAATTCAGAGTCCTCACTTTCAATAACATATTTTCCTGACTTCCCCCCACCTCCCCCTCTTGTATTCCAGTTCAAATTGTTGGCTCAACAAGTTCTTGTCCCCAATTTTTAACCTTTTTACATTTCAGTCATTTTAGAAAAACCAATTTTAACTTTTTAACTTTTAACTTATAAATTTATAACTTATCACTTATAAACATCAATAATTACACATCTGTTCTCATAGTTGAAGCCTTTTTCTAAAGTCGACCTAAATTCCCTTCCACGATTTCCCCAATTCTCATACAGATAACAAAACAAAATAAAAACAAAACAAATTATAATTATGCCCCCTTTGGATTCCCAATCTCCACCCCCCCCCAATATTTATCCTTACAACAACACAGTGAGGTCGGTTAGGCTCAGAAACCATGACTGGCCTCAAGTCATCAAGTAAGCTTCCTAACTGAGTGTATACCCTCCAACAGTTCTACGCTGAAAATAGGAACGTCCCATTCCATAATGATAATTATACTATTTATACCCCACACATCTTATTGGGTTGCCTCAGCACTCTGGGCAGCTTCCAACACATATAAAAACATAATAAAACATTAAACTTTAAAATAAAATTAAAAAAAACCTTCCCTATACAGGATTGCCTTCAGATGGCTCAGGGGTCAGATGACTCCATCCCCTCCAACATTTCGCCAGTGAAAATAGAGACATCCTGAGGAAAAGCGGGGCATTCAGGGATTAAATCAGAAACTTTTCTGAACAGTGCTGCCTTCAGATGTCTTCTAAAAGTCAGATAGTTGTTTATTTCCTTGACATCTGATGGGAGGGCATTCCACAGGGCGGGCACCACTACCAAGAAAGCCCTCTGTCTGGTTCCCTATAACCTCACTTCTCGCCATGAGGGAACCGCCAGAAGGCCCTTGGAGCTGGACCTCAGTATCCGGGGTGAACAATGTGGGTGGAGATGCTCCTTCAGGTATACTGGGCCGAGGCCCATTTAGGGCTTTAAAGGTCAACACTAACACTTTGAATTGTGCTCCAAAACGTCCTGGGAGCCAGTGTAGCTCCATGGCAGTACATTGCTCCCTTCTTTCGGATGGTTCAGAAAATTATAGCTCTAGATACATAAATGTTCCACTTCTCGTGGAAGTTGTGGAAATAAAAGAGTATCTCAACAGAATGACCTGAAAACCAATGTCACTCTCCCAACACAGAGCTCATTGTACAACGGGAACACGTGCCGAAGTCAAGCAGTCTTTCAGCAACTCTGCTTGATTAAAAACAATGTTTAAGGCAGCAAAGTGATGCCGCCAAAATAAAAATAAAAAAGACCCACCTTGTGGTTTGTGTCACCAACATGCTCTTTCCCTTCTCCTGGGTAGAACATATATTTACCGCAAAGTCTGCAGCAAAAATAAGGGGTTGGTTTTCTTTAGAATATTCTCCGGGCTTCACTCAGGGTAATAAGTACTGTGTGCTGCTAGGAGGTGTTAGAGAGGGGGGCAGGGAGTGACATTGCTAACCTTTTGCCGACTGCTGCCTGGTGACTAGCTTTTCATATACATTAAGCTCCAATTCTGTGCACACCTTACCTGGGAACAGGACCCACTGCACCAGTGGGATTACTAAACATGGATAGGCTCAAGCATCAAGGCTGCAGTCCTATGCATACCAAACAATCATCTACATGTCTGCTCAGAAAGAAATCATATAAAAGGTAAAGGACCCCTGGATGGTTAAGTCCAGTCAAAGGCGACTATGGGGTTGTGGCGCTCATCTTGCTTTCAGGCCAAGGGAGCCGGCGTTCGTCCACAGACAGATTTCCGGGTCGTGTGGCCAGCATGACTAAACCACCTCTGGCACAACGGAACACCATGACGGAAACCAGAGTGCACGGAAAAGCTGTTTACCTTCCTGCCGCAGCGGTACCTATTTATCTACTTGCACTGGTGTGCTTTCGAACTGCAAGGTTGGCAGAAGCTGGGACAGAGCAACGGGGATTCGAACCGCCGACCTTCTGATCATCAAACCCAAGAGGCTCAGTGATTTAGACCACAGCACCACCCGCCTCCGTCAAATCATATATGATGCTGCATGGAGGTAACAACACAGCTAAGCCAAAGTGGCGTGGGTCTCCCTGCAAAGCCCCATGTGTAATTGGACCTACCATCTCTGTAAAGAGTCACTAGATCAAGATAGTGGTTGCAAAAGCATGGTAGATTAAAGATCAAACAAAAGCCTTAAGGAAGAAGAAGAAGAAGAAGAAGAAGAAGAAGAAGAAGAAGAAGAAGAAAGAAAGAAAGAAAGAAAGAAAGAAAGAAAGAAAGAAAGAAAGAAAAAGAAGAATTCTATGATTTATACCCCACATGTCATAATTTTGCGATGTGGCTATCAGGTTTGCTGTCAGAAAGTGAAGGAAAAAAATATGTATGTGTATTAGTGAAATATGTTTGAACAAAGGACAAGGGATGAGGTTAAGCAAATGTTTCATTAGTCGGGCAGGATGGCTATGCAGGAACAGCTCTCATGTTGCATAAAAGGCAAATAAAGCGATACAGCCTCAGCAAGCCTGCAAAAAACAGTTCAATGGCTTTTCAAAGGAAGTCTGCAAGACAAAACTATGTTTGGCACAAAATGTAAAATAAAGGCAGTAAATGCAATCACTATATACTGTTAAGCTTAAAATCATACTGTTAAGCTTCTTTGATTTTTGTTGCCCTTTTAAGATATGCTTTAATTTTGATTTTGTTTTATAACATGTGCCTTATGTTTCTTGGGGCTGGTGTGTGTGTGTGGGTGTGTGTGTGTGTGTGTGAAGGAAAGAAAGAAATACAAGGACAACAGCTGGAAAGAGAGTGTTATTCAAAAAATAACAGAGTTCTCTAAGATCTGGAACAGGCTGCAACCTTAACGCAGGTCAGCCTGAGTTCTTACAAGATTGAAACAGCTGTGCCGCTTAAAAGGTAGCACTTTCTGCAATAATGATGGAGACTAAAACTGGCTGTATGCTATCAGAGGTCAGTATAGTGCACTTAAAGGAGCGGTGACATGTTCCTGTAGCCTTACTCATTAGAGCAGCAAAGAGCATCATAGCGATGCTTTAAGGAGGAGGGTAGTGGGGAGACGAGACTGCATCTTGAGGGAGAAATTCCACTGCAGGGGAAAGAAGGGGGGGGGGAGAAGCACAACCTGAGACTGTTAAAGGTGTTGAGAGTCTGATCATCTCCCCAGAAGCCTCGCCTCACATGCAAGTACAATCCAGGGAGTATTAAACTCAGTGGACCGTTCCCCACTGAGCAGGGAAGAAAGTGTGCTAAGATGGTGATGCTGCTTGAGAGACAATGGAAGAGTGTGCCATCAGAGGGGAGAGGGTTAAAGGCAAGCCATTGGAGAGTTACAGTGCCTGCTGTGGCTGTAGAAACCAAAACAGTGACGATTTCAATTTATATCCCACCCTTTTCCCAAAGGAGCCCACGGTGGGTGTTATGTATTCAGTGGTCTGTGTTTGCCTGAGCTTGAGAGAGGACTAAGGATTCTGAGCCCCTGTGCTCTGATTGTTGGGATACTGCCAGGGAGATAGAGTCCATCTGAGGCCCCAAGCTTGGTGCTGGACGATCCATCGACCTCCCTTAGTCACGCAGTATCTAGCAATTGTAGCGACACGAAGCCTCAAGAAAAGATAGCCACATTCTTGGACTTGTGCACACTCTATCAGCAGAATTCACACAACAGAAGTTGCACAGCATGAGAGCAGAACATGCATATTTACAGTTTATTAGGCGTTGGTCAGAACAAAGAAATCATGACCGTCTGCTCCGACTGCTCAGGCAAAACAGGCAAAAACGAAACGAACTTACAACATAAACATCCTGTGAGACAGGAACTTACGCAGGCTGTTATACAAACATCCTGCTCCCTTTTAAGGTGGAACGGAAATATCCTAACATCCTCCCCCTTTCCGTGTAACCTGTAGTACCTGTGGTTCAACCCAATTGCAACCTTTGTGCGTAAACCTTCAGTTGTTCTCTGTTAACAACCTTAGACAACAGATCAGCAGGAATTTCATTTCCTGGCATGTAGGACACCTGAATGAGTCCTTTCTGAATACACTCTCTTGCACGATGTAGCTTAATCTGCAAGTACTTGGTTCTTTGCTTGCAACTCTCTGAGTTCAGCAAAGCCAAACAAGATCTATTGTCTTGATACACTTGTATAGGACATTTCACAGAAACCCCAATGTCCTTAAACAGTTGCATCAACCATTCACAATCCATGAGTGAAAATGACAGAGCATTGAGTTCTGCTTCACAGGAACTTAGGCTAACTGTTGTCTGCTTTTTGCACAACCAGTCAAACAGGCAGTGGTTGTACATGTAGCATACTCCAGAAGTGCTTGTACCATCCGTGGTGTCACTTCCAAAACTTGCATCTGCAAAGATTTCAAGACCTCCAGTCTTCTGACTGGTGAACCTCAGCCTGTAGTGCATAGTCCCTTTCAAATACCGGGCTATGCGCTTCAGAGCTTTCCAATCCTGAACAGTAGGATTGTTAGCATGTCTGCTAAGCAGGTTAGTGCTTACAGCAATGTCAGGTCTCGAACATCTAGCAATGAAATTCAACTTGCCTAGAATGCATCTGTACAGCGTTGTGTCAGAAAACGCTTCAGCAGTACTGTCTACCTGGTAACCTGTCACCATCGGTGTGTCTGCTGGGTTTGCATCAACCAAATTCAACCTGGTTAATACATCAGCAATTTTCTGTGTTTGGTGTACCAGAAAATTACCTGCTTGGTCCCTCTCCACCTGCAGAGAAAGATAGTTGGATACCTCACCAAGATCCTTCATGTCAAAGTGCTCCTTCAGCTGAGCTAGGGTGCTTTGGTAAAAAGCCTGATTCTTCCAAAACATCAGAAGATCATCAACAAAACATAAACAATACAGTTTGTTTTGCCCCTCCTCCTTGACAAACACACATGGATCAGCTTTGCCCTGGTGAAAACCTAGAGAAAGCAACGTTTCAGTGAGTTTTGTGTTCCAACACCTGGCACTCTGCTTGAGACCATACAAGGATTTCCGCATTTTACAGACCATTCCCTTCTGTATCTGCATCCCGTCAGGTGGAAGCATGTACAGCTCCTCCCCCAAAATCCCGTACAAAAAAGCTGTATTTATGTCATGATGGGAAACATGCAGTTTCTCCTCCGCAGCGATCTTGAGCATCAGCCGAATGCTCTCATATTTGACCGTGGGTGAGTAGGTCTCGTGGTAATCCTGCCCTGGTACCTGTGAAAAACCTCTGGCAACCAATCTGGCTTTGTGTCTGACAACCTTGCCATTCTGGTCTGTCTTGGCCTTGAAGACCCATTTGCTGCCAACCAGTCTCATTCCTGGGACTACCGGTACCAGTTCCCAAGTCTGGTTCCTGTTTAAGGAATCAACTTCAGCCTTCATGGCATTAAGCCAAGGCTCAGCATCTTTAGAGGTTAATTCCTGAACCTCTTTGAAGCTTGAAGGTTCCCACACCTTCTCTGAGCTACTAAGAACAGCAGTTGCCATCTTAGCAAACTCATCAGCAAATCTCTTTGGAGGTTTGCCTTTGGTCGCCCTTTCAGACCTGCGAACCAGACGCAAGTCTTCTGGACTCATCTCCTCCTTCTTAGGAGAAAAACGACCAATGGTGAACAGTGGTTCTTCCAGTTCATTGTCAGACTCATCAGATGGTCTGACTGAGGCCTTTGCGCTCTTGTAGTCTGCTGTGTCATCACTGTCACTGACAGCAGCAGCAGCGCCGCCCACTGAACTGGAATCCGAACTCTGATCATCATCATCATCATCCTCAGTTTCCTCAGCTTTTTCAGCATGATCTGGTTTCTTCACATCACCTTCATCCTCCTCTGGGTAACTCTGGAAAATTCCCACATTTTCCCCCCACTTAGGATTGTACTCAACACTCCTTGTGAACTTTATGGATTTAGAGTTAGTCATCCATACTCTGTATGCACCTTTTTCGTACCCCATGAACAAACCATGTGCCCCACGCTTCCCAAGCTTGTTGCTTTGTGGGGTGTGCACCCACATGTCAGAACCAAAGATTCTCAAGTGTTTGACATTAGGTTTCTTACCAAACATTTTCTCATAGGGAGTGCAGCCAATAGGTGATGACAGTCTGCGATTAAAACTGTAAACAAAATTCGAGAGAGCCTCCCCCCAAAACTTCTCAGGGAGGTTGGCATCATGCAACAAGGTTTTTATCCCTTGCAGCAACGTTTGATTTGCTCTCTCCGCAAGCCCATTCATCCATGGCGATCTAGGCGTTGACATGTCATGCTGGATTCCCTTCTCAGTCAGGAAAGCTTCAAACTGCTGAGAAGTGAATTCCCCGCCTCGATCAGTAAACAGACACCCAATACGTTTACCGTGAGCATTCTCCAACCAAGCACAGAATGCCTTGAACTTAGGAAATGCTTGCGATTTCTGCTCGAGCATAAACACATGAATGTACCTGGAAAAAGAATCAATTAGAACCATGAAGTACCTTGCTCCTCCCAAAGAGGGCGCTAGAGGGCCTACCAGGTCTGCGTGAACTAGCTGGTAGGGTTTGGAAGCCTGCCTGCTAGACTCCTTGCCTTTTGGAGCAACCTTCACCTTGTTCTCTGCACAAGATACACATTTCATGTGAAATTTGCAAGGTTTGATGTCCAAACCTTCAACCAACTCAGGCATCTTGGTTAGCGCTTGCCAAGAGAGGTGACAAAATCTGCGATGTGCATCGTGAATGCACCCTGCATGAAGAACCTTGTTAGTTTGTGCAACACAACAAGTATCAGCATTAGACACAGCAACATCATCATAAGTTAGACAGAACAAACCATCCAACAACTTTGCATGCAAAAAGTCCTCTTTGCCTTTTCTGATGACACAGACAGTCCTCTTGAAGGTAATTTCAAAACCACGCCGATTTAGCTGTGGGACACTAAGCAAATTGTCCGCAGCTCCTGGAACAAAAAGTACACTGCTAATGGTCGTATTCAGACTTGCAAGTTTCACAGTTCCAACTCCTGTAGCTTGCAAAGTCCTTCCATCAGCCAGCTGGACCTCTCCATCTTGAGGTGTGAAGGAGATAAACAGATGGCGGTCTTTGCTGAGATGGCGCGTGCAACCTGAGTCGACTATAAACCTGGCCTTCCCCTTCGAAGCAGATTTGCTGGCAAACAAAACCTTGTTTTCCACCAGCGTGGGCTGTTGCAGCTTGCCTTTAGCCTTTGGTGAAGCTGTGCCAGCAAACATAGCCTTGTTTTCCACTGGCGAGGGCTTTTGTAACTTGCCCCCCTGCTCCTGGCCATCAGACGTGCCTTTAGCCTTTGGTGGAGCTGTGCCAGCAAACATAGCCTTGTTTTCCACTGGCGTGGGCTGTTGCAACTTGCCCCCCTGCTCCTGGCCACCTGCAAGCATCTTGCTCTGTTTACATCTGGTCTTCCGGCCTCTGCAAAGGCTCTGACCTTGGTTCTCACGAGAAACAGAGCTCTCAGCTGCCGACTCCTTGGCTCCCCCTGGAGGCTGGAATGCTGCCTGGGATGACGTTATAGTCTGCTCCCCCTGCAGCTTGCAATCGGTGCCCTCAGCATCCCTGCATTCACTCGCATTCTGGGAAACAGCCAGGACCTCCGACGCAGTCAAACTCTGGGCTGGGATTATTGGCTGGTGGGCCTTTTTCAAAGCATCCCACATGTCACGTGCCGTGAGATTTCCAGCAAGCGTCTTTATTTCCTCCAGAGAGACGGATAAGACAATAATATCCATGGCCTTCGAATCCTGGCCCTGCCATTTCTCTGTCCGAGGAACTGGAGTGGCCTCAAATACAGTATGCCAGACTCCAAACTGACGCAGCAAACTCTCACACCATCTTGCCCAGGTCTCATAATTGTCCCGATTTAATTTAGGACACTCAGCAGCTTCAGAGGCTTGGAAAAACTCCATTCCAGCTTTTTACTTTAGCCGTGAGCCTTTATGCGTTCTAAGACTTCTTATCTCGGCAGCCCATAAATCACGATGCCTCTGGCTCGGCTCCCAGGCCAATTAGGCCAGCTGGACATCAAAGAGGCTGCCGCGGCAACAGAAAAGCCTCTGCTTTCGCTTTTCCCACACATACCTCAGCAGTCTGTCGCAGTCTTACTCTCCTGCAAGTGCCGTGAATCTGGGCCCGAAACCTGTTGTTGGGATACTGCCAGGGAGATAGAGTCCATCTGAGGCCCCAAGCTTGGTGCTGGACGATCCATCGACCTCCCTTAGTCACGCAGTATCTAGCAATTGTAGCGACACGAAGCCTCAAGAAAAGATAGCCACATTCTTGGACTTGTGCACACTCTATCAGCAGAATTCACACAACAGAAGTTGCACAGCATGAGAGCAGAACATGCATATTTACAGTTTATTAGGCGTTGGTCAGAACAAAGAAATCATGACCGTCTGCTCCGACTGCTCAGGCAAAACAGGCAAAAACGAAACGAACTTACAACATAAACATCCTGTGAGACAGGAACTTACGCAGGCTGTTATACAAACATCCTGCTCCCTTTTAAGGTGGAACGGAAATATCCTAACACTGATTTGATACATGATATCCATTCACAGAACATTTCAGGATTTGGGCCTCTGCCATTGGCCCTTAAACTCTGAGTCATGATTCGCGGCTTGGAAGTTTAGACAGCCAATCACGTGGGGAGTGGGAGTGGCCCAGGCCTTCAGAAACGTATATAAGCAGTTGCTTTGCCCCGGTTGTTCAGTTCTGTTAGTTCAATAAAGGTTCTTGCTGTTATCACTGTGTCTTCACTGGAGTCCATGAAATATTATTAAAAACATTATGAAAACAATCACATTTTCTAAGTCAATGGTTTCAGGGTTGCCAGGAACAGTATCTTTCAGCCATCAAATGTCTGGGTAAATGGGAATGTTTTAAAATTCCTCCAGAAAGAGAGTAATAAGTGAGGGAGGCACACATCGCCAAGGAAGGCCACTCCAACAATGGAGAACCACCATTTAGAAGGCCCTGCCACAGGTCAACGCCAACCAGGCAGCCCCAACGTTGGCACCAACAAGCCAAAACTCAGCAAAATACTTTTTTTCATGTACGTTGTTTATGTGGGAAATGTTATTTCTTCCATATATGCAGCTTCTAATGTGATAGAACACCCCCAGATTTATTTGATGTTGTTGGAAAGGGATGTGGCCTGATTGGACTCAGGAGTCATCCTTTGCAGGGAGATAGCCCTCTTCCCCCTTCTTCTGGCTGGACTTACATTTTATTTGTTGATACTTATTAAAAGATATACAGAAATGCATGCCTATATATAAAATATACTGAGACAAAACAGCTGCTTAATCCGAAAAAAGAGCAAAACCAGAAGGAAGAATATGCAAGAAAAGGAAAAATATAAAGAAGGAGAAAGCAAGAGAGAAGGGAAAGAAAGAAAAAGCTAAAGAAAGCTAAAGTAGAATAAAAAGACTTCCGTCTCTCTGCAGCTACATATGATAGTCATTCTTTAGAATCCAACCCTTCTATCTTCTATAAGCCAGCATTTTTTTTCAATCTTCAAATACAGCTATTACAAGTTCATTTTCTCTTTCACACAAAAAGTCCATAAGGAATTTCCAGTCCTGAACAAACGCTAGTAATTATTTTTCTCTAATTGAACATGCTAAGCTTAGCCATCTCAGCTAAGTCCAATAATTTTATCATTTTGGCTGGACTGGCAAGAAGAATAGGAAGAAAAGTCAGTTGAGACTGTGGTGTCTTTATGATATATGGTTTTATTGACACACATATATGTAACTGTCAGTAGCTCGTCCTACACTCGAGTAGGACCCTGGCAGAGACACATGCCTGACTGGCATGTTCTCTCCCTCCTGATCATTCGTTCGGGAGCTTCAGAAGCTTTCTTTAGCCTGAACATCACAGCGACCGATGCCAACAGACACTGGCACACTTAGGGATCCCCAGAGTCTGCACAGTTCGCGTGACAGACCTCAGCAACTCAGCATTTTGGCTAGTCTACTTTATTTACACATAAACACACACGGAGCACTGCAACATGGCTCCCTCTCTCTCTAGCATCAGACAGCAAAGAGAAAGAACAAAGGACAATAGTCCCACTTCACGGAACACACAAACATCCTGCTTCCGTCACTTCCCACTCTGTGGAGTCAAAACATATACCGTCGTATGATAGACAACAATCCTATGACTGCAATCACGGAGCAGGAATTCTAACAGTAACTTGAGCATAGGATGGAGAGGCTCAGCCACATTAACTTTCTTCTCCATTAGTCACAGCTTTGGATTCAGCACAGAGCAAGACATGTCTCTGTCCCCAGCTCCTGCAGAATAGCCTCTCCAGTTTCCAGCTGACTCACACAACAGCTTTCTAGTTTAGCACTCGTTTTGTTGCCCTTTTGGTTGCTTCTCACTTAGATGCAGCTATGACAGGCCTGCTCATCCCTTTGAAATGCTCAACTGGTCTTCATCATCAAATAAAGTTGCCTGACCCATTTCCCAACCTGTCCCAAACTCATAACAAGATGAACCCTGTATCTCACCCTCATAAGAAGCCTGTCTTCAGCATTCTGAACCAATGGAAATTTTGAAACAGTATTTAAGGCAGCCTCAGATACAGAATCTTACAGTAACCAGTACATGTCTAAGCCATGGATGTTCAGAGATAGTTTGGAAAGGTCGAGAAAAAGATGCAGCTGATACTGTCATTGAAATTCTACTCAAAGGTGATCCAGAGCAGAACTCCAATGTATAGTTAGCAGAGTAAAAACTAAAACACGTTGCAGGATTCCCAAAAAATAGACCAGAGGCAATTGTACTTCATCCAGCAGAGATTTACTGCTACTGAAGGCAAATGAGCATAATGATCACAAATCCAATACTATCAAGATTGGCACTGACCATAAGAAATCCAGTTGCAGCAGACTTAACTTAAACTTACAATAACTTATAACAAGACTAACCCTTAACACTATATACAGAACACCACACCAGAAGGACAAGAGATAGAAAGAGAAACCCAGGCTCCTTCTGGCCCTACTCTTATAGTCAGCATGACTGAAAGAGATAAGAGAACCAGTTTAAGCCAGCTGTGCTCAGCTTCTCTGAAGAAATAACCCAAACATCATGAACCTTCTGCTTGCTTCTTTCACACAGAGAAGCTTCCAGAGCCCTCTTGAATGAAGTAGAATAGGAATGATCTCTACACATCAGATCACTACATTCTGCACTAAGAAAGGCAAACTGACAGATACACCAGTTTTAATTGTGCTACGGAGGAGATCTGTAAATCCAGAGCTAAGGGTGGATCCAAGATCCCTGCCCCCAAAATGTGAAGCTGCGTTTTCAAATGGAGTCCAACTTCTCCCATTGCCTGAACACCCATCCCATCATGACACACCATTTATAATGATTTGATTTCAAATTATTCTAGCAACATTGAGGACAAAGTGACTCACAACAAAACAGCTCAGTTAAGAACTCTTAACCTTTCTAGAGTGGTTCTAGATCATGGGTAGGCAAACTAAGGCCTGTGGGCCGGATCTGGCCCAATCACCTTCAAAATCCGGCCCACGGACGGTCTGGGAATCACTGTGTTTTTACATGATTAGAATGTGCTCTTTTATTTAAATTGCATCTCTGGGTTATTTGCGGGGCCTGTTTGGTATTTTTACATGAGTAGAATGTGTGCTTTTATTTAAAATGCATCTCTGGGTTATTGTGGGGCATAGGAATTCGTTCATTTTTTCCCCTTAAAAATATAGTCTGGCCCCCCCACAAGGTCTGAAGGACAATGGACTGGCCCCCTGCTGAAAAAGTTTGCGGACCCCTGTTCTAGATGTTCAAAGAACTGATGGACCACCTGCTCCCTTATGACTCCTATCTGTTCAGATCTTCTGGGAATATTCTGTTCCATATCCTGCTATTGTCTGAGGTGTGTTTGGTGAATTTGTAGGGCAGGGCTTCTTTGGTGGTGGTGCCGAAGTTCTGGAAGTCACACCGTCAAGAAACTTGTTGAGCCACAGACTTTTAAAAAAGTTTTGTTTGGATTTGCTTTTTACACTGTCAGATCCCCAGAGGTGTTCTTATGTTTTTTACGGTGTTTGGGTAAATCATTTGTTTTTAAAGCTGATTTTATGGTTACTAATTGTTTGCAGGCTAATTTTGGGGGTCCCAAGAAGTGACATATAAATGGGGCTTTCAAAGTAGTATAAAAATATTTAGCTAAATTGTTTAATTGCTGGGGATAATGCTCACTTTGTCCAACTGACAGCTTTAATCTATCTCTGCCCTTCCTGCTCACGTACAAATGGAGAGTGAATGTGATTGTTTAATTATTTGCTGATGTTCTGATAGCTCATAGGCTCTGTCAAGCTGAAAAGCAGCAATATTGATATAGATAATGATGAATAAGAAATAAATAAAACAGCATGCAAGACAAAGACAATGCACTGGATGAGATACAGTGGAAAACTTTAACAATTGCTTTTTTGTCAGATACTGACATACATCATAAGCAATTAATGAACAGATAAATTGGCTGCCACCCTAAACTAGCCTGAGGAATTTTCTATTGGGAATAATGGTTTGTTGGGGGAAATGGTAACATAAAATACTTGTTTTCACCTGCTTTTTCTCCAACAGGATCTTTCAGTGCCTGACATGTCAAGTTATAATTTACAGGACTCCTGACAACATCAAATTACACATTTGTTGTGTAGGATTTTGTTGTTGCTCTTGTTGAAATCAGAACCTCGTAGAGTGTGACCTCCTTTCTCTCCATCTATGAGGGGACAGAGCTGTCATCTGTTGGGTCATACATTTTTAACATCAGGCATCCAAAATTCTCTCTGAAATCTCTGTGGTCTATTGTCATGTCTGCTTAATGCTAGTTGGGTGGTCAGCTTAAGCAATTTTGTCAGAAGAGTTTCTTAGAATAACTGCTCTGACTCCTACCTTGCTAGCTATCTAAAATATATGTTCAGCCTAATTCGTTTCAAGTTTTAGTGCTTCAAATAGGGGGTCACTGTGGTTCAGAGCCTTAGAAACATTGCCTTTGGTTTGCATTGAAGGTAGAGCCTCACTTCATTTCATTTTCTGAACTGTGGGTGCCTCCCTATTGATTATAATGGGGAAATAAAAAATGGCCATAACCTTTTTTAAAAAATTGTAGAATTTGTAGACATAATAGCCCAGTCATTAGCAACTTCTGACCCATGAATCCTAATCTGGGGCTGTTTTTCCCAAGCTACTGTCACCTCACCTACACTAAACATCATTTATTGTCCTGCTCCTCACCGTCCATTTCTTAATTGCCTTTGACACCATCATGTACAATAAACAAGTAAATATTACTTGAAGAGACACGCACACAAAAGCAGATATCATCAAAACAATAAATTATCTTTGGAGTGCTCAGACAACTACTACACCATATAGCATCAGTTCTATTTCAAAAACCTGCCACTTCTTTTGGAAGAAGTTGCTATGTGAGTCGAACCTCTGGCAGTCAGTGGACCTGTGACAGCTGCTTGACATTTGCTGGGTTTCTCCACATGTGCTTAACTGGTCATGTGCAACCACCGCCATATGCAGCTTGACATGGTTCACATGTGTTGTACTCCATGTGCAGTGGGAGCCCACAGACCAGGAAAGGGAAGCTGGAGAATCAGCACCTTGGATAGCTCCAAAGTGCACCAATATAAAGTACAAAAGTTGGTGGGTGATGAAGGATTTAGAACTCCCTGTCCAGATTTAGCCTGGTTCCACCCAACACTTCTGAGGACAGGGTCTTCTCAAAGAGACAACTCTCCAAACTTTCTTTGGCTTCTTGCTTGGGTCTTTCCCTGCACCATTATGCCAACATTGTGGAGTGGGGGGTTCGGCTCCTCAGGTTAATATTGAGGTGGGATAGCCTGCAAAAGTTCTGGCTCAGAGTCCACAGGTTTGGCATCACTCAGATCCCTAGGTTTGGCATCACTAGCTTGCTCGTGTTCTTCAGCCCAGTGGTACTGCAAACCTGGGTATCTCAGCCGGTTGGAGTGTGATGCTAATAACGCCAAGGCTGCAGGTTCGAGCCCTGTATGGGGCAGCTGCATATTCCTGCATTGCAGGGGCTTGGACTATATCAGGGGTCAGCAAACTTTTTCAGCAGGGGGCCGGTCCACTGTCCCTCAGACCTTGTGGGGGGCCGGACTATATTTTTTTGGGGGGGGAATGAATGAATTCCTTTGCCCCACAAATAACCCAGAGATGCATTTTAAATAAAAGGACACATTCTACTCATGTAAAAACACTCTTATTCCCGGACCACCTGCGGGCCAGATTTAGAAGGTGATTGGGCCGGATCCGGCCCATGGGCCTTAGTTTGCCTACCCATGTACTATATGATCCTACCATACCCTCCAGCATTTCACCAACGAAAACAGGGATATCCTAAGAAAAAGTGGGACATTCAGAAACCGTGATGGCTTCTCAAAATCCAGGACTGAGCCTGGAAGATAGGGACACTTGGAGGGTCTGCTTTTGTGTGAACAGATACTGTTCAGAGCTTTTTAAATTATTGGAGCCTGGAAGCAAGGGTAAAGGAGATCAACTTTGATTGGGAAAACTGACAGCAAGTTCCGTTTCCTCACACGTAATGGCGGCTACGTTTGCAGTTTTCTCCTCTGATGTCAAAGGTTTGAGGTTGGTAATAGAGAGTGGGATAACAGTTGCTTTGATGCAATATCATCCCCTGAAAGAAATCAGGAGGACAAATGCTCACTAAGTGTGGCATCTGGGGAGGCATCCTCAGATTTCTACATTTGATTTTGTAGAACAACCTGAGCCAGAGGATGTGTACTGGATTAAAAAAACAAAATTCCTCTGAGCTGAACGAGACATAGAATCATAGAACCGTAGAGTTGGAAGGGACATTGAGGATCATCTAGTCCAACCCCCTGGAATGTGCAGTTGTCCCTTATGGGAACTGAACCTGCAACCATCAGCACCATGCACTAACCAGCTGAGCTGTCATACCCACATATATCTGTCATGGACTGGCTGGATGCAGAGGAGGGGTGGGGAGAGTGTGGCTTTAGCATTTAGGGCCTCGATTCAGTATACTTGAAGGAGCGTCTCCACCTCCATCGTTCTGCCCAGCCACTGAGGTCCAGCTCCAAGGGCCTTCTGGTGGTTCCCTTGCTGCGAGAAGCCAAGTTACAGGGAACCAGGCAGAGGGCCTTCTCGGTAGTGGCGCCCGCCTTGTGGAACACCCTCCCACCAGATGTCAAAGAGAAAAATAACTACCAAACTTTTATAAGACATCTGAAGGCAGCCCTGTTTAGGGAAGCTTTTAATGTTTAATAGGTTATTGTATTTTAGTTTTCTGTTGGAAGCCGCCCAGAGTGGCTGGGGAAACCCAGCCAGACGGGCAGTGTATAAATAATAAATTATTATTATTATTATTATTATTATTATTATTATTATTGTTATTGTTATTATTATTATAATATAGGGGCTTGATCTTATGTGCAGTATGCATACTGTTGCTCACAATATAAGACATTTTTCTTTATATATCAGCTACTTTTGCGGTAGTAGTAGTAGTAGTAATAATAATAATAATAATAATAATTTATGCCCCACCCACCTGACTGGGTTTCCCCAGCTACTCTGGGCGGCTTCCAGCAGGATATTAAAAACACAATAAAAGATCAAATATTAAAAACTTCACTACCAGGGCTGTCTTCAGATGTCTGCTAAAAGTCAGATAGTTGTTTATTTCCTTGACATCTGATGGGAGGGCGTTCTACAGGGTGGGCACCATTACCAAGAAGGCCCTCTGCCTGGTTCCCTGTAACCTCACTTCTCGCAGTGAGGGAACTGCCAGAAGGCCCTTGGAGCTGGACCTCAGTGGTACCTCAGGTTACATACGCTTCAAGTTACATATGCTTCAGGTTACAGACTCCGCTAACACAGAAATAGTACCTTGGGTTAAGAATTTTGCTTCAGGATGAGAACAGAAATCACACGGCAGTGGCTCAGCGGCAGCAGGAGGCCCCATTAGCTTAAGGGTTAAGAACAGTTTCAGGTTAACAACAGACCTCCGGAACGAATTAAGTACGTAACCAGAGGTACCACTATACTTGGCCAAGGCCGTTTAGGGCTGTAAAGGTCACTTTGAATTGTGCTCTTTGAATTGTGCTCAGAAACATATTGATAGCCAATGTAGGTCTTTCAGGACCGGTGTTATGTGGTCTCGGTGGCCACTGCCAGTCGCCAGTCTAGCGGCTTCATTCTGGATTAGTTGTAGTTTCTGGGTCACCTTCAAAGGTAGCCTCACCTAGAGTGCATTGCAGTAGTCCAAGTGGGAGATAACCAGAGCATGTACCACTCTGGCAAGACAGTCTGTGGGCAGGTAGGGTCTCAGCTGATGTGCCAGATAGAGCTAGTAGACAGCTGCCCTGGACACAGAATTAACCTGCACCGCCATATAATGCAACCATTATATGGCATACATTTTCACCTGTTATATTCAAAGATGTTTAAATATTTTTTGAATCGGTATCTAACAATGAATTATTGCAAGGAAGAAAGACAAATGCATGATAGCATAGCTATGTCTTTTATGAATTTCATTATCATCATCATCATCATTCTTATAACACACACATTATTTTTGTGTACATGACACAGGCCGTGTGCTCTGACTGTCGCATGCACATTTGAGAAAACCCTATTATAGCTGCCTCCATTTGTTCATAGTGTACATACACACACACACACACACACACACACACACACACCATTATTCAAGAAATTTAAGAATGGCAATGATGGAAAATCACACAGGAAGGAAAGGAAAGAAACATGGACTTAGTCAGAAATGAGGGCTACATTTTTCTTCAAGAGGCCCATAATGACGGAAAATCACAGTGACAGGCGCAGACAAAACAGAAATCCCATAAAGGACACGACATTTCCCCACGGGCACAAGTAGGAGAAGAGTCTCGGCGAGCATGTAAAAACAGAGAAAACAAAATTAACGAGAGAAGAGCTGAATGAGACGCCGAGGCACAACCCAGAAACAAATTGCCGCGCGAACAGCAAAGATTAATTTCGACAAATCTACTGCCAAGGAAGCCGGGGAGACCAGGCCCATCAATATTAATGAAGCTGAAATAGAACTCCAAATGGCCGCGAACACAAAGTGGTACACAAGGCATTTTCTTTTAAATAGGTTGTAGATTGGCTCACAAGACCATCAGGAAAATGAAGGGCATCCGTATAAACACACACACACACACACCACCATCATCACACGGCAACAAGCAGGCTCATAAACAATTACAACATAAATCTGAAAGGTAAACGGGAGAAACAGAAATTGCCCCTTCCACCTCCCCCATCCCAGCTGCTGTGAATAAAGTGGGAATCAGAGAGGCCCTCCTCAACCCATGTACTTACTTACTTTTGTGCTTCCCTTTCCCAACGTTTAAAATGTGACCGCCTTTTTAAAGGAGTTGTGTAGCTTTAACGTTCAGGGGCTTGATCTTAAGTCCAGAAGGCATACTCATGGGAAACTCCGTTGCCCTAAACAAAGTAGTGCCCAAACTTACCAAGTGTGTTAAGTCGCCGTATTTTTCGCTCTATAAGACGCACCCAACCGTAAGACGCACCTAGTTTTTAGAGGAGGAAAACAAGAAGAAAAATATTCTGAATCAAATGTTGTACTAAACTATTTAATCAACAACCAAAAGGTTTCATCGGGATTCCCTGAACCTTGAAGATACTTATATCACACACACACACACACCCCACACATTCAAGGAAGCTGCTAGGTAGGAGATCAGGACAGACAAAAGGAAGAACTTTGCGCAATGTATGGTTAAAAGACAGAACTTGCTACAAGACTGAGCGACAGCTACTAGCTTGGGTGACTTCAAAAGGGGATTAGACAGGGGGCGCTGCGCAGCTCTCCCTCTCTGCGCAGCGCCTCTCCAGCGAAGCAAAGTTAGAACAGCAAGAGGGATTGCTGCGCAGCGAAAGCCCACCAAGCCTCTTCAGGGCAGGGGGAGCGTTCCTCCCATTGCCCTGAAGAGGCTTCACGCAGCTATCACTGAAGTCAGAACAGCAAGAGGGATTGCTGCTTTCGCTGCACAGCAATCCCTCTTGCTGTTCTGGCTTCAGCGATAGCTGCGCAGCCTGCATTCGCTCCATAAGACGCCCACATATTTCCCCTTACTTTTTAGGAGGGGAAAAGTGCGTCTTACAGAGCAAAAAATACGGTATATACATAAGGAAGGTTCCATTGAACTGAATGGGACATGAGATCCTACTGGCCTCTTGAAATGTCCATGCCTTTCTCTTGAGCATGGTCGGCCAATTGGTGCCAAAGAAGGACAGAATGTTTTTTATGTATGCTACAACAGCAGCAAGAATACTTATTGCAAAGTATTGGAAGACGCAAGATTTACCCACTCTGGAAGAATGGCAGATGAAGATGATCGACTGTATGGGACTGGCAGAAATGACTGGCAGAATCCGTGACCAGGGAGAAGAGTCGGCGGAAGAAGACTGGAAGAAATTTAAGGACTATTTACAGAAATATTGTAAAATTAAAGAATGTTGAATGATGTTGGATTGAAATTAAGGGGTTTCCAGCTGTAATGTTTTGAGATAAGGATTTGCTGAGTAAATAATTTGAATTGGAATACAAGAAGGGGAGGTATGAGGAGGTCAGGGAAATATGTCATTGAAAATTAAGGATTGAGAACTGTATGTGTTTTTTTTCTTTTTGCTTTTTTCTTCTTTTTGTTTGTATAAAATTGGAAACTTAATAAATATCTTTATAAAAAAAAATATGAAATGTCCGTGCCTGTCTCCTCCCTGCCTGTGGCCAGCCACTGCTTGAAAAACTGCATCATGTCACAGCCGTAGTGCAGAGCACCCATGCCCTCCAAGTCTCCCTATTTCCCAGGGCCATCCCTGATTTACAGAAGCTGTCCCCATTTCTAATTTGATCCCAGAATGTCCCACTTTTCCTTAGGATGTCCCTGTTTTCATCGGAGAAATGTTAGGGGATGTGGAGTTATCTGAACCCCCCGAGTCATCTGAAGGCAATCCTGTACAGGGAAGTTTTTTAAATGCTTATTTCTAAAGTTTTTATATATGTTGGAAGCTGCCCACAGTGGCTGGGACAACCCAGTAAGATGTGTGGGGTATAAATAGCAAAATTTCCATGATTAGGGTTGCCATATTCCTAAAAGTGAAAATCCAGACAAAGTTTGAAGGGGGAATTGAAGTTGGGAACATTTCCCCCAAAAAAACATTTTTTGGGGGGCTTTTCTTTGATTTTTAAAGAATTCTTTAAAATTAAAAAATCAACCCTACTTGCCATATGTCCGGGTCTTCCTGGACATTTTGCAGATTCAGCAAAAACCTCCCGGACACCATTTTGCTGAGCGATTCCCAGATGTATCCAGGAAAACCCAGGCGTATGGCAGCCCTATCATTATGGAATGGGAGGTCCCTATTTTCATCGGATAAATGTTGGAGGGTATACATTGATGATTATCATAATGCACACACAGAGATATGAATCTAGCATTGCATGCAGAAAGCTGCTTGCACACACGGACCTCTTTTGATGAATCAGGACAATTGTGTTTCCGATCCTAGACTCTTCCACCTTCCTCCTTCCGGTCGATGTACTTTTCACAATACAGTGGTACCTCGGGTTACATACGCTTCAGGTTACAGACTCCGCTAACCCAGAAATAGTGCTTCAGGTTAAGAGCTTTGCTTCAGGATGAAAACAGAAATCGTGCTCTGGTGGCGCGGTGGCAGCAGGAGGCCCCATTAGCTAATGTGGTGCTTCAGGTTAAGAACAGTTTCAGGTTAAGAACAGACCTCCGGAACGAATTAAGTACTTAACTCGAGGTACCACTGTACAAAAGTTAACCACCTTCACCACCTCATGACCAAGGGGGCAAGGGGCAGGGCTAAGAGTCTTTGTGGGTACCAGAGGAATACTCTAAGGGCACCATTGAGACCACAGGAGCAATAATGGCAATCCCTGCTCTACTAGCTGTGCATACACCTGAATAATACAATTCAGCCTAGATATTTCAGCCTCTCAAACCATAAAGGCATTGTCAGGGAACTGCCATCGGAGCCAAGAGTGGAGGTAAGGCTCCCCAACGATGCAGGAGAAGGGACCAGCAGGGAGAGAGAGAACACTTCCTTTGGGGAAGGAAATTGGCGTGACACCAGGAAGAAAGGGGAGCAGGGAAGGACTTTGGAGAGATGGCTCCAAGACTCTTCCACAGAGACCAGCGGGGAGAGCCCAGGACCTCTGCTGGCCACGCCCACTCTGTGCAGAAGACTTCCGCGCAGGGAGGCTAGGCGGAGACTTGGCGTCAAAGAGCTTTTATGTTGGAAGAAGTTCAGGAAATGCCCACTGACGGATTCTGCCAGTGACTGAGACAGCCACGGAGAAAGGGCTGTCCAGCCAGGGAAAGGTTTAGCCAGACAACGTTGCCTGGAGCAGCAGCCCCCTTACGCACGAGCAACCCCAATTCCCTTTACAGGCATATTTGGGAAGTGCATCCAAAAACCCTTCTCCTGCCTACAGATCCAGAAAGCCACGGTAATGTAAATGTCCCTCGCTGCCCCCCAAAACGTAGTAAAGTTTTCCCTCAAACAGTATTAAGTCTGTTTAAAAAAAACAAACCCAAATCTCTCTCATTCTTACCCTAAAACCTCTATCCCAGCTAGAGATAATGATCCTCCAGTAAATTTGCTATTTTAAAGCAAACTTTGGGGCTCTCCTCTTTTCTGAGGTAATATAATGGTTCTTTGGCTAGGACTGCTGCCAGATCAAAACTTTTAAAATAATGGATTATATACTGTAGATCTACAATAATTTTTTATTCAATACAAGATTTCATTCAGCAAAATTCTATGGAGTTGAACTGCTTGACATCTCTTAACAATACAGATTACAGAACGTGTGGCAAATCTTCGCCCCTGGTTGCGACTTGGATGTGAACAGGAGCTGCCTTCCTCATTCATTTGTGAGTAGTCTGGTCCTAGATTCCAGATAACACAGGAGGGTGTGGGAGAATGTTGGGCCATACCATCTACAGAAATAGACCGGCATACCCTCTGGGGAGGAGCACATTTGACAAGAGTTAGTAGGAAACGAGTAGTAGTGATGTATGGAAGTGAGAGCTGGACCATCAAGAAGGCTGATCGCCAAAGAATTGATGCTTTTGAATTATGGTGCTGGTGGAGACTCTTGAGGGTCCCAGGGACTTCAAGAAGATCAGACCTATCCATTCTGAAGGAAATCAGCCCTGAGTGCTCACTGGAAGGAAAGATCCTTTGGCCACCTCATGAGAAGAGAAGACTCCCTGGAAAAGACCCTGATGTTGGGAAAGATGGAGGGCACAAGGAGAAGGGGACGACAGAAGACGAGATGGTTGGACAGTGTTCTCAGAGCTACTAGCATGAGTTTGACCAAACTGCAGGAGGCAGTGGAAGACAGGAGTGCCTGGCGTGCTCTGGTCCACGGGGTCATGAAGAGTTGGACACGACTAAACGACTAAACAACAACAAAGTAGGAAACGTGCATCCAGTTATCCATAGATTGCTGCATCCTGGATTCTTTTACAGGAGGATATACAAGGTGTGACCGGAAAGTCCGGTGAATGGTGACAGAAATCAGACAGCGAGAAAGATTCAGGCCTTCAGAGTAGATCACAGGGAACCAGGCAGAGGGCCTTCTCTGTAGTGGCGCCTGCCCTGTGGAATGCCCTCCCTTCAGATGTCAAGGAAATAAACAACTATCTGACTTTTAGAAGACATCTGGAGGCAGCCCTGCTTAGGGAAGTTTTTAATGTTTGATGTTTTTTCGTGTTTTTAATATTCTGTTGGGAGCCGCCTAGAGCGGCCGGGGAAACCCAGCCAGATGGGCGGGGTATAATTAATAAGTTGTTGTTGTTGTTGTTGTTGTTGTTGTTAAACTTGTTTAATTCTCTTTCCGAAGTTGTTTTGGGAATTGTGTTTGGGCAGGATGAGGCAGCTAGCAACCTCTAACAGAAAGTTGCTATCCTCCTAATCATAAGATTCCTTGTGAGAAGCTAAGCCAATTTAATAATAATAATAATAATAATAATAATAATAATAATAATAATAATGTTATTTATATCCCGCCCTCCCCAGCTGAAGCCGGGCTCAGGGCGGCTAACAATAATAAAATAGTGCAACATTCTAAAAACATTTCATTATAAAAATTAATTAAAATCAAATTGATGGCAACCATTAAGCTAAAGTTCTGTGAAGATTGCCAAAGGAGGGAGTTAGGCTGCGCCCTGACCAAAGGCAGGAAATGGGGGAATCGTTTTTATTTAGAGCTGCAGCCGCTATTTGATATGACAGAGTAGCAATGTCTTCCATGCCAGTCCTGGTAGTGCATTTGAGCACACAGCAAGCAAAATGGGGGCAATTTTCCTGAATGCAGATCATTTACAACTTGCTGGCTATATATATATATATATATATTGTCCAGTAGCACCTTAGAGACCAACTAAGTTTGTTCTTGGTATACGCTTTCGTGTGCATGCACACTTCTTCGGATACCATGCACACAATTAATGGGTGTGAACAGAATATATTGGGAGAGCCTTATAGCCTGTTTCCATGGGGTGATTAATTAAGGCAGCAGCTACTGTTTGTGGAGCAGTAGCTAAAATCCAGTGGCACCCGTCCTGTGGAACGCCCTCCCACCAGATGTCAAAGAGAAAAATAACTACCAAACTTTTAGAAGACATCTGAAGGTAGCCCTGTTTAGGGAAGCTTTTAATGTTTAATAGGTTGTTGTGTTTTAGTGTTTTGTTGGAAGCCGTCCAGAGTGGCTGGGGAAACCCAGCCAGATAGGCGGGGTATAAATAATGAGGGTTTTTTTAAATTATTATTATTATTTACAGGATCGGGCTTCAAGACTCGCTGCAATAACACTGAAAAAGCAAGGCTCTTCATTGTTTTTACTCCCCGAGTCCATGATGTCATCTTAGATAGGCTATTATCAATGCCCATACATTTCTGCAAGATGGCATTTAAAAACAAACCGAACTAGCAACCAAAAATAAAGCATAATTCCATGCTGTGAGCCCCTTTAAACTGTACACATCTGCTTGGCCTTATAACTATTTTCAGTCCATATGCCAACTTCATATTGATATCAATGACGGTCGCTTGCATGAATGGCTCAAATGCTGCATTTCATCCTTTGTGCAGGAATCATTATGCTATATCTGGTCAATGGGAGTGCTGCATTTGCACAATTTCAATGACAACATATTGTGCCTTCACAAAGGCCATTTTTTGTCAAATGTAGTAACTAGTCAGAATTTGTTTCCGTAATAGAAGAAGCAGTTTGGTTTGGGGGGGAAATTTTTTTTTAAGAGAGCACGTGTGCAATTTTACCTTTTTAAAAAATATAAAAAGTCTCAAAATCTTCCCAAGTGGTTTGTTTCATATCTGATCACTGAAGATATATCCTTGAAGTTATGTCAGTGAATTCTAAATTATTATTAACCGAAATTCAATCAAAGAGAATATACAATTATTCCAGTCCCTCTTTTGCTGAGTACACTTCCCTTTGGCAGAGTCCCAGGTAAGAAACTTAGGCCAATATTTAGGTCCAGATTTCTAAATTTAGGCCCTTGAAAACTCATTCCTAAAGCCAGTACTTGATTGCAGCAAAATTAACCACCGTATTAGCCGCGCTTAGAATCACAGCTTTTGACACTGCTTCTCACCGTTCTTGTTTTAGAAATCACAATCAAAGTTTCTCACTTCTCTGAAAAGTGGGTTTTCACTTTTTAGTTTATGTAAGATGGACATAGTACAATATTCAGATACAAAAATAAGATCACAGAATCGTAAAGTTGGAAGGGACCCTGAGGATCATCTAGTCTGACCCCCTGCAATGCAGGAATATGCAGGTGTCCCATACAGGGATCAAACCTGCAACCTTGGGGTTATCAGAACCATGCTCTAGCCAACTGAGCTATCCAGGACATGCTTGCTTTGTTCCTTTTAACTATTTAAACTTGTGGTCAATACCTGAAGCCACAATTCAGTACGAACTGAGAATGAGATTAATATTAATAATAATGATGATGAAATAATGATGATGATGATGAATTTTATTTATACCCCGCCCTCCCCGGCCAGCGCCGGGCTCAGGGTGGCTAACACCAGTAAAATTACAGTAAAAACATAATAGGGAAAAAACCAAACCAATTTAAAATACAGGTTAAAATGCAGCCTCATTTTAAAAGTAGCCCATAGATCAAAACCATAAGAGGAGGGAAACATAAGGGTCAGAATAAGTCCAAACCAAAGGCCAGGCAGAACAGCTCTGTCTTGCAGGCCCTGCGGAAAGATGTCAAGTCCCGCAGGGCCCTAGTCTCTTGTGACAGAGCGTTCCACCAAGTCAGGGCCAGTACTGAAAAGGCCCTGGCCCTAGTTGAGACCAATCTAACCACCTTGTGACTTGGGACCTCCAAAGTGTTGTCATTTGTGGACGTTAAGGTCCTCCGCGGGGCATACCAGGAGAGGCGGTCCCATAGGTACGTGGGTCCTAGGCGGCATTATTACTGCTATTATTGACTAATTTGTGTCCCACCTTTCTGCAAAGTATTTGGCTAGGTATGTTTACAAAAAGGAAGGAAGTCTTGCTGAATTTAGTAGACTTATTCCCAAATAAGTATGTGTAAAGCACAGTATAGCGGTTAGTACTCTGCACTGTGTAAGAACTTAGCCTTACAGAGCAAGCCTACCTTTGAGTTACGCCTACTGCTTACCCCTCAAAACCAGGACATCCTGTTTTTTTCACACAAGAGCACAGTAGCAATTTGGGGGCGCTCCAATCTCATGCCCCAGTCTCACCCCCCCAAAAAAGCACATCTTTCAGGGCCACGATCTTGCACAGGTCATGTGACTTGCATGGGAGAAAGATGCTTGTCCCAGTTTTTCGCCTCGACATGTTGAAGGATATGCTACTGGGCAGGATAGGATTTCTCCTAATGTTTAAACCTGGACTGTCACTGTTTAGTGGGAGGCATTCAAGCACATCCCAGAAATTCAGGTCTGTGCAATTACAGTGGATTGAAGTGCTCTGAGGCTTTTGTGCAACAAACCACTTGCAGGTACAGTGGTACCTCGGGTTACAGACGCTTCAGGTTACAGACGCTTCAGGTTACAGACTCCGCTAACTCAGAAATAGAACCTCTGGTGAAGAACTTTACCTCAGGATAAGAACAGAAATCGCGCGGCGGCAGAGGGAGGCCCCATTAGCTAAAGTGGTACCTCAGGTTAAGACCAGTTTCAGGTTAAGAACGAACCTCCAGAATGAATTAAGTTCTTAACCCGAGGTACCACTGTACCACCTCATGAGGAGGTTAATTCATGTCCTGATCAGCACCAGAAGCAGCATGCCTTTAAACACCAGTTCCTGAGGAGTGCAGGAAGAGAAAAATGCTGTTGCACTCCTGTTCTGCTTGCAGGCATCCCGTTAAGAATATTTATTGCTCAGGTAAAGCCTGGCGTCCAGCCCGCTTCGGCTGCGCAGCTACCGGCCAGGCCTCCGGACTTCAAAGGCCACATTCCAAAGGCTCTGAGCAACACGCAGAGATAAGCAGCGGCCAGAGAAAGCTGCAAACTCAAATGCTTTCCTTCAGTGTGCTTAAATAAAGTCCACTCTCCTCAAAAGCGAAAGTAGAGAGAGAGAACAAAGGCTGGAGACTCTCAGAAATGACGCAGGATCTCCCCCCTCCCAAATTGTAGGCAGGGCGTACACTCTGAGCTGTTTAACCCTGTAAGCTCAGGTTCTCCTCACATCCCGTAGTACAGCCACAGTGAGAATGGGATGCTTGACTAGACTGACTTTTGGTCTGATCCAGTGGGGCTCTTTTTATGCCAAGTCTATGTGGGAAAGCATCATGCGAAAGGCTGGGCTGGATGAATCCCAAGCTGGAATTAAGATTGCCGGAAGAAATATCAACAACCTCAGATATGCAGATGACACAACCTTGATGGCAGAAAGTGAGGAGGAATTAAAGAACCTTTTAATGAGGGTGAAAGAGGAGAGCGCAAAATATGGTCTGAAGCTCAACATCAAAAAAACGAAGATCATGGCCACTGGTCCCATCACCTCCTGGCAAATAGAAGGGGAAGAAATGGAGGCAGCGAGAGATTTTACTTTCTTAGGCTCCATAATCACTGCAGATGGTGACAGCAGTCACGAAATTAAGAGACACCTGCTCCTTGGAAGGCGATGGCAAACCTAGACAGTATCTTAAAAAGCAGAGACATCACCTTGCCAACAAAGGTCCGTATAGTTAAAGCCATGGTTTTCCCAGTAGTGATGTATGGAAGTGAGAGCTGGACCATAAAGAAGGCTGATCGCTGAAGAATTGATGCTTTTGAATTATGGTGCTGGAGGAGACTCTTGAGAGTCCCATGGACAGCAAGAAGATCAAACGTATCCATTCTTCAGGAAATCAGCCCTGAGTGCTCACTGGAAGGACAGATCCTGAAGCTGAGACTCCAATATTTTGGTCACCTCATGAGAAGAGAAGACTCCCTGGAAAAGACCCTGATGTTGGGAAAGATGGAGGGCACAAGGAGAAGGAGAAGGACGACAGAGGACGAGATGGTTGGACAGTGTTCTCGAAGCTACAAACATGAGTCTGACCAAACTGCGGGAGGCAGTGGAAGACAGGAGTGTCTGGCGTGCTCTTGTGCATGGGGTCACGAAGGGTCGGACACGACTAAACGACTAAACAACAACATGTGGGAAAGTTCCTTGAGAAATGGAAAATGACTAATATACCATTGCATGTAAGTACTGTCAAACATTTGATGCCATTGCATGTCAGCTATCAAATACTGCCTCACATGCTAAAATATAATTTTATGTATTATTAGCTGCTTGACAGTGGACCAGATTGCCTTGGGGGGTAGTGGGCCCTCCTTTGCCGGCAGCCATCTGTCAGTGATGCTGCGGTTGTATTGAACAAGGGGTTAGAGTCACCTCCCTTCCAACACTATTATCCCCAGCACCGATGATGCAAAACCTTCCACAAATATTTGAGCAGGCAGAGAGACCTGGGTAGAAATATATACAGTGGTACCTCGGGTTACGAACTTAATTCGTTCTGGAAGTCCGTTCTTAACCTGAAACTGTTCTTAACCTGAGGTACCACTTTAGCTAATGGGGCCTCCTGCTGCCACCACGTGATTTCTGTTCTCATCCTGAAGCAAAGTTCTTAACCCGAGGTACTATTTCTGGGTTAGCGGAGTCTGTAACCTGAAGCATCTGTAACCCGAGGTACCACTGTACAGTGGTACCTCGGGTTATATACGCTTCAGGTTACATACGCTTCAGGTTACACACTCTGCTAACCCAGAAATAGTGCTTCAGGTTAAGAACTTTGCTTCAGGATAAGAACAGAAATCGTGCTCCAGTGGCACGGCAGCAGCAGGAGGCCCCATTAGCTAAAGTGGTCTTCAGGTTAAGAACAGTTTCAGGGTAAGAACAGACCTCCGGAACGAATTAAGTACTTAACCCGAGGTACCACTTTATTTGACATTCGCCATTTACAAATTCTTAGGAGGAAACTAGTTTCTTTTTTATGCCCAATGTTTTCATTTCTGCGGGAAGAAACTAGTTTCTGTTCCAGCCAGTAGAACTCCACAAGCCCTGCTATTATACCAACATGGCAAAGCTTTATCTTGACATTGTAGGCGGAGACAGGGGCACAATTGAGGGAGATTGCCAGAGTGGCATGAAACTTGTGCAAGCAAGCAAGGCCCACAGAATCAGCTCTTGCCTGGAGGCAGTGAGATGGTACGCTCCACATAGGAGATGTATGTGAAATGCAAGGATGGTGCCAAAACAGTAATGATAGGGAGAAATTAAATAGAGCCGTGTAGCGAAAGGTCAAAAGCACACACCATTAAAAAATCATTGGTTCTCCACCCACTAGTTATTCCCAGTGGACCAGATGGATGGCTATGACAGCACTGGTCGTTTTTCCAGGGGAAATGAAGGTGAACTGTGCTATCAGGGCTGTTTGATACTCTGTGCAGGGTCCAAGGAAGCACTACATTTGCCCCCTTTGAGGCTGAGTGCAGTTCATTTTTAACCCCACAGCTGCCACCAACAAGTTCGTAATAACGGAGGGAACAAATCTCTACACAGAAAGGTTTTGGATCGCGGCCACAACACAGAAGGAAGACCTACTTGCCACATTCAACCTACGAGGAAAACATTTGCATATATCTGAGATTATGAATGCACAAGATTGTAACGCTGTTTAAAGAGATCAAAAACACTGATTTTTTAAAAATCAACATTTTCATTTGGGGAGGGATGTTTCTGTCCTTTCTGGATGCACAGAAAATCTTTCGGATGTAAATAGCTCCGGTAATTAGTTCCGTTGAATATGTAGTACTGGGGAAAGTAGAGTTCATGAAATTTTCATATCAATGAGTAAACTATATTTGACTTTTCCCCCCCTCCCAAATGTGAAATTATCACGTTTGTGTGCACAGAATGCAAATGGGGAAAGGAAATACAAAATTGCCCCATTCTCCGCCAGCACAATCCTAAGCCTTGTTTAAATGTATAAGCGAGAGATTAGGATGAGATGCTGGAGCAGCGCTCTACGGCAGAGAGGTTCG
Source organism: Podarcis raffonei (assembly GCF_027172205.1). NCBI lineage: Eukaryota > Metazoa > Chordata > Lepidosauria > Squamata > Lacertidae > Podarcis > Podarcis raffonei. The sequence continues at coordinate 116,163,223 of NC_070602.1, read as the reverse complement.
CATCAGCCCAGAGTCATTCAGGATTGGGTTCCATGACCAAATCATCCTCCGCTTGGTCCTAAAAGAAGATCAGATCAAAACTCTCAGGTTGAACTCCGTCATCGTATTTGCATCTCTAGATAAACACAGCTGCGACAACGGTGCAAAACCTGGCTGGTAGCAAGGATGCCTATCAAGTGCAATCCATTCTGAAGAGAGGGCAGATTGGGTATAGTCTCAGATACATGTTTCTAGAATTGAATCCCGGGAACACCGGTGGGACCTTCATCCAATCAATGCATTTATGGTGAAGAGGTTAGTGTCTTAGGAAACACAGCGGCAGCTGTGATGTGACCAGGGTAGCTGCATGTTCACAGTTTACATGTGTGCCCAATTCAGTTATCGAGCACGAGACAGAGTC